>NC_087065.1:47965165-48289810 GCF_963678635.1 Symsagittifera roscoffensis
AGTGACAAATAGAAATGTCTTAAAAACTAAATTTTTGTTATGACCAATTTTGTCATAGGAAATTTGGAGTGTTGAGCGAAACCTTTTCAAGGTATAACAACATCCAAATTGGAATTTCCAGAGAAACTCAGTAGTTATTCTTTTCAAAATTTTCTTTTTGGAAAATCAGATTAGATTTGCAATCAAATTTTAGGTGGAAGATTAAACGTATCAAGAGGCAACTTCATTTATTGAAAGAGAAATTGAAATTTTGTACTGACTTCGAATCTTAAAGAGTTCGAGTTCAAATTCAAAATCGAACTTTAGTTTAACTGAACTCGAGTTTGACTTCAAAAGAAATTTTGAAAATTTGTACTGAATTTAAATCTAAGGACTGCAAGGTTATATCTAAGTTGGAGGCTCTTAGCACAGTGGTAAGGCGTTCATTTTGAATTCGTCAGATCGTGTATTCGATCCCATGCCATGGCAATGATAGTGTGTGAGGACAAGCTATCACTTGACCTCCAGCTTCAGGTCTACCACAACTTGAACAAATTTGGCTGCAATAGTGGTACCACGTAAAAGTTCTAGACGCAAAAAAAACGGCCTTGAGTCGCAAAAAACAGCTTCGCTCAGCAAAATAAGACTGTCTGGAATGTGGGGAGATAATACAAATGGACTATCCTCGACAGGACTGTTAAGGCCTACTGATAGCTCCTCTGCGATTCGCAGGAACTACAATTATTATTATTATTAAGTTCTAAGATCAGTGAACGCCGACCGACTCATGGTAAGAAAAATCAATAAAATCGAAATCAGTTTCTTTCTGATTATGTTAGCTTTTTAACTTTTTTCCAATTAATCATGAATTATAACTTTTTTGATTTACACTTGTATGTACACACATAACTTATTTACAGGTCAAAAAAGAATCCGCGAGTGAAAAAAAAAATGAAAAAAACTGACATGTCAGAGCAGTCATTGCAAAAAAATTGATACTAAACAACTTTAGCAAAAAACCATCAATGCAGAATTCTTGATACAAAACACAGAAAAAAAACTAGACGGTAAAATTTAAAAAAAACACAAAAAAAAACAAAACTAAGATTTGATCAACTTTTTTCTTTCCACTATTATTTCAAACGTATAGTGAGATTAAAAGCTCTCCTAAAACTTACCTTTTTTGTTTCGAACGTTTCAGTCATACGATGGTTGGAGTTTCGAGCGATACTTTTTCGAGGTATAACAACTATCTGAATTTAATTTTAAGAGAAACTCAGTAGTTATTCCTTCAAACTTGTTTTCAGAAAACCTCAATTGATTTGCATTAAAATTTTAAGTGAAAGAGCAAACATATCCATAAGCAACTTCATTCAATAAAAAAAATTTTGAATTCTAAGTTTAAAAATTTTTCAGGCCATATCTAAAGGGTTATATCTAAACTTTAAGTTCACTAAATGCCGACTCATGAAAAAATTATTTTCAAAAAAAACTTAAATTTAATCAAATTTCATTCTGATTATGTTATCTTTTCATTATTTTTTCAATTTATTGAGAAATATAAGATCTTTGATTTACACTTTTATAAAATTCTTTGCAGGCCATAAAAGAAAATAATAAAACAAATTGAAATATCAGATCATCAATCACAAAAAAATTGATGCTGAACAATTTCATTAAAAAGTATCAATGCAGAAGCCATTATACAAAATACAGAAAACTACGAGATGGTAACTAAAAAAAAAACACGAAAAAACTAACATTTGATCAACACACTTCTATCCAATGTTAATTCAAACGTATAATGAGAAAGAAGAAGATCTTCTTTTTTTGTAATAAACGTTTTAGACACGATGTTAAGAGTGCCGATCGATACCTTTTTGAGGTATAACTACAACCGGAGTGTAATTTCAAGAAAAATTCGGTAGTACTTTTTTCAAACTTTTTTTTATAGAAAATCAGCTTAGAATTGCAATCAAATTTTAAGTGGATGAGCAAACGTATCCAAATTCAACTTCTTACTGAATTCTTATCCAGACACTGCAAGTTTATAGGTAAATTCTAAGATCACTGAACGCTGACTCATGAAAGAGTAACTTTCAAAAACAAAATAAATTTTAATCAAGCTTCTTCCTGATGATGTTAGCTTTTCACAATTTTTTCCGATTAGTTGTGAAATATAACTTCAGTGTTTTACACCTGTAAGTACCCACATAACTTTTTTGCAAGCCAAAAAAAATTGGCGAGTGGAAAAAAAATGAAGCAAATCAATATGTCAGAGCACTTATCACAAACAAACTGATACTAAACAACTTTATCAAAAAGCATAAATCCAGACGCCATGATGTAAAAAACTGAAAAATTCTAAGAAACAAAAAAAATTCTGACTAACATTTGATCTGATCAACTCTTTTCTTTCAAATTTAATTCAAACGTACAGTGAGGAAGAAAAAATCTTTAAAAAGTATTGTGTTTTTCGTTTTGAACGTTTTAGTCAATCGATGTTTGTAGTGTCGAGCGAAACCCTTGCGAAGTATAACAACACCCAAAATGTAATTTCAAGAGAAACTCTGTAGTTGTTTTTGAAACTTGTTCTTAGAAAATCAGATTTGATATGCACTCAAATTTTAAATGGAAGAGCAATCATATCCAGAAAGAATTTAATTTTTTTAAGTTTTAATTCAAGTGTTGCAGGGTTATATCTAAACTCTAAGGTCATTGAACGCCGACTCATGAAAAAATTAAATTCAGAAAACTCAAATTCAATCAACAAGGTTACGTAATTTTCAATGTAAAATCAGATGGAAGATTTTGAAAGTTCAGGAAAATTAACTATCAAAAAATGTGAGGGTGCAAGGATGAGCAAAATCATTAGGGTTAAGCGCAACCAGGTGGACGCTGAGAGTTCCTTAACACAAATAATGCTCCATTGCTTGTCAAATATTGCTCCATTCAAATAATATTTTTCTCAAGGAAACTACAACTTTGCTTACGATTGTTGAATTCAACAATCTCCAACTACCTCGAATCAAGAGTGGTATATAAATTGTCTTTTTTGGATATAACTTCAGCTATATTGGAAAAACTTTTTGAGATTCGGCCAATAAAATTGAAGAACGAATGAAAGCAGACAGACCGGAAGGTTTCCACCTTCAGCATTGTGAAGTTGAGGGAAAGAGCGCAGAGTTGTATTGATAAAATGTACAAAAGTCGAACAACCAAATATATTTTTGCCTTCAGAGACAATAATATTTAGGAACAGAAAATTGGCGTGATCATATGAGCCGAATTTAGGAATAACGAGATGAAGCTGAAACAATACTCCAGTACATATTGCTTTTTTATTCCACAATCAACAATTCAAATCAATAGTAACTGTCAACAATTCATGTCTATGAAATTTAATTGTTTAATTGTTCTTTTGATGAATTAATTTTAAAGGTCAACTGTGATGGCTAGTTTTTCAACCTGATGGATCAAAATCATTCCATTTAACTTGTTAATTTAGAATAAAATATTGTAATTATCCTTACGATGCTTGTATCCGCGATTAGCAAGCTTTATTATATCGGATCATACTCTTTCTTTTAAGCAACTTGTCTAACGAATCACTGAATTCTATTCTCAATTATGCTTTTTCGTCAACTCACACACATATTTTTGTGTCACGACTGCATATCAGATACCCTATCCATTCAAATAATGTTTTTTTGTTGTTCTTACTTTCATCATCTTCGATTCGTAAAAACTCCGTTTTTTGTCTTTCCTTGGTTTGTTTTTTTAATGGGTTTTGAATTTTTTTGACTTATAGTTGATCGGCCGGGTGGTCTCAAATAATTTCGGTGTTAGAAAAACATGACATGTCTCTTTTGCGCATTATTCTTTGAGGGGGTAATTGATAAACTTTTCAAGAATTTTTTTAGGGTAAAACTTTTCGTAGTTTATATTAATCTCATAAAAATTTCTCTTTTTTGGTTCAACGGGTGTCAGGAGTTAGGAAAAAACTATCTATTTCCGGTTGATATGGCATTTTCCAACTGAACAAAAACATAGAAGTAATTATTACAACGTTCTAGCCCTAATTTTAGGAGTAACACGTTCGTCGACCCAATTTACTAAGAACTACATTGAGTTGGTTTTAGTAGAGGCGGTGAAAAACACATAGGATGTAATCTTAACGCTAATCAATTTTATGGGATTAGGTTTCTGTTCGTTCTATATGAATTTTGCGGGCGATTGTTGAATTAATTCATCTTTTATTATTTTTTTGGTCTGCTCAAAGTTTGTCGGTTTTGTCATTACTTCGTAAATTTTGATTCGATGCAATTTTATCTATCAATTTTTTCGTGTACGACAAATTTAGGCAAATATTTGGAAATGTGCTAGATCTAGCTTTTTCTGACATTTCAAAAACTTTTCTTGACTTAGGGGCGGTGGCCTCATTTTTTAGGTCTGCTATATTGTCATCCAATGTTGGTGTTGTATTTCAATTGTTAGTTTTAGTAAAAAATTACAAGTTTTGATTAGATTTCACTCCATCGTTAATGAAGATACAGTTTTGGGCCCTTTTTTTCCAATCTATTAAAAAAGAGAGGCTTCAGAAAACAGTTAACAAAAACTCACCAACCATTACAAAGTGCACATGATACTTTTTTCATCCATAGACGCAAAAACGACCGATGTTCTTTAGCATTTTTTGACAAACAAATCACAGTTGAACATACTTGGCAAAAAAGATTGATGCAGAAGCCATCTTACAAGTTTTATTATATAACTAGACAACAAAAAAAGAACCACAAGAAAATTTAATAGACTATCACTAGATCATCTTTTTACTTTCCAAGATTGAGATAAGTGTATATTGAGAAAGAAAATTACTTTAGACAATTTTTTGTTATGAATGAACTGTTTAATCATACGTAGTTTGCAATGCCGATAACACGCTTCTGGGTAAAAACGGGATTACTATAGAGACTCTAGGGATTACTAAAAGCAGACGTTTTATCGAAAAAAAATAAATTTAAATTGGAAGAGCAAACATATCCAGAATCAGTTTCGTTAATTAAACAAGTAAATGAAAGTTTCTTACTTAATTTTAACTAGTTACTGCAGGGTTATATCCAGATTATAAAATCACTAAACGACAACCCATGGAAAAAATCTTTAATAAAATTTAAATGTAATCCAATTTCATTCTGATTATGTTATCTTTTTAATATTTAGCAGTTGCACAATATAACTGAATAGAATTAAATTCGCAGCAAGTTGAAATGTTATTTTTGAAAAAAAAAATCATTTTTTAAGCACGATTTTAAAAGGATAAGAAAACGAGTTAACTATGCGTTTTGGTATACTGAAGGTGTAAATGACAAATTTTTGAGTTTTGTTTTTTCAATAGTTTATCATCGTTTTTTAATTTAGCTCATTGGGTGTCAAGATTTAGGAGGAGGTCAATTCATATCCGATTATAAAAATAATAGTGATAACGTATTAGTCCTTTTATTATGAGTTTTTTGAAAGTTCGAGTTTTTTGAAAGTTCGAAATTTGAACAATTCTGAAGAAAGGGGGGTAACAGCCAAACTGATGAGCGTTCACGGTCGCTAGAAACAAAAAACGAAAATAGCAGTTGACATCGGACACTTATAACGATTCAAGTGTTAAAGACACCATCTCGTGAGAACAAAATTCCAGTGGTTGATTCCAAACAATGCTTATCCTCATGAATTTAGAAAATAGGAGGATAACAACGTTGTGCACCACAAAATTATAATAACATTAAGTTTGTTTCAAGTAGTGCAATAGTTTAACAATATAGAGAACTTATCATTGAAAGAGCACCAACTTGAGGTAATTTAAACTCTCGAAGCGCCGCTGATAACTTTCTATTAAGTACTGTTTTATATGGACCTGATTGTATAACCTAAGTAACAATTATACAGAAAAAAATCATAAATTTAAAGAAAAAAAATAAATTTCAAAATTTCAAAATTCAAGAAAAGAGGGCTGGTCTCTAAAGACTGTTTTCCCATCTATTAGCGTTTTTTTATTTGCTGGAATGCCTTGAACACATGAATTTATCTCTACAAAAAAACCAGAGTTTGAGTAGTTGAGCACGACGAAAAGGCTAACGCATCTCTAATGGGTTCAAAATCTAATTTTCATCCAATTTAAATTTGAAAAAGTGATTTTTAGCCACCTTTTCAGTCATTATAACTACGTTTTCTGGAAACTCAAGATTCAGTTTTTGTCTATTACTGGCATAAAAAAAAGCTAAGTAGGATTTGTTAAAACGATAGACTAAAAGTTATGAAGCATTCACTGACCCTCATGTACGAAAACCAACTGACCAGGTTGAAAATGAGAAAACACAAAGAGTTAAAGTATCTGACGTCAGTCAGTCATCAAGAAAACTTTTTCTACTTTTCATTGCTATGTAATTTCTGGGCGAGTGATTCAACAGGATAATATTAAGATTTTTTGATTTTATGATAAAAATCTTTGCTCAGCAGTGTCGTCTCAGCGACGGTCATCGCAGCTTGTGTCTGCTAGTTTTTTGCGCAATGTTGGCGTTGTATTGCATTGTTTGCGAAGCTCTTCTTTGCCCCTTTTCGGAAACTTTTTTTTATTTTACTCTGACTACAGACACACCACCCATGCTGGTGGTGCAGTATCGGGTCAATTCATATCTGATCTTTGCAAATAAGGTGCGGTTTATATTTAGGAACCAATTGTATTGAACGCCAGAAGGCTAAAAAACTGATTAACGGCACAAAACTCTTCTTTTCCGTGTGAGCCAATAGATTACAAAAACCTTTGCGCTTATATTGCAGCAGAAAAGTATCATATAGATCGACGAAGGTTGAATGCGAGAGATGCCGAAACTATAAAAACTTCAAATGTGGAAAAATGTCCGATGATGTATGGGCATCAAAAACCGAGCCCGAGATAGTGTGGTAATTTTGAAGCTGCTCTATATCCAAATCTGTTGAAAAATTGTTTTATGCTAATCGATTAATCTTAGAGGTGTTGGCTTTTTTTTAACACGATAGCTTAAAACCAAATAGATGTGAAACTTTGAAAAAAATTTTGGACAATGATGATTTATTGCCATTTGAACTATTCCATTGCAGAGAACATGACGAAGCACATAGTTGCGAAAACGTTTGAATTTTACAATATACAAATTTTTTTTTCAACATCAATAACTGTCTACAAATTTCTTGTTGTGGATGTAACTCTACATATATTCGTCAAATGGTTCGACATCCTACCACTAGAACAGATTAACACCGCAAAAAAGTTCTCACCTATAGGACAACATCAAATTGATATGGGAATATAGGGCACGATTGCGGGAACGTCATGCCACGCTAACACAAATTTCAAGCCACTGGCAGCGAAAGCATTTCACGCATAGAAGTAGAGTTTGCAAAAAACTCGTCTGAAGAGTCCAGGAGCAAGAAATTGACACTGAAAATAAATTTCAAAAAGTATGAATTAAGAAAAAATGACGTCTTTAAAAAACAGAAACTGAAAAAAATCAAAAAACTAAATATACGATGTATAAAATTGAAAGGTAGAACATAGAGAAGGTCTCGGAGACTTAAGTAAGACCACAGGTTTTTTAAAAAATTTATGCGCCAGTTTTAAATTGCGACCATGTGATTGGTTGATATTTTTCTTTACTTTTTTTGCTTGATTAAAAAAAAAATTTAAGTTAAAATGATCATCGATCAAAGAAAGGTATTTTTATGATGCATGATCATCTTATAAAAATTTAAATCTCTTAAACCTGAAAAGCTCAATTGTTCGAAATTACCTACTTTTTCAAAACATTCAAAAAAGTTCTCACCTTTTTCTATCAAAAGTTCTCACTCTTCTATCAAAGTTCTCACTCTTCTATCAAAAGTTATCAATTTGATAGAAAAACATCAAATTGATATGGAAAAATACGGCTCAATTGCGGGAAGGTCATGCCACGCTAACACAAATTTCAAGCCACTGGCTTGAAAGCATTTCAATTATGAGAGAAGAGTTAGAAAAAATCAACGGAAGAGATCAGCAGCAAGAAAGTGACACTGAAAACAAATTTCACAAAATTGGCCTAAGCTGAAATAAATTTGTAAAATTTGAAATAAAAAAAATTGACGTCATTAAAAAACAGAAACTGAAACAAATTGAAAAGCTAAAAATACGATGAAAAAAATTGAACGATAGAACTTAGAGAAGATCTCAGATACTTAAGTGAGATCATAGGTTTTTTTTAAATTTATGCGCCAGTTTTAAATTGCGATCGTGTGATTGGTTGATTTTTTTTATTTGTTTTGCTTAATTTGAAAAAATTTTCAAGTTAAAATGATCATCAATCAAATTAAGATATTTTTATGATGATTGATCATTTTCAAAAAATTTAAATTTCATAAACCTGAAACGCTTAGCCTGCTTGAAAATGTTCATTAGCTACTTTTTCAAAACCTTCAGAAAAGTTCTCACCTATAGGACAACATCAAATTGATATGGAAAAGTAGGGCACGTTTGCGGGAACGTCATGCGACGCTAACTCAAATTTCAATCCACTGGCATTGAAAGCATTTCACTCATGGAAGGAGAGTTTGACAAAAACTCATCTGAAGAGTTCAGGAGCAAGAAAATGACATTAAAAATAAATTTCAAAAACTGACCTAAGCAGAAAAAAATTTATAAACGTTGAATTAAGAAAAAGTTACGTCTTTAACAAACAGAAACTGAAACAAATCGAAAAACTTATCAAACGATGAAAAAATTGAAAGATAGAACCTAGAGAAGGTCTCGATAACTTAAGTGCGATTATAGGTTTTTTTTAAATTTATGCGCCAGTTTACAATTGCGATTGTGTGATTGGTGGATTTTTTTGCTTTTCCACTTAATTAAAAGTTTTTTTTCTATATCTATATTTGAATAAACAACAATTTCACAAAAATAAATCAAAATTTGAAAATTGATGACGCCGTAAATATCTTTATCTATTTGATCCAAAAACTGGAAAACTTCTTGAAACAAAAGAATGTCATCATTTTCTTCTTTTTCCACAAGTTCAATTCTGGTCTACAGGCTTCGGCCTCTATCGACCAGCTCTTTCGTCGACATCCATTTCGTCATTCCAAAAACGATGCGTCCTACATTTCAGACGCCCATAGTTTGTCAAGTCTTGCTTTGAATATGTTGACGTTCTCGCTCGATATTATTCTTTCAGGCAATGAGTTCCAGTCGTTAATGGCTGCGATAGTGAAGAAGTTTTGTCTTGCTGTTGTTTTGGTTTTCCTCGTTAAAATTTTGTACGGGTTTCCTCGGGTGTCTCTTTCATTGATCGTAATGAGTTTTGAAAACAAAATTTTGAAGACTTCTATCATTCTTCCGCGCTTCCTTCTATACTCCAGCGTTGGCAGTTTCAGAGCTTTCAGTCTTTCCGGGTAACTAAGTTTTGTATGTTTGCGACCAGTCTTGTCGCCCGCCGTTGAACGTTCTCAATCATGATCTTGTCCTTTTTCAGGTATGGGTTCCAACACTGATTTGCGTGTTCCAGGTGTAGGGCTTTATATAGGGTTGTTAGTACCTCAGCGTTAAGATAGATGAAGTTTTTCCGTATTATCGCGACCATGCCGTTGGCCAACCTTGTTTTCTTGGCAATGTGCTCACGGAATAGTAGTCTCGAGTCAACTATAACCCCTAAGGCTTTCTCAGTTTGAACATTATTAAGGTATGTATTCCCATCCAAGGTGTAATTTCGTTCCGCTAGTTTTACCCTTCCCGTTAACGTGAGCGTACGGCATTTTGTCATGTTGAACTTCATAAGGCTACCATCAGCCCATTTCGAAATTACATTCAGATCATTTTGCAGTTCTTCATCTTCACCTAAAGCTGTGACTGATCTGTAGATGTTCGCAACATCTGTGTAGAGGAGCATTTGGGATGTGATTCCATCCCCCATCGAGTTTATGTATATTAAGAACAGAATTGGTCCCAGTACAGACCCTTGTGGGACTCCACTGATGACGGGTGCCCATTCCGAAAAATTTTCGTTGACCACCACTCTTTGTTTTCTTTCTGTTAAGAATGAGGTAATCCATTCGAGAGTTTTTTCTCTGATCCCGTATCTCGAAATTGTGTTTAGTAGTCTTTTGTGGGGTACACTATCAAAGGCTTTTTGGAAGTCGATGTAGATGATATCTACCTCGTTACCTCTGTCCAGTTCTGCTGTCCAGTCGTCAAGTGCTCTCAGTAACTGTATGGTCGTTGATCGCCCTGGTAAAAACCCGAATTGCTTGTCTGATATGATATTGTTGTTTTCTAAAAATTCATACAGGTGACGTCTGATGATTTTTTCCATAATTTTACAACAAATGGATGTCAGGCTAATAGGTCTGTAATTGTTAGGATCACTTTTTGCGTCCTTCTTGTGAGTTGCTGTTATATTTGCGCACTTCCAATCTTCTGGTATTTCACCTTTCTCCCAGGAACTTTGCATTAAACCACTCATCATTTCAGCTATTTCGTATCGGGATTCTCGCAATACCCGAGGGTGTACGTTATCTGACCCCATTGATTTCGTAGTGTCTAGCGCATTGAGTTCATTTAGGATTGTCTCTTTGGAGATAAAGAGGTAAAGAGGTCATTAGATATTTGATTTTCTTGTTAATCCACTACTTCCCAGCTGCCTGGTGTTTCGATCGTGAATACAGAACTGAAAAAGTTGGCAAGAGTATCAGCTTTATCTTTGTCGTTCATGGCCCACTTGTCTGGTCCAATTTTGAGAGCCGGTATTGTTTCGGTTGTTTTAATTTTCTTATTCACGTAGTTCCAGAACTTTTTAGGTTGGTGTTTGATGCTTTTGGATACATCTTCTTTGTGCTTTCGAACACATTGTCGTGTCAATTTCCTGACTTTGTTTCGAGCCGATGTGTAGTTTTCATAGTTTCTTTGCGACTTCTCTTTCTTGAAATCTTTCCAAGTTTTATGTTTATCTCGAAGTACATCTCTTACTTCGGAGCTCATTGGCAATTTGTAGTTCTATATTGAAATAAACAACAATTTCTCAAAAATAAAACAAAATTTGAAAATCGAAAAAAATGAAGAGAATGACACAACGAATGATAAGTTTTTTCAACTACAAATTGGCCTAAGTTGAAATAAAATAATAAAATTTGAAATAAGAAAAAATGACGTCTGTAAAAAACAGAAACTGAAACAAATTGAAAAGCTAAAAATACGATGAAAAAAAATAAACGATTGAACTTAAAGAAGGTCTCAGATACTTAAGTGAGATCATAGGTTTTTTTTTAATTTATGCGCCAGTTTAAAATTGCGATCGTGTGATTGTTTGATTTTTTTTTTACTTTTTTGCTAATTAAAAAAAATTTCTAGTTTAAATGAGCATCGATCAAAGTAAGGTATTTTTATGATGAATGATCATCTTAAAAAAATTTAAATCTTTTGAACCTGAAAAGCTCAATTGTTCGAAATTACCTACTTTTGCAAAACCTTCAAAAAAGTTCTCACCTATAGAACAACATCAAATTGATATGGAAAAGTAGGGCACGATTGCGGGAACGTCATGCCACGCTAACACAAATTTCAAGCCACTGGCATTGAAAGCATTTCACTCATGGAAGGAGAGTTTGAGAAAAACTCATCTGGAGAGTTCAGGAGCAAGAAATTGACATTAAAAATAAATTTCAAAAAACTGACCTAAGCAGGGTGACGTCCCACTTGTACCAAAATGAAAAATCGGTCCCATTTGTACCAAAACTATTCAACTCGATTTCTGATTGGTCGAATTGTGAGCCAACGAATTATTACATTAATTTCCTACCGTTCAAACAGAAGAAAACTAAACAGCAGAATAGTGACCGCCGCAGTCGCGCCAACGTGTTGCGAGCTTGCCAACAGAGGGTAGGACTCTATACGAAAATTAGAGCCGGTTATCGCCGCGAAGCGGCGACGCGCGCGTAGTGCGCCCACCGGCGACCTTAAACCAAGAGCTTAAAGTAGTCGGCTTAATAGTCTTAGGCCAATTGAATATTTTTGGTACAAACGCAATTGATTTTTTATTTTGGTACAAATGGGACTGATTTATCATTTTGGTACTCGTGAATACCCACCCCTAAGCAGAAACAAATTTATAAACTTTGAATTAAGAAAAAATTACGTCTTTAACAAACAGAAACTGAAACAAATCGGAAAACTAAATAAACGATGAAAAAAATTGAAAGATAGAACCTAGAGAAGGTCTCGGTAACTTAAGTGAGATCATAGGTTTTTTTTAAATTTATGCGCCAGTTTAAAATTGCGATTGTGTGATTGGTTGATTTTTTTAAAAACTTTTTTGCTTAATTAAAAGTTTTTTTAATATAAGGAACGCCCTCGTGGTCTGGGGATACAGACCCAGCCATGAGCTCACTATTTGTGCATATAACTAACTGAATTTGCGCGGTTTGCCCGATAGCCTTAAAAAGTTATGACTTTGTCGTCCCGATGTTAATGGACCACACCTTGAACGGTTAAAAGCATGTGAAGCTGTGTTTAGACGTTAGGCAGTCGTTTTAGAACCTGGCTTATTTTCCGTCGTTTTGTTTTTTCCGGGCGAATGCTACATAGGTTATATATATGATATCTCTTTCAGATGACGGCTGATTTATAACTTTAGCCGTCGACTGCTTTAATAATGGCAGCGTCACCATTTCAGAAGCCTGGAAGGAGGCACAATAGGCTGAGAACGGGCATTGCTCCTAACAAAGAACCCAAATCGATCCCTATATTTTTATCCATCTTCAAATTTGTAAGTATCGAGTGATTGTGATACTGAAAGCGTAATTGTTTATTTATTCTGTCAAATTTTACCTTTTGGTCAATTCTTATACAATTCAATTGTGAAAAAATGTGTGAAATGTCTGTTATTTCTCGACTGCAAAGTAAAGCTTTAGGGAAAGTGTCTTTGGGTACCCAAAATTGCTATTTGAAATATTAGTCAACCTAATATTAGTGCAATAATCCCGAGTTATAGAAGAATTATCCGAAAGTTTATTTAGTCGCCATTCTATAAGCTTGAATTAGCATGTCAATAGTTTTCACCCAATTTATTTTTTTACAGGATGGTTGTAGCTCAGAACCTTTTGAAGGATTCACCGATGACGATATTGCGCAAGTGGAGATCAACCTTCCGAAGTTTTCGTCCATCGGTCAGACTGAAACAACAACATCAGAGTCTAATGAAAAAGTAAAATCTTCTAAATTTAGCCTTCTTACTTTTGCGATAAGCAAGCGTTAGCAAATCGGAGCATTTACTTTTTCAGGTTGGCAACTTGTTCAATTCACTTGATAGCTTCGTCGCTTATACAAAAATTGAAGTTCAGCTGTTCGTCACGAAAATTGTTTCACGCTTAGTAGCTTCATTACGGTTTTCGTAAGATTTCAGCGATATAAACTATCATAGAAAATCCTTTTGATGTATTTTTGTTACGGTACATGTAATTCAGTAAGATTTAAAATTTGTGCTCCACGATTTTAGGGCTATTTAAAAAAAAAATCTTTTAACTTAGTCACTAGAAATCAATGAAGAGTCTCATCTTAAATTTTTAATTTTGCTATATCAGATGGTTTCATTATATAATCTGATTCCGAATTTGTTTATCTTGAAATAATATTTTTTTCTACAGTTGATTCCTTAGCCTGTCTAGAGCTTGTCAAATTGGTTTGTATGAAACATAAGTGTGTTAGAAAATGGTTAGATTGCGCCTAAAATATCATCCGCTTGCCGCCTAAAAACATATGACAAACCTGTGTTTGTCAGCCGCGAGCTATCAGTGGATGAAGCAAAACTTGAAAATCAAGCACTGCAAAAACGGCGGGAGCTCATAAACGAAAACATCGATAAACAAAACCTGCGCATCCGCGATGGAAAACTCTACCAGAAAATAGAAAACAGATGGACAGCAGTTGCAACCGAAAAAACGGAGAACTCAATCTCCAATTGACTAGAACTCTTTCCTAGCCTACTCATCTACAACGTCCGAAGCATACTCGACTACAATCGAAGATCAAACTTCGCAAATGCGATAAACACAAGCTGTCAATACCAACTACTTTGCCTAACCGAAACATGGTTAACCAACGACATAACAGACAACTCCATATTCTTGCCTCAATTTGAACTCTATCGATCTGAAAGAACTTCAAAAGCCGGTCTATCAAAACACGGAGGAGTTCTAATTGGCATCAACGCCAACATACCACATAACCGCATTGATACAGGCATGCAAGACTGCGTAATGGTTCAACTCAAGATATCTGTACCAATACTTGTCTGCTGTATATATTGTGCCCCTGTGTATAGCCCATACCGATGGTCACTAGATCAACTTAACTCATTGCTGAACTTAATAAAAGCAACACAACGCGAGCAAGGCATACAAAATCTTGTCATTGTAGGAGATATCAACTTCTCGTGTACAAATTGGAAATCACTCTCATCAAAATGCGAGTACGAACAAAGCATCCTAGACAACTTCCAGGAATTAAACCTGGAACAATTCATGATAACCGATACTGGAAAGAGCCTTGATATCCTGCTCTGCAACAATCCTGATATCATACTAGACGTATACATGGACAATCGGCTCAAAAACGACTTCACCTCAGATCACCCGCCTTACGGCTCAAAGTTACATATGAATCACAAAATAAATCACGAAAGGGTCCCTCTACCCTCCCAAAAGTACGACTTTTCAGACTTTGCCTTCAAAAAAGGCAACTGGAACGAAATCAACGAATATGTGCGAGAGCACCACTTCAACCCATACTGCTACAGCAACGTTGATCTCCTGGTAGATCAGTGGTATAATTGGGTCTACGGTATTATAGTCAAACACATACCCCGAAAAACCCAACATAGGAAACATCTAGCGCCCTGGGTTTCTCCCACGAGCTCAAACCTCATGAAAAAAGTAGAAACTCTCAGACGCCAAAGTAAAACAAATACCCTAAAGATCCAGCAATTACAAACTGAATTGTCCTTATCGCTCTCAGCTGACCAATGCAATCATGAAACAGAAATTTTCAAGTCTGGAATCTTCTCAAACGTCCAAAAATACCTCAAAACTATCATGAAAACAAGCTCAATCCCAACTGAGGTATTTCGTGACGATAAGTCAGCTAATACCGATATCGAAAAAGCCGAATTATTTAATCAGTACTTCCAATCCGTTTTCAGTAAGAATCACCACGATTATACTCTCACAGAGGGACAGCCCAAGCTGTCGATGATTCATTTCTCAGAACTAGAAATACAACTCGTTCTCCAATCGCTGGACGAGAGCAAGGCCAAAGAACTTGACTGTATGGGGAACAACCTGCTGAAAAAATTGTCAGACTCCCTACCAAAGTCACTGCATCTCATATTCAACACAATTGCAAACAAATGCTACTTCCCATCATTCTGGAAAACAAGCGAAATAATCCCCATATTTAAAGAAGGGAACAAACAAATGGTAGATAATTACAGGCCGATCAGCCTCGTAGCAGTATCCAAAGTCCTCAAGAAACTTATTTTCGACAGAATGTACCCAATCTTATCCACCGCATTGTCCCAATCTCAACACGGTTTTCGGCAAAGACGCTCATCTATAACAAACCTAATCGAATACCTGCACGAAATGTTTGTGAACTTTGACAATAGCAACTGCCACTTCCTAGCGTCATTTTACCTCGACTTCCAGAAGGCTTTTGACAAATTCAATCACAATATAACGATCGAAAAACTCAGCAGAGCTGGAATAACAGGCCCAATATTGGATCTAATCAAAAGTTACCTGACCGGTCGAACCCAAACAGTACGCATCGGCAGCTCGGTCTCAAGCCAACTGCCAATTGTGGAGTGCCTCAAGGATCTATTCTAGGGCCACTCCTTTTCTTAGTATACATCAACGACTTGCCAAAATGTGTCATGTCATCGTGCTACGGCTATGCGGATGACTATAAAATTATGGGCACCGACACGACTACCCTGCACATCGATATTAGAAAAGTCTGGAAGTGGTGTGAAACCAATGAAATGCGCCTCAATATGACCAAGAGCAAAACACTAGTAATCAAGGGCGAGTGCAACCTAAGCATATTCTCGTACAAATTCGAACAGCCTAACGAACTTAAGATCTTGGAATGATAATGTCAAAAAATCTTAACTGGACTTCTCATGCAAACAATCGTGCGAGCAAAGCCCTATACTGCATCAAAAGAAACTTATCACCTGCCACAACCATGAACAACAGGAAAAATGCATATAAAAGCTATGTAGTACCTATCGTTAGCTATGCATCATCAGTCTGGAAACCCTCAAAGCAAGATCTTGCCACCTTAGAAAAAGTGCAACAGAGAGCAACGAAATGGATACTTGGAAATAAACAAATTCCTTATAAATCGAGGTTAACCACTCTTCAAATTCTTCCCTTGTCTCTTTACCAAGAAATGCATGTACTACTTTTGTTCGCGAACATTCTAAGAGGAAAGACCGACCTGGAATGGTGGCGATTTATAGAAACCACTGAATCAAATCGACCGAAAACAACAAGACGTTTCAACGCGAAGAACTTTCGACTTCATAAATGCGAATCTGATTTCTGGCAACGCGCCTGCAGCCTGACAAACATATTTCACGATCACGTGAAATATGAAGTCCTATTATGTGACTCGTTTAAACCAAAAATATCAAGAGTGTACTGGCAATTCTACGAGAAAATCTACAATGAAGTCGATACCTGCACCTGGAGAATCAACTGCGGATGCACAAGATGCTTAAACTTCAAAAAACTAAACCTATAAAACTAAAATATGATTGATCTCATAAACTTGATTCGGGAGCTAACTCCCATGGATGTATCCTAAATTCTGTTTTATTATTATTATTATTATTAATTGTAAAATTTTAAAATCATGATTCATCGCAATAATCACAGACAATGTATTTTACTGTCAATAAATCCGAAAACCTACAAAATCTAATTAAGTTTAACTCAAGTGAACTAAAATTGAACTGGAGGCGCAGCTGAGCTTCGCATCACTTACGGTGCAAAAGTATATACCAGTGTTCAGCACTGGGATAAACATTTGAATCTTATATCGTAAGTGATGCAAGCTCAGCAAGGCTATTTCAATCGGGTACTTAACTTTTTCTCCTAACCAACTTTGTCCACAAGCGCGGCACTTTTAGAAGATCTTCACTTCTAGGGGAAGATACCTAAGTAGTATCTTCCTCCAGAAGATACTTAAGAAGTAGTAATAAGCTCAAAGCCTTTTCAGGTAGTAATTATCTTCTTAAAAAGTTTCTCAATTTTTTTTTGTGTTCGTGATTTTCGTCCTAATCTATGTGGGTTGATTTTCCATTTTTTTTTCTATATCTGGAATTTCACAAATTTGTAATTTTACCATGTCTGATTTGAGTTTTTATTTTTTGAGACACTTTGGAAATATTTTTCACTTTTTTCAAAAATTTAGTTTTTCTCAAACTTGCCCTTATTTTCGAAAAAGAAAATGGTAAGAATGGGGAGTCCGCTATGTGTCTGCATACTCCTCACCTTATCTCTTTTACCTTACCCCACTTTCTACATCCTTCGAAAAAGTGTGGGGGTATTTTTGATCCATATTTTAATTGTTTTCTCGAAAAATACCCTCTCAAATCTGAGATTTTGATTTGAATGGATATAACAGGTTGTTGGAAGCTCCCCTGCATTAGCGACTACGCCCAAAAAACAAAAATGTACAGCCCTTGAAAAAGTCAATTTTTCGATTTTTTTTTACCAGTTTTTGAAAATTGTCTCGAAAACTACCCTCCCCAAATCTGAGGTTTTGCTTTCATTGAGCAGAACGGGTTGTGGGAAGCTCTGTCGCATAAATGATTACGCCTAAATTTTTTACTTAAATTTTTTTCCTAATCTGAGATATTAGTTTCAATCGAAAGGACATCTGATATGGAATTTGCCTAAAGAAACGATTACGCCCAAGTTCAAATACATGAAAAGTTATGACCCTCAGAAAAGTCAAAATTTCGATTTTTTGACCGTTTTTCGAAACTTTTTTTTTTCTCGAAAACTACCCTCCAAATCTGAGGTATAGACAGTTGCGCCTAATTTTCTTTGCACTAGAGTTTATGACCCTCTGACAAGTCAAATTATTCTTGTCTTTCCGCATCAGTACAAAAAGTTATCAAATAGGTATTTCCAGCTTTAGCTGGCCTCTAGTATTCAAATAGTTTCAGTTTTTGTTATATGAACTTAGTCAACTTATTTCGCGTAATTTCGAGAGCAAAATATACCCTTTAACTGTTTTGAAATAGTATGAGCATTTTATCAGTTTTTATTTGAAATTTTTTTTGCCTAATTTTTTTTATTTTTTTCTTTAGAGACCTAGTTGTCATATTTTAGGAAAATTAAACGCTTAAATAAAAACGACATATTCTTGAAAAGTAGTGTAATTGTGTTTTTTTCATGTGGTTTAATCTCTTATAATATAAGGTTGATTTAAGATGACAAAACATTTGACTCGTGTTCTCACTTGATTTTAGTGATTGATCTTTTGTAAATCTACAGCAAAAATGTATATTCAAATTGCTGGAACAGATCTTATAGATCTTTATAACAGTCAGTCTATTTCTCGCATCAAACTAAGCTATCGCGAAGATACATTTAAGTCCATAGCCGATCAAGACACGATCCAGCATCAATTCAATCACCAGACGTACACAGCAATCCTGTGAAATTTCATTTCGCCAGTCAGCGTGGTCCGCCAAACAGTCTCTTGACATGAGTGGAAAGAACCGAAGATATCCACAGTCCCAGCGTTAAAATATCCGCCAGTGTCTTATTAGCAGCAGCGGCTGGCTTAACGCCGCCTGAAGAATTAATTGCTGCGTGGTAAGCCTTAATCGATTCTGTTGAGCCGGACTATATGATATTGAAGAATTCATTTTCCGAGAGTTTGAAGTCCTTCAATTCGACCAGTGACCTTTACATAGGATGTTTGGAAAGGGCGGAAGTGGAGATAGCAATTGACACATGCTCTGAGCTGTCATCCAGTACGACAAGAATACTCGCGGCAATCAACGCGCATCTCACCATGGAATATCGTGATCGAATGAAGGCTTCCGCTTCAGTAAACACCAGTCAAATCATAAGTAACTTCGCTAAATTGCCATCAATTTCACTCCCTTAATTTGATGGGAGCGACGAGCAGTGGTTGTCTGTCAATGACGAATTCAAGGCAGCTTACCACAAAAACCCGAAGCTGTCTGAATTCCAGAAGTTTATGTACCTCAAGTGATGCGTGAAGTGGTTTGCAAAACGAGTCATCACAAATCTCGCCATCACTGAGAAAAACTATGACGTGGAACGAAAATTTCTGGAGAAAGTGTCACAAGAAAGATCGACTCAACCAGAGGACGCTTCTCAACTAGATCATCAATTTTCGAATGGTTAAGGAGGAGGACTTACAACTTCGACTACTGCATTCCACGTTCAATAAAGAGAGCCAATCGATAAGAGCTATGGATTGTGATACTCGAAACAATGTGTGGCGCCATGTCTTGTCACTAAAGATGAATGCAGAGTCACAGAAGGCATGAGAGCTTCATAATCCAGGGTCAGTATGTCTCTCATTCCGAGGCAAGCTCGAATTTTTGCATAATCGGTTTAGATCTTTGGAGAGCATCGCGCACAGTGTGTCCAGAATTGCTTCATGCAGACAAGACGTGGTCGACCACAATTTTTGAAGGGCAACGTCAAAGTTTGCCATGTGTATCATAATCTCTCCTGTTGTCAGAAGTTTCGAGATGCTCATTTACAACAGAGGAGCGAAATCGTCAAGAAGCTCCAGCTCTGTTTCAATTGTCTACATAAAGGTCATGGGGCAGCATACTGTCCATCAGTGTCCAGATGCAAGGAATGCCCAGACATTGGATGACCCACTTCAGGAGTCGCAGATCACAATTCTGCCAACTGCAGACATTACGGTTCTCACACGATCCGGAGAAGAGGTAAAATTACGAGTTTTGATTGACTCTTGTTTCTGAGTCGACGCCATTATAGTGAATTCACCCAGACGTTTGCAGATTCCAACACGGAAGTCATGCGACTGGGTCCTTGAAGTGAATCAGAAGTTCCCATGAAGACTAACGGTGAGCTAAGCATGACTACGCTTTTCCAAGACAATGCCAGACTAGAAGTCAAATGTTTAATTCTGGATAGAATCACAAACAGTTTGAGTCAAGTGACTCCAATATCCAGCGCACAGTGTGCATCTTCGCAAGACGTCGACTTGGCAGTTCCCCCAGTTTAGTCAACCAGGGGAAATCAACCTTCTATTTCGCGACTGTCCTCCCGGATCGTGGGTCCTCATGAATCTGATGAATTCTTCCATGTGCCATTGGACTACGGAATCCAGCTTCTGGATAGCGGAAGACGATCGTGGGAGATCGAGGATGTTCCAGCGATTCAGAAGTCCGAATACACTCCTCATGAGTTACAGTGTAATGACCACTACAATGCCACAACCTCTAAAGATCTAGAAGGCAGACCACTCCTCCGGATCCTTTTTGACTGCATCATGATCTTCTAAGCAATTACCGGGCCTTTGCTGCGTGGTAAGCCTTAATCGATTCTGTTGAGCCGGACTATATGATATTGAAGAATTCATTTTCCGAGAGTTTGAAGTCCTTCAATTCGACCAGTGACCTTTACATAGGATGTTTGGAAAGGGCGGAAGTGGAGATAGCAATTGACACATGCTCTGAGCTGTCATCCAGTACGACAAGAATACTCGCGGCAATCAACGCGCATCTCACCATGGAATATCGTGATCGAATGAAGGCTATCGCGAAGATACATTTAAGTCCATAGCCGATCAAGACACGATCCAGCATCAATTCAATCACCAGACGTACACAGCAATCCTGTGAAATTTCATTTCGCCAGTCAGCGTGGTCCGCCAAACAGTCTCTTGACATGAGTGGAAAGAACCGAAGATATCCACAGTCCCAGCGTTAAAATATCCGCCAGTGTCTTATTAGCAGCAGCGGCTGGCTTAACGCCGCCTGAAGAATTAATTGCTGCGTGGTAAGCCTTAATCGATTCTGTTGAGCCGGACTATATGATATTGAAGAATTCATTTTCCGAGAGTTTGAAGTCCTTCAATTCGACCAGTGACCTTTACATAGGATGTTTGGAAAGGGCGGAAGTGGAGATAGCAATTGACACATGCTCTGAGCTGTCATCCAGTACGACAAGAATACTCGCGGCAATCAACGCGCATCTCACCATGGAATATCGTGATCGAATGAAGGCTTCCGCTTCAGTAAACACCAGTCAAATCATAAGTAACGTCGCTAAATTGCCATCAATTTCACTCCCTTAATTTGATGGGAGCGACGAGCAGTGGTTGTCTGTCAATGACGAATTCAAGGCAGCTTACCACAAAAACCCGAAGCTGTCTGAATTCCAGAAGTTTATGTACCTCAAGTGATGCGTGAAGTGGTTTGCAAAACGAGTCATCACAAATCTCGCCATCACTGAGAAAAACTATGACGTGGAACGAAAATTTCTGGAGAAAGTGTCACAAGAAAGATCGACTCAACCAGAGGACGCTTCTCAACTAGATCATCAATTTTCGAATGGTTAAGGAGGAGGACTTACAACTTCGACTACTGCATTCCACGTTCAATAAAGAGAGCCAATCGATAAGAGCTATGGATTGTGATACTCGAAACAATGTGTGGCGCCATGTCTTGTCACTAAAGATGAATGCAGAGTCACAGAAGGCATGAGAGCTTCATAATCCAGGGTCAGTATGTCTCTCATTCCGAGGCAAGCTCGAATTTTTGCATAATCGGTTTAGATCTTTGGAGAGCATCGCGCACAGTGTGTCCAGAATTGCTTCATGCAGACAAGACGTGGTCGACCACAATTTTTGAAGGGCAACGTCAAAGTTTGCCATGTGTATCATAATCTCTCCTGTTGTCAGAAGTTTCGAGATGCTCATTTACAACAGAGGAGCGAAATCGTCAAGAAGCTCCAGCTCTGTTTCAATTGTCTACATAAAGGTCATGGGGCAGCATACTGTCCATCAGTGTCCAGATGCAAGGAATGCCCAGACATTGGATGACCCACTTCAGGAGTCGCAGATCACAATTCTGCCAACTGCAGACATTACGGTTCTCACACGATCCGGAGAAGAGGTAAAATTACGAGTTTTGATTGACTCTTGTTTCTGAGTCGACGCCATTATAGTGAATTCACCCAGACGTTTGCAGATTCCAACACGGAAGTCATGCGACTGGGTCCTTGAAGTGAATCAGAAGTTCCCATGAAGACTAACGGTGAGCTAAGCATGACTACGCTTTTCCAAGACAATGCCAGACTAGAAGTCAAATGTTTAATTCTGGATAGAATCACAAACAGTTTGAGTCAAGTGACTCCAATATCCAGCGCACAGTGTGCATCTTCGCAAGACGTCGACTTGGCAGTTCCCCCAGTTTAGTCAACCAGGGGAAATCAACCTTCTATTTCGCGACTGTCCTCCCGGATCGTGGGTCCTCATGAATCTGATGAATTCTTCCATGTGCCATTGGACTACGGAATCCAGCTTCTGGATAGCGGAAGACGATCGTGGGAGATCGAGGATGTTCCAGCGATTCAGAAGTCCGAATACACTCCTCATGAGTTACAGTGTAATGACCACTACAATGCCACAACCTCTAAAGATCTAGAAGGCAGACCACTCCTCCGGATCCTTTTTGACTGCATCATGATCTTCTAAGCAATTACCGGGCCTTTTCAGGATCTCAACACGACCTAGCTTCTCCAGGATTGCATTGGTGCCAGCTCCCGGCACGCAATCTGTGCACTTCGAGAAACTGCTGATGTTCCACCATGAGAGTCCATGAAGATGTACCCTGCTCATACTGAAGGATCCCATTATAACCGAGGACGTCCAGAAGATAAACTTAGGATTCCAACGGCAAAGGAACTCCTCGCTTC
The DNA here is from genome assembly GCF_963678635.1 of Symsagittifera roscoffensis. NCBI lineage: Eukaryota > Metazoa > Xenacoelomorpha > Acoela > Convolutidae > Symsagittifera > Symsagittifera roscoffensis. The sequence continues at coordinate 47,988,200 of NC_087065.1, forward strand.
TCTAAAATCGACAAATGAACTATCGTTCGAATCCTTGCTGGACTCGATGATGCTCCGCACATTACGGTTAGTCGTCAAATCATCCCAGTAGCTTCGGCAAGGTCTTCGACAGTCTGGGACTCCTGATCCCTGCAACGACTCTACCTCTCCGCACGATAGTCCAATAAACTTGGAAGGGTGAACTCAATTGGGATGATGATGTATAGGTAATTAGTTCCACTAGTGGATGTCTACTCTGGAAACGTTAGATAAGCTCAAGGGTCTAAAGAAGCCGGAAGTCCAATAAAACATCCTAAGTGATGCTTCGGAAAGTACATACGGAGCTTGTGTCCATTCCCGGACATCTTCAGGCCATACCCATGCCAGCTGTACTTCAGTTGCTGCTAAGTCCATGATCCGTGCTCGTTGCTTGAGGGTGAAGCAACATTACCCAGCCCAGAAAAAAAATTGCATGTAGTTCTTGAACAGGGGCACAACAGCGGTTCGCCGTGATGAGCTGTACAGCTCTTGTGTTGGTCCTTTCCCCCGTGGATAAATGGTCTTAAGTAAGTCACGGCTGGCACCAAAAAGTCGAAATCCATCCCATGACTGGAATTTTGTGCCATGGACATCAGATCCAAACTGCTAGACATCATTCAGACCCTACACATAAACACCAGTACGTATGCTTGGAGCGACTGCACAATCGCTCTGGTATGGGTGACTTCAACACCTTGCAAGTTCCTAAAATATGTGGCCTATCGAATGGCTAGCTGAATTGTCATCATTAGAAAGCGCCAGTAGTCATCCAGTGAAGCCATGTTCAAAGGCTTACAAGCAGTTGTTCGTCAAGTCCAGGCTAAATGCTTCCCCGAAGAACTCGCGTTCCTCAATCGTAACAAGCCATTCAGTAAGGCATCCAATATACTACAGTTAAACTGTTGTGTTGATGAACACCAGATGTTAAGAGTTGGTGGTCGAACCACAGCTCAGTTTGCCTTAATGAAGATGCGAAATACCGGTTGAATATCGTATAAATACAACTTAACCCAACTCGATGTTCGACAGTCACGAGAAGTTACTACACGCCGGACAGAATGCACCGTACTCGACAACGCTTCTGGATCATCGGTGCACGACGGATGACCAGACAAGTGACAGCCGCATGCATCAGGTGTTATCGATAGAATTGTCGAAGTATGAGCCATTGTTTGGGCGACTACCCTTAGAAAGAGTCAGTATCTCAACTCCCTTCGCATATACCGACATTGATCCGGCAAAATTTCTTACATCCAAAGAAGGACAAAAAAAGAAGCTCACCATTGTCATAGTAGTTTTTTGCTTTTCTACAAAAGCTGTTCATTTGGAATTGGTCAACTCGCTGAACATGCCTAAAATCTATAAGGAGGATCATAGCGCACTTCTTATGTCCGAAAAATATTTTCTCGGATAACGGGACTAATTTCATCGGCTCCTTGATACTTCATCAAATTCAAGAAGCTAGGTCAGAAGCGACATGGCCAAGAATGCTTGACACGATAATTGGACGAAAATAACTGCTAGAGCTCCCAACTTCGGAGGGTTATTGGATTATTGGAGGCAGCAGTAAAATCATTGAGACTGCTACACAAGAAAATAATTGAAAAATCAATAAGTCTGTGCTACGACGAGCTATATACCATCGTATGCTAAACTGAAGGAATCATGAACTTTAGGTCATTTACAGTCATTTTTGATGATCCTCGAGACATTTAACAATTTTTGTAATCTCAATTTAAGCACTCCCAATTTATGTAATCTGAAATTGACAAAGGGATGTTAACGGTGTGCAATTTTTAATCTCTTAATTATTTAGTGATATAAAATGACAATCATTTGACTTCACGTTCACAGTTTACTTAAATGGTTGTTTTCTTGTAAATTTACCGTGAAAATATATATCCAAACTGCCAGAACAAATCGAATGCGCATTTGGACCAGTCAGTCTGTCTCCCATCAAATTTAGCCATCGCGAAGATACAACTGTGATGAGGTGCAATTTTCTCAAAAGCTTCGTTACAATTTGAAACGTTAAAAATTAGTTTGTTATAAGTCTGAAACGTTTTTGGTAATCAGTTGATATGATCATTCAGAGGGGATTGATGGAACTATTAGTTTGCCTTGCTACGGATATTGGCTCTTTCTGAGTTTTCAGGTTCTTGCGAGTTTTGCGAAATCTTTAAAGTGTATCACTGCTGTAGGGGGCAATGAAGGATTTGAAGTGAATGGGTTGTAAATTCGTTCTGATCGCAACTTAAAAAAAAACACATTTTGCTGCATAACTCAAATAATATTTTTTGGCTCATTTTTATTAATTTAGTAGCACATAAATTTTGGAAAAGTGGGATTCATTATTATTTATCGAAACTGTTTAGAAAACTGATCCAGATGAAACAAATTTTCCTGCAGAATCTTTTACATTTTTGGACAAGAGTAGCGAGACCTCTAGAAACGAGGAACAAGAGCAAACAAGCGATTCCCCAACAACAATCAAATCATCTAGAGTCGTCAAAGCCTCGCAAAAACTGAAGGAAGCTACAGAATCTGACCTAATATTTACCCAAGCCATTGGCGGCAGGATTTCTTCCAAAATTCCAAAATCTATCAGTGCTATTTTAAATGGAAATATAGATAATTTGAATAGTTCAAATGAGTCAGATAAGGAGCATAAAGTTTCTCGCGCTTCTTTATCGAAGCAAGACGAAGAACTTCTGAAAAGCGGTGACGCGATTGATCTGGTTACTCCAATTTCTAGTGGAAGTACAGCTGTTGACAACATTGAAGTTGTCATGAAAATAGAACCAAATTTGGAACTGTCACCTCGACAAACACGCCCAAAGTTCAAAAGGGTTAAAGCTATTAAATCGCTAGCGGATACCACTACTAAGGAACCTCAAATTAACGAAAGTTTTGAAGGCCAAGAATCAAATTTTAATGCAAAATTAGATCTCTCCGAGAATATAATCACTTCAACGTCCAATGAACTCCTGCTAACAGAAAAGAAGGATGAGGAAGTAGAAACTAACAATGATAGAGAAAATGAAACCATAGTTAGTAGTTCTAATATTACCGAAGATTCAAGATTGGCACTCACTGAAATTAAGGTGGAACCTACGACAAGCCCGCCCATGGTAACAGTTGATACTGTAAGAGTCAGAAAGGAAATCCAGCAAGAGTTGGCTAGATTAGCTATAAAAGAATCGGACTTCCTGAAAACAGTTTTGAGGAGCAATGATAAAGCCACATTAGAAGATCTACTGGGAAATCCGATAGATTTTAGCGCATGCTCTGAAGAGGCGAAGAGACACTATGTTGAAATTGGAATGTGGCTTACTAAAGAGGATTCCAGAAAACTTTCCTTTTTCAAGGCAAAGCAAAAAAGTGCACGGGCACCAAATTATAGCCAACGAATGACATCAAGAAAAGCTTTACAAAAGTACAAAAACGCTCAAACCAGGATAAATGTCGAGAAAAGTGAACCAAAGACAAAGTGGACAAAAGATGCTAACATTGTAAGCGATGATCTTGACAGTGTTAAACTTGAAGCTGAGAGCTACTCAGAAATTGAAGGGTCGAAGCGAATGACACGAGCTAGACTGTTTGGATCTCCCGCGAAAGCTGCCGAGGAGCGTAAAAGTCTCGACATAAACGAATTATATAAGGAGCAAAAGAAATCAGAGCCTACCAAAAGGCCAAATAAAAGCCTCACAATGACTAGTGCGTCCGCTTTGATCGGAGAAAAACTTGCGAAGAGTATGAAAAGAAAAGTTAAAGGCGATAAAGTTTCTTCAAAACAGATCTCTTCTCACGCAAAAAATGAAATCTATGATAAAAACCAGAATAAAGTCACGGGCAGTGGTTCGGAAAAAGTTGAAATTAATGACAATTTTGAAAAAGTGGGATCCGAACCAAGTATAAGCGAAATTATTGCAAAAGATACTGTATTGAAATCCCAGAGTCTAGATTGTTTTCTCTCGACATCGCCCATTTTCAGTTCCGGGGACTCACAAGCAAGTTGCGACGGCCAGGAAACGGACCGAGATATATCAGGGGCGAACAAAAATATGATTTGTAGAACCAAGCATGTTAGTCGAAATGATGCTCTTTTTGTTGCTCCTGAAGATTTAAGAATACCAAAGTTGAGATTGAGTGCGATTGAAGACAAATCGAAGCTTGTCATTGATAGAAGTTTGCCTCCCGATGAAAACGAGGAGTTTACTCCTGGAAATAAATCGGTTCCAATTTCTCAGCCCGAAGTTCAAACTGTGCTTATGACTAATGAAGCTCCTCTCGTTCATGACGATGAATCGAATAAAAAGCGAAAAAGAAGCTCAAAAACTCCAACGGAAACCGAAAAACCAGCAAAATGCGCACCTGTTGAACAAGCTACTGAAAATAAATCACATGCCGAGAGTTGGATTCCTGTTAATCATTCTTATGTGACAGAAAACATAACAGCAAAAGAATCAGTAGACCTGCGTTTGGCAGAAGATGAAATGACTCGATGGATTTCAAGGATAACTATAGGAGGTATCGGAAACATGGTTGATAGCTTGGGAATTTCGGAGTTGGAGCTGCGATTTGTGAAATCGGACATGGCTTTGAAATCTCTTGCTGAACCTTGTGGTCTTTGTGATTGCTGTGCTATGGACCTTCAGTGCAACGAGTGCGCTCAATGTGTAAATGGGCCGAATGAAAAGCTACCCAAGTGTCCTTTCAAAATGTGTCTTCTGCATGTTGTTATAAGATACCTCAGAGGGTTAGTAAACGATTTTATGATATTTTATCAAGTAACTAGGAACCTCGTTTTTTTTTAAGAAAAAAGTCAAGAATTTGATAATGCTCATTTTATTTTTGGTGGTTTGAATTGATCACGTGGTTTGTCTTTTGGGTTTCTTTTATGTGCAATTCAAGTTCATGTGTTAAAAAAAAGGCAAATTACGCTCTCCAATTACGAAAGCAGAATTGGAGAGAAAAAACGTGGACGGTTTTGAAAGTAGATTTAATTTATGATTCAGGTTCTCAATTCAGGTTTTCAAATAGGAATAATTTAATTGTAAAAATGTTAACCAATAATTGTTCTTGAAATTTAAACGTGTAATATATAATTGTTTCTGTTGGCAATTTAATACCTTTTGTTCGAATTTTTTTTTTAAATATAGACTAACAGCCCTAACTCTAGGCCTGCCACAATCTGACGTAAATTGCTTTTAATAGTGGCGCGATGTGAAGGCTGTTGATGAAGAAAGAGCTTCGCTCAACAAGATAGTTTAGTCAAGAGTAAAGGGATCTTTAAAAAGCACAATGGACGATCTTTAGACAGGCGAGCAGCCTAACCCTTTGATTGAGGGTCTGCGATTTACATTATAGAAATTGTAGCAGCTGAAGGAGATTTAAAAACGGAAAACCGATCTTAAGTGCTAGTTTGTTTTTAGCGATGCATCTACCAAATCCAATCTCAGGGAGTTGTCAAATCTGTGGATATCCAACAGAAAAGCCGAACTATTGGTTCATAATATCTTGTTCCTCAGAAAGTGCATCACTTCAATGGCCGATGCAATGCCTCCCACGCCTCCCATAACAATACCGAAATCAGTGAAGTCAAAAACAGCAGTTGAGGAAAATAATGTGAAAGATGTGCCAAAAACTCGGGCCAAAACAACAAGCTCGAAAGCGAAGACTCAATCATCAACTGGCAATATTTTTGCCCTTCTTGGCCAAAAGTTGGCTAGCTCGCGTAAGCGACCGAATCCCAGTACAAACAGCAATATAGAAAGAAGCAATACCAAAATAAGTAGTAAGCGTGCAGTTGAACCCGAAACATCTTGGAAAATTTCCGAACCTCAGCCAGCGCAAGAAGTTGGAAAAACCTTAATATCAGGAAAAACCAATGAAATGTCACCTGCCTCAAAGGTTATTGTTTTGGAGAACAAAGAACCTGCGGTTTTCGAATCAATTAAGCCTCTTTTTCTCTCACTTAACGATTTTGATTGCATGTCGGAATTGTCTTCTGTTTCTTCTGAGACGGAATGGATAGCTGTCGAGTTTGCTGAAGAAGAAGTTGGCGCAACTGATATTGTTGGAAATAAAATTAACCGAGTATTTATCCCTGATCGAGTGAAAGGTAGGTTTATTTACTATTTGAAAAACTTCAAGAAAATGATATGACGGTTTGAATTGGATTTAGGGGATGCCCTTTCGTCAAAACATTTCAACTCAAGATATTCTAATTTTGAAGGTGAGCGGGACGCAAAAGATCAAATTGTTTACCCACTTACGGCACGCTTTTACGATTGCGATTACAAACGTTATTCAATAAAAAAAAAACGATTTTTTTCAGGCTATGAATTTATGTCAATGAATCACTGGATACCTTAATTATAATAAATTCAAATTCAGCGTCTGATTTTGCTCATTTCAGGAAGAGGTTAATTCGATTTCTAGGAATGTATTTGTAAAGCGAGGGTTCAATCAGGTTAGGCGCTTTTCTTTTTACATTTTGTAACTTTTGAAAAAAAAATTTTGTGTACGATTATAGGACATTTCTTAAGTATTTGTTAAGTGTTAATGAACATAGTGAAGGCGCTGATTGAGGTCGTTCTCATTTTTACACTAGCGAAGAGTGTCATATTACGGTATCCACTTTTTTCCAACCTAGGTCGCAAACAAAGGTGCTCATTACTTGGCATTTTCTATATCTAGTAAAATTTAGCTTTATAGCATTATAGTTTTGTATTGTGGCTAGTTCCTGTTGAACAAAACACGGGTATTATAAATGTATGGGATTTAGGTTTTAATTATTAGTTTTTTAGACGTTTCTGAAAGTTTTTGCGCTTTTCGAAAATATAATTTTTCTCGAGACCACGGATTTTCAAAAAGTGGTACCAAGGGTTATACCGGCTACTCACCTGTGTGCATGGATATTGCGCTGGTCTCTTATTCTCTTTTTACTTCACCGGACGTTCTATAGCTTTCGGAAAGTTTTCAATGGGTGAAATTTTACTCATTTTTGGATTATTTGTCATTTTCTCGTAAACAAATGTAAAAAACCTTGAGAGATTAAAAGTTCAACTAAACAAGTTCAGCATCTTCTATGCATATGCTACTACGCCTGGTTTTTTGGATTTTTTTTCTCAAAAATTAACATGCCAAATCCTGAGGCGAAGGATTTAATGGAAAGAACAGATTTGGTGAATCTTCGTTGCACAATTGGAGTCGCGCGAAATTTTCGAGGAAAAAAATTTTGCTTTAAAAAGGTACAATTTTTGAAAGTTTGCTTCTTTGGAACTTTTCGACTTTTCTCAAAAACTACCCCACCGAATGTGAGATAAAAGGCTTATCCGAAAACATTGAAGAGGAGTTTGCTCTGTGCATAAGCAGAAACTGCGTAAGCTCTATTTTTTCTAGAAAATTTAAGTCTAATTAGAAACTTCTGTGCCGAATTTAAGAGTAAGGGTTCACTTGAAGGAACGCCAGCTAGGAAATTTGTTTTCATAGCTGCTACACCCTAATTTTAATAGAAAAGCAATGTTGGACTTGCGAATTTTTTTTTGCTTGGAACTTTTTTTTTCAAAAGCTCTGCCAAATCTGACATTAAGGGTTCTATCCAAAAACATTTTAATGTAATCGAAGAAGAATCTGTGAGGGTATCGCCTGCTCAAACAAGTTGTTCCAACTTGGCAAGGAATCAGTTATAAATATTTGACTTTCTTCATTTTTCCAAAAACGGCCGTGCCAATTCTAAAAAAAAGATATTCATTAAAGGGATGTATAATCTCCCCTGCACTAGCATATTCTCCATGCTTTTGATAGGAATCAGCTATGGGCTTCGTAAATGTGCAATTTCTGACATTTTGAACATAACGCATTACCTTTCGCATCAAAATTTTTTTTAAAAAAATGTTATTCAACAGGTACCTCGAGCTTTAGCTGATTTCCTTATGTTTACCCTTGCGATAAGTAAGGGTATTGCAACCGGGTACTAGCTTTGGTCTCAGAATGGTCAATATAGCAATGGTAAATTTCAAGAAATTCTCAATTTAGGTACCTTATTTAGGTAGTTAAGTTGATAATTGGAGTACGTTTGGGGGCAGTAATTTTTTGAAAAAATAATGATTTTTTTCGGATTTGTGGTTTTGGTGACCATTTTGGTCACATAATGGCAAATTTAGGAATGATAAATTTCAAGACATGCCTCATTTCTTGAAAGTTCACAAAAGTACCTCAACTAGGTAGTTAAGTTAGTAGATGGAGTACGTTTGGGGCGGTAATTATTTTTTCATAAAAAATTTATTTAAAAAAATGTTGATTTTTTTTGGTTTTGTGGCTTTCGGCCAAGTTTCCGTCCGTTTATTTTCCGTTTTTTTAAATAGCATTTTTTATTATCTGGTACTAATTTTTATCAACTTAATTTGTAAAGCATGGATTTTATTTTGATTGTAAATTTTTTCTACTTTAATTGAAAGCTCTGTAATTTGTCATTTTACCACGTCTGATTTGGAATAACTTGGTTTTTTTTGGAATTTTTTTTGCCTAAATGGTTTCGGCAGATTATTCATTGGCTTAGTCAATTTATATTTTCTAATTTTAACGGCAAAAAATTTCTCTTCGACAAAATCAGGTATTATGAAAATGTTTGGGATTGGATTTTTACTTTCTATTTTTTGACACTTTCGAATTTTTTTTCTCAAATTTTAAAATGATATAAAAAAACGTCACAATTTGGAAACTAAAAGCATTTAAGCAGATGCATTTGGACGCAAAATTTGCAACTCTTGAGAGTACTCTCACTGCACCCATCTAAAAGGTCAGGAATTTCAAATTTTGAGAAAATTTTTAAATTTAAGTTGCGAAAAAAATGAAAAACCATTGAAACGTCTTTTCTCAAAAAAAACAAAGACTGGAGAAGTCATATGTGGCGGCGCGATTCGCAACCTCCTCGAGTCATCCGACAGCCCCTAACTAAAGGGTTGGAAATTTTAAAACTTGAGAAAAAAATTTTAAATTTAAGTTTTAGAAAGTTTTTTTTTTGAAAAAATTGCAAAAAGTGTCTTATCTCGAACAATTCAAAGAATTGAGCAGTCAAATTTGGAGGCAAGATTCGCAACCACTTAAATATTCTGACAGGCCACCATTATAAGGAAAGGGCTTCAAATTTCAATTAAAATTTGAAAAAAAAATTATATTTAACTGTGCTGAAAATTGCTTGAAAAAATCACAAAAGACGTCATATCTCCAAAAGTAAAAAGATTTGAATAGTCTTATTTGTAGGCGAGATTTACCACCCCCGAGAGGTCTCTGACAGCTTCCAACTTAAGGATTTCAACAAAAAGTTTAATTCAGTAGAAAACTACTTAACCGAAATTCAAAAAAGCGTATCAGTGAAAAGAGCGCCTACTCCCGTGTGCCTACATAATCCCCTTGTCTTTACCCTACTGTCTACAGCCTTCAAAAAATTCTTGTGGGAATGTTTGACCCATATTTTTAGATTTTTTTTCGTTTTATCCAGAACTGCTCTCTCAAACTGAGCATTTGGGTTCAATGGATAGAACGCGTTATGGGAAGCGCACCTGCATAGCCGCGGCGCCTGAAGTTTTCTTGTTCAAAAAGTTATGGACCCCGGAAAAGTCGACAATTTGGTTTTCGACCATCTTTTGAAACTTTGACTTTTTCCGAAAACGAAACTCTTGTTGTTGCGTTCGATCAAAACAGCAGATTGTGTGAATTTCTTCTGCTCAAGTAACTACGCCCAAATAATTTTACAGAAAGGTATGATTTGCAGAACAGTCAAATTTTGATTGTTTGACCATTTTTTGGACTTTTTTTTCGAAAACTACTCTGTCAGTTTTCATTTTCATTCGAGAATTTCGGTTTATATTGTATGTAATAGTGTATGTTTAAGCGGCCCCGACCTTCACATTGCAGAAAATTAAGTGATAGATTTCGGAAAGTCAAATTTTTGAACTTTTGACCGTTTTTTTTTTAGAATTTTTTTATTTTCATAGAAACTATCCTATCAAATTTGAGATGTGCTCAATTGAAAGAACCGTTTGCGAGACATTTTCCGACAAAAGCGTCGACTCCTTATTTTTCTCATAGGAAAGTTATATGTATTTGGAAAGATAGCAATTTCTTAACAATTTTCACTCTTCTCTTTTATTTTACTGGAAAAGCTACTAAGGTTTCGGGCAAAATCCAATTTTTTGAAGTTATCCATTTCATTCAGCATAAGTAAAATAAATTTAGGAAAAAAAGGACCTTTTTTACCTTTTGTTTCACCTTTTGACCCGTTTCTCACTACTTTTTGCCTGTTTCTCGCTTGATTGCGAAATGCAGCTTCGCCCCTGTGTTTTGTTTTTGTTTTCTGAATTTTTTGTAAAGTGGAAAAGCTCAAGTTTTGTTGTGAAAGCTCAATGCAAGTAAGGCAAATAACGCTTTCGAATAACGAGTTAATGGGCGCAAAAAAGGCGAATGACTTCTAGTTTCAAAAATGGTTTGTTATTTTGAATTCCCAGTGGAATAAAAATTATCTTTTCATTTAGTTTCACACTTGAGAATGAAGTCTTGAAATCAAACTAGTCGCCCTTTTACTACTTTGAATACATGAGTCTAAAATCTTATTTCATTTTTAGGCACTATGAAATCGTGTGCCAATGGAACTCCCGGACATGGCAACAGGAACCCAAGAATGACATTAAGGTCATCAACCGATTCGGCCCTTCAACTGGCCTTTCCGGGGTATGATTCCGCATCTTCCCCTGGCAGGTCGTCTGGCGAAGGAAGTCCTCCTGATTCACCAGACGAGAAGTACTGGAGCTTTGCAGCTGCAGCGGCGTCTATAAATTACGAAAAGAGTGACCTGAAAGTGTCAGTTGAGATTCCTGACTACCATTACAATGATAGAATGTACCTTCACAAACATGGATTGCCAATCATTGGTAAGCATATATATAATTTTTGATCCAAATAACACCTGGTAGAAACGTTAGTGAATGCAACAAATTTTCACGTATTGTTTCGACCACTTCACGTCGTGGTAAGGAACAAGGGTGCTTGAATTTAAATAAACGTACAATTTTTTTAAAATTAGTTCACGCCAAAGGCAATCTTTTGCGGTATGACTTTTGATGTTTTAAAAGTCACGAACGTAGTAAATGCTCTTTTATAGACCTTGGTGATTTTTTTGTTTGTTTTTTTTATTTCAGGAAAAATCTTGAAATTTTTTGACGCTATAACTCGATTTTTCGGGGCTTGTCCTAAAATTTCTTTTTAAGCTAACTTTATTATAAGTGTAAAAGTTACAAAAAAACGTGATCAACTTCAGTTTCGAAAGTGGACTTTGTTTTTAGATTTCCTATGGAATAAAAAATTTTCTATTGATCCAGTTTTCTCTATTTGGGTTTTTTAAATCAAAAATGTCTGAGATTAAGTTTTAATTGAAATTCAAAGAGCTTTAAAGCCAACTACCTTCTTCTTTGCAATTCGGATAAAAACAAGTTAGTAAGTTTTTTTTCTGGTTTCTTGATGTGTTTAAAAAGTGCAGTTTGGCCTCTATTTTTACTCGAAATTTCATTTCAGGAACAGCCCAGTTGCCAGTGGCTTCGGTCTGTCTGATATGCTCCAGTGGGGGTCAAGAACCTCTTCTATATTGCTCAATTTGCTGCGACCCTTTCCACGTATTCTGCATAGACAGAAAATATCGACCGGTGTCCCATGACAAGGCGTGGAACTGGGTGTGCAGAAGCTGTTTCTCGTGTAGGGTCTGCGGCCAGGGAACCCAGCTGGTCGAATGTTTCGTATGTCAGACACATTACCACCTGTCTTGTTTATCACAGAAGGAAGGTGACCGCAGAATAGTCTCCTCAAACTGGAAATGCCCACAGTATGTTTGAATTAACTTGGCAACTAGCTGGATTGTCTCCATGAATCATTCGGCTTGCAAAAAGTAGACTGTATTGAGCAAGCGGCAAGCTATTCACAAAATGACTTTTGAACAATTTGAGTCAATCCACATCGTGATTTCTAAAGTTTTCTCCAAGCAAGCTAATAATTCCAAGCAAAAACATAGGCAAGCTAGAAGAGTTTTTCTAGGCAAGCCATCAAGCAATAAAACTTAAAATTATTTCGAGTTCTCTCATAGTGCGAATTGGTTGGCGAAACATTCAAGCGATTAAACTTTGAAATATTTCTTTCAATGAGCGAATTTATTTGAGAAAGTTATTCTAAGCAAGCTATTCAGGTCATGAAACATTGCAAATTACTTGCATTTCATGTTATTTCATAAAGTGAATCAGTTAGCGGAAAGTTTAACTTGATCGAGGCAAGTTGCTCAAGCGATGAAACTTGGAAAATTTCAATTATTTCATAGAGTGAATCGGTTTGCAAAAAGTTCAAGTTTTCCTGAGCAAGCTATCAAAGCGATGAAACTTCTGATATATAGAAAATGTTTTCATAGCTTGGATTGCTTAGCAAAAAATTCAGTTATTCAAGCGAGTTATTGAAGCAATGAAGCTTCGAAATCTAGAACATTCTTGGCCTTCTCTTTAACGCGGACTTCAAGAATTTTCTTAAACATCGCGCTCGACGAAAATAAAACGTAGCGGCTGTCTATGCAGAGTCAATAGCGCACTCCCGCTTTCATTTAATATTTGAGATGAGTTTGGGGAATCATTGAAAGTTTAAAGAATGTCCGTTGCTTTCTTACTTTCGAAATTTATTCTTAACTACTATATCGGAACATAAAGACGAAACGAAGCGTAAAAGTTAGATTTGTTCTGTCCTAATTTATTTAGATGCCTGAGATGTGAGTCGTGTTACGGCTTTCCGGAAACCCAAATTGAAATGAACGGTGTCTCACACAATCTCTGTAAGTCCTGTTACAAGAAAATCCAGCAGGGTCAGTACTGTCACCTTTGTCTTCAAGTATTCGCAACCCCTCTTTTTTCGTTGATTGAAAACCAGCCGGGCAGTTCGACGACAGATGATGAAACAGAATCGAGGACGACGGTGTCGAGTAGTGATTTTGATGAACCGAGTGGTCTGATTGACGATTGTGGCGTGCTGCAAGATCAGTTGGATCCGAACTTTGAATACATCAAGTGCAACAGCTGCTATAAGTAAGTTCATTGTCAATAAGTGCGCCTCGATGATAGGTTTGTGAAAAAAAAAACAGCTTCAAACTGGGATTTTTCTAGCTAGTCGCGGGTCCATAGTTTTTTTATGAAGTACGTCTGTGTTGATTCGATAGAAAATCTAGATGCCTTAGCGTGCTATCAAGTGTCCTTGAACGCAGTGAAGTGAATTATATAGGTAGAGATTTTTTCGATTTCAGATAAAAAGTGAAATTTTTTTCACGCTGAAGATTGATTTTTTTGCGGTTTTTTTATTCTTTTTTTAAACATTTGCGAGAGCAAGTGTCTTGTAATCGTGAACTAGACTTTCCCCATGAACTTTTTCCATGAACAACTTTTTTTTACAAGTCTTACCTGCTTTGCTTCTCATATTTGCTGTATTATTGAACAGATCTTTATAAGTGAGGTCCGTTCCCACTTGGCATAGAGGTAAACCCGTCGCCTGTGCATCCTAAGGCGAGGGGTACGAGTCCCGAGTGGACATTTTTTTTCTGTAAGTATCGTTGGTCTGCTCAAATTTTGTCTGCTTAGCTGATATAACACGGGTTTTGCTTGTGTTGTAAGCAACCTTCATCGTAGTTGCAACTGTTGTGCATTGTAGTTGCAAGGGGGATTTAAAATTCTAGTTTTTTAAATAAATTTTTTTCGGCTTAACTTGTGTCTGCTTTAGGATTGACGGCTTTGTTTCCTCGTAAGTTATGTTCCCTTGCTAATTAAACTTGCGAAGCAAAGTGTATTAGTACTAACTTTCTTTTTTTCCAACCTAAGTCGCAAGTATTGGTGCCATTTTTGGGGCACTTTTACAGCTTTTTGATATCATGTGCTTTGGCATTTGATTAGTAAAAAGTTAACATAGCTGATGCTTTTAATTCATCAAACGAAGCGAAAAAAAATATTGATTTCAAACAGCAGTTCAATGATAAAAAGCTCGATTTCAGAAATTTTCCAACTCATTTTTTGAAACGCATAATTTATACATAATTTGGCTTTATGCTTTCCAATTAATTACATGCAAAATTGTGTTGCTGCATCGAATTGGCAATTTATTAGCATATATAGCTGCGTTATTGGTGGCTAGTTTTTGGAGATTTTAAGCAACCGTGGCTGAGTGGTTAGTGCGTGAGACTCAAATTTGCTAGGTCGCAGATTCGAATTCGACACGTAGCTGAGTTTTTGCTAATTCGAGGCTTATATCTACTGTTTCCTGTTTCATTTGGTAGAGCTACTTTTTGGTCGTGTTGTCGAAAGTAAGCGCAACTTTGCCTGTGTTGAGTTTTCAAGTTTGTGTAATGTTTGCCTAGAATGGACTCCTATCGAGTCATAAGAAAATTTAAAATCAACATTAAAGCAATTTTATTTGTTTTTTATTTTCCATTTTTCGACTTGCTTCGCTTCGGCTTTGTGTCCCCTATCAAACTGCAAAATTTTAAAGGTGACGGAAAACGTGAATAACTTAAAGTTCATAAATGGACTTAAATTTTCTGAATTCCCAGCTGAATATAAAAATGTTTAATTGATCCAATTTTCTCAAATTGAGATAACTGTATCCCCAGGAATTTAACTCCCTTTTGATACTACTTCACCGCATCCATTTTTGACTGATTGACCTCCTGCAAACTTGCGCCAATATTTTCTAAACGTGAGGGGGAGTGCGCCAAAAAACGCAATGTTTCAACCAACATTTTGCAAAAAAAACCCAAAAATGAAATTTTTGACCCATTTTTTCGATAATTTGCCAGCGGCTGAGAATTTTTGTCTAAATGGGCTGTTTTTGGTGAGCTAGGATAATCCATTTGGTCGACCTTAAGAAAAGTTTGACGAATTTTTCACAAATTTTTCTAAAATGAAACCCCCACCCTAGAGAAAATCCTAGATCTGCCTCTGGAAGGCCATATTTTCAAAAAGCAGCTAATTTTCGCTTGGAAATGAAAAATCATGATTCTTAATATCTAGATATATCAATTAAATCGTAAATTTTGAATTAACAGATGGAGTCATAAAGAGTGTGAGAAACTCACTGAAGAACATTGCGACCTTATCAAAGTCATGATGAACAGAACTCAATCGTCTAATAAGACATCCCAAGACTATCTCAACGATGAGAACCCTTCCACGGCTTCTGATTGCATTCCATTGGCTTTGAAGAATGTGCGCTTCAATTTCCAGTGTTTGGACTGCACAGAAGACGAAACTAGCTCGTGGCTGTATAAAGTTCAAGGGTTTCTCAGGGTAATCTTTTTTACGCTTTCCACTAGTTAAAAATTCAGATCGTTTTACCCAGTTTTTTGACAATTTTTTTATTCCTAGGTTTGTTTCATTTTAGGTGAACTTAAAGAACATTCTGGCCTGTTTATTGCGGAATAAGAAATGCCATCACTTGGTTGCGGTGAAACCGGCATCCTCTGCTGACGAGCGCAAACTGGTTCTGAATGATGAAAAGAAAAAAAGTGCCGAGTCACGAAGCAAAGAAATAGGATTGAGGACTCTTGTGGCGTCGACCAAAAATGGCGACTTCAACTCGCTTTTAGAATTCCATCAAGCTGTTATGGGGATTGTAACGTTTAGTGTTGAAGTGCAAAGCAAGTTCATACATTTGACGGATGAATTTACGAAATCTTATTTCTATGAGCTGAAGAGGAATTTTCCGTTTTTTGAGGCACCCCTTATTGATGTATACAAGATTCAGAAAGAGTTGAGGCAAAAGAGAACTGCAGCTGGAAGTATTATGAACTCTGTTGGAAGTCAGAAAAGTGTTCAAGTTGTAAACGAGCACTGGTAAGTGCATTTGTCTTAGCGATGAAATAAATTTTCGATAAAACGGTGCTAAAAAGTTCAAACTGTTTCCAGCTATGCTTTGTCAGGAGCGCGCATGTTCGATCCAAATGCAGTTGATCAAACCTCAAAGTAAGTACCTCGCTGCTCATTGAAATTATAATTCTGGTTACGTTTGAGTTTCAAAATCAAGTGACGTTTCCGTCTTAAAGTTGAAGTTGTTTCGAAGAACAGATATGTGCTGGTTTTTTTTTTCAGACCAATTTCCAAAATATTATGTCATCCCTGATCAGGGGTGGATTCAGGGGGGGGGGGGGGTGCAGGCCTTCCTCAGGGATTTTACTCCCTGCCGACCGAAAGGGTCCTCCCTTTTGGACTATTTTGAGATATTCATATTTGGTGACGGACCCTAAGAATTTTCTAAAGGGGCCTTTGGCGCCAATATATACTAAGTTTTTATACTTAAGAATTTTCGAAAGGCGCCTTTGGCGCCAATATATACTAAGTTTGAGAGTGGAGCGCGCGCCAAAAAGTGCTTAAAAACGCTTTTTTGGCCTGTTTTTTCAAAAGTTTGCATGCGGCGCAGAAAATTTGGTCAAAATACGGTATTTTAAGTGCTTTGGGCGAGCTCGGAAAACCAATTTGGTAGACCTAAAAAAAACGAGGAAATTTTTGAAAATTTGAAAATCCCCCTTCGAGAAAATCTTAGATCCGCCCCTGGTTCTTTTTGGACCTCGCAGGGTGCGCACACCACTATATTAACCTACCACGAGTCTACTTAAACTGCTCGTTTTATACTCTGATGATGAAAGGTGAAAGGCGAATTTTGTATGAGTCGCGAATTGTCACACACTATGAAGTCGTTCCAAAATGAATTGAATTGAGGCAAAAAGCTAATTGACTTATGAAGATTCATGAACGTGGTGAAAAATCTTTTATAGGTCTTGGTGATTTTTTGCAGGAAAATTTGTTCAAGCTGAAAATTGGTTTTTGGCAGTTTGACTTTTGATTTTTTTTAACTTCACATCATTTGTTTTATTGAAAGGAAGACAAACTACACTATCGAACAGCGAAAGTATAAAAGTAGCAAAAAACGTGATCAATTTCTAGTTTCGAAATTGGATTTTAACTTGCAGATTTCCTAGCGGAATAATACGTTTAGGTATTGATTCAGTTTGCTCAAATTGGAGTATTTTTATCAATAAAGTTTCGATCATAAGTTGTTCTCGAAATTAAAAGAGTTTTAAGACCACATTTTTTTTGAAATTCGAAAGTTGAAGTTTTTCAAATGACGAAGTTGCAGTTTTCGTTCATGGTTCTTTTCCAACTGTCTGTTTGCTATGTTTAATCCTATTAAAGACTCTAATTTTAACACGTAGAATTTGATCTTATCGGCCTAAAGTTCACAGTTTGTGAATATTTAAATTACTAAAAACTGTTTGCGACCAGTTACCTTATCGAACAGTGAAAGTATAAAAGTAGCAAAAAACCTGATCAATTTCTAGTTTCGAAATTGGATTTTAACTTGCAGATTTCCTAGCAGAATAATAAATTTAGGTATTGATCCAGTTTGCTCAAATTGGAGTATTTTTATCAATAAAGTGTCAATCATAAGTTGTTCTCGAAATTAAAAGAGTTTTAAGACCACAAAAGAGTTTTAAGACCACAGTTTCAAGTTTTTCAAATAACGAAGTTGCAGTTTTCGTTCATGGCTCTTTTCCAACTGTCTGTTTGCTATGTTTAATCCTATTAAAGACTCTAATTTTAACACTTTTGATCTTATCGGCCTAAAGTTCACAGTTTGTGAATATTTAAATTACTAAAAACTGTTTGAGACCAGTTAAAGGGCAGTTGGAACATTCAGGGTTTTGCCGTGATTTACGAGCAGTCTTGTTTTCTTTTAGTTACATCAACGAAAACCGAGAACTTGTGATATCAACAAGTTCTAGTACCTTTGACGCGGCTTCGAATAGCATTGGAGAAGCAAGCAGTGCCCGAAAAAAGCTTGGCGATGACAAAAGACCATGCCAATTGTGCATGTCAAAAGGAGACAGACCCGAAAAGGTGAGTGGAAAAGTCGGCTATCTATATATCTAGTTAAATTGATTAAGCTGAATATTGAGTAAATTTTGAACCAGTCGTGAATCTGGGATATGGCTTGAAACCAGGCATAGATTCAGGGTTTCTCGAAATTAAAAGAGTTTTAAGACCACCAAAGAGTTTTAAGACCACAGTTTCAAGTTTTTCAAATAACGAAGTTGCAGTTATCGTTCATGGCTCTTTTCCAACTGTCTGTTTGCTATGTTTAATCCTATTAACGACTCTAATTTTAACTTTGAACAAGAGAGAATATTCGGGAGCTGAGATGAATTGAAACCCGGGGTGGATCTGAGAAATTATGGAATAGAGTTGACTTTACACCAACTGGTAGACTCAAGATTTTTAGCAGTTGAGAGTACTCTGAAATAGAGATGTATCTGGGATTTTTGACAGTGGAATTGACTTCAATTCTCGGTCGAATCTGGGATTTCGGAAGTTGAATAGACTGTAAACAGGAATGTGTTCGGAATTTTTGGGTCAGAGGAGCTTTGAATTTGAACCGGGCATGAATCCAGGTTTTTTGGGAGTGGAATTTATTTTGAACTTCAGTGGAGCTCACATTAAACCTGGGGCACATCTAGATTTTTCTAGAGAGATGATTTTGAACCAACGCCTGATGTAGGATTTTCGTGGATGCATTTGACTTCTAAGCCAGGGTGGATCTGGGATTTCCGTGGGCGTAATAGACTTAACACCAGGGGCTAATCTTGGGTTTTCGTGGGCAGAATTCATTTTGAACCAATGGTAGACATCGGCGGTTGTCCATAAAAAGCATGAAGTTCAAATTTGTCAAATGAAACTACAATGTAAGTTAGTTTAAAATTGTACCTAATTTAGGTAGTGTACATGTAAATTGACAGTTTGAAGCGTTTTTATGGTTCTGCTAACTGGGATATGTAAGCGAGCTGGCCACTTGGTCCAAAATTTTGAATGGAATAAGAAAGTTGAACCAGGATCCAGTATTCCTTCTGACGAATGGCGGTAATACAGTTTGTTGAACAAGAGAGGGTTTACTATCGAACAGAGAATCATTCCATAAACCGTAATTAAGTTCGCATCCAAAATGCTCGGTTGCCATCGGTATTTTATGCTATTTTATCTGCAAGAATAGATGTGGAGGAATTGATTTGATCTGAAGTGTACTTGTAGTCGCGAACAAGACATTTTTCCCGTAATGAAACTTTTACAAATTGATTGATTTGATTTGAAGTGTACTTGTAGTCGCGAACAAGACATTTTTCCCGTAATGAAATTTTACAAATATGTTAGAAATTGACCTTGATTTGGGGACCAAGTGTACTTGTAGTCGCGAACAAGGCATTTTTCCCGTATTGAACTTTTACAAATCTGTTAGAAATTGACCTTGCTGTTGTGGAAATTCGGTAACTTCCAAGCCCTTCCTATTTGGTCTAGAGATGTTTTGAGGTTAAAAGGAAGTGCTTGTTGGAAATCCCAAAAAAATGAGGTTCGAATACCAGGTGTGAACTAGTTTTTTACGAATAATTTTTTCTGCAAGAACTTGAATCCTTGTCTGCTCAATCGCCTACTTTTTTTGCTTTCCAAAGCATGGATTTTCTTGAAGGCTCAGGGAGATCAACTTTTTAAGAGTTGTATCTAAGGTTTGTAAAAATACAGTTAATAGACTTTTCGGCTGAAGGGTTCCTTATATGTCGATCCGTTTAGCTGCCTCATTTAGGTCTTTTAAAGGGCGAAATCAGTTTGAGAATTTTTTAAAAGAGTTTTAAAATGCTGTAATATTTTACAGAAGTGTATTTATACATATTAATGCATTTATGAATGCTTCTAGGTATATATGTACTATTTGAGTTCAATTAAATTTCATCTGCTGAAGGTTAGCTAAATTGCGCTCTCCGATTACAAAAATCTAAAGGTAACGAAAAACGTGATCGGCGTCTAGTTTTGAGAGTGGAATTTAATATTCCGATTTCCAGGCGGAATGTAAATTTTATCTAATGATCCATTTTTCTCAAATTGATTTTATCAAAAAATTTCCATCATAAATTTTTCTTGAAATTCAAAGAGCTGTAAAGCTCTATGTTTTATACTTTGACATTGTAAAGACGGCGTTTTTTTTCAAGAAAACTGGACAGTTTTTAAGATGAACGTAGTGAAAACTCTCTTATAGGTCTTGCTGATTTTTTAGTTTTTTTTCAGGAAAAGTCCTAAAATTTGTTCACGCTCAATTTTGATTATTCGCGGTTTGACTTGTGATTTCTTTTTAAGTTCAGTGCATTTTTATTGTTAAAAGGAAGGCAAACTCCACTTTTGAACAGCAAATTGTAAAGGTCACCTAAACCGTGATCGACTTCTAATTTTGAAAATGGAAATTGATTATCTGATTTCCCAGCAAAATAAAAGTTTTACCTATTGATCCAGCTTTCTCAAACTGGGTTAAATTTTTTTAAAAGGTGTCCATCATAAATTGTTCTACAAATTCAAAGAGCTTTAAGGCCATCTAATTTTTAATTCGAAATTCAATAGTTAAAGATTTTAGAAAAAAAAAACAAGTCGTTTTTTTTCAATTTTGCGTTCATTGACTCAGAATTGCAATACTGAGTCACATCGGAATTGCCACACTAATTCACATCAACTTATAAAGATTTTTGCTTCGGCTGTGTGAAATTTATTCGACAGCGTACTCATGCAAGGGCCATATCGCGTGATGCGAATTTTGGCAATAAAATCAACATTTGAAAGTCTGGTTGGTATGTCGAAAATGTCTAGGGCTTTATTAAGCTTGAGTGATCTTGTTTTTAATCATTGAGAGCAAATCATTCCCAAAGATTTTTCTTTCAAACTTGAATTCATCAGGAAAATTAACACAATATTCTACAGATGTCTAATAGATTAATTGACCAAAGGTTGGGATGTACTTTTACTGCTTGTCGTACATTGGCTGAAGAATTTACTGAGGAAATTAGAGAATCCAGGTTTCCTCCAAGTATCCTGCTGTTTGCCACGTCTCGGTTTCAATTGGTCCAGTTCCAATCGAATAGTCGGCCTCCGTTGTCTATCGATAGTATCATACACCTCGAACCAGAACAGGTCCATAGCGTTATGTGTTAGATGTGCTTCAGAGAAAGGGTACTGAATTTGTCTCCATTCTTTTTTAAACGCTCCTAGTTCTACCCATTTAAGAAGACTTGTAGACGGAGTACTTCCGTTTAGATATCCATTTTGGTAGTCTGTCACCAGTTTTACTAGGCCTGTCATACTTTGGTTGCAGTTAAGGACGAACGTTGCGATGTCGCTTTTCTCGGAGAGGTTCATACTGCTTCCAAGAATCATTATTGCTTCAGCTTTGTGGTAACTTTTCAGTTGGGCAAATTTTTCACGCTGTTTTTCCATCGACTCACGAGAATCAATTTTGAAGGGCTCTATGTGAATTTTAACTGGTTTGTCTATCTTACTGTCCTCTGTGAAAATTGATTGGTCAATTGGACCGCCTCGTGTTAAGTGTTGGTGCACACACAGAATAACCGAATACTCTGGAAGACTTTCTCTTCTCTCAAGAATGCTGCCATATTTCTTGCGTAGTTCCTGCTCTTTTCGAATGCCTCTTTTGTACTGAATTCTCTGCTTCGCCCTTTGGAATAGAGGTGCTTTTTGATCACTGTTGGTGATAGTTTTCACAACTTGTTTCCAGAATGACATGTACTCTTCTGTAAGCAGCGGACTCTGGTCTCTGCGATTGCAAGGGTAGTTAAACATCTTGTACTGGAACTCGGTGCCGATGTTGTTCTCTCGTTTCCATGTCTCTATGTCTATGTTACGTTGTTGAAAAAGCTCTACCGATTGGTCGGGCTGAAAAAAAATACTAGATTCGAAAAAATTGAAACATATTAGTTGTGATGCAATTGATCGAAAAAAACTTAGCATAACGAGCAAGCACAAAAAAATCTTACCAATGAAACTCTTGTAGAATAGTCCATGACAATTAGTTTCTTCCCCGTGTAAATCAAATGTTGTACTGCTTGGATGCCAAATACATTAAGAAACGTCTTCAATTCCACTTCTTGATTTGATTTTTCGCCAGCGTAAACCAAAAGAACACCTTGAGCATTACTCAAATCATTTTTGAATTTCTCGAAAACAGTTCTGGAAACTTGACCCGGCGTTGAATGCGTATTTGATCCAGTTGCCTCGGAAATTAAGTTTTCCATAACTTCACAGGTAATCTTCAGGTGGTAAGATTTCCCATCGTCTCCTTGTATTTTGAGAGATTTGAACTCCACTAATGGTTCAGGTCGCTTTTTGATCAAGCCTTTTGCATAAAAAATGGCCAATGTGCATTCGGTGGTGTCGTTATTGCGAGAACTTGTCTAAAAGTTGAAAGTTTTTTTTTAATATATACGAAGTGTGCGAATAAGTTTTCACTTTCTTGTGAAAAAGTTAAGGTTATGTTAATTTTTTCAGTAAGAAGATTCAATTTGTTGACGCTCAAACTTTAGGTTAATTTTTTCGCTGAGTTCATCAACACTTTTCAAATGTCTTTTAGCTTTGTTGATTTGGTTAAAGTGAAGATGACTAACTTGAGATGCCTTTGTGGTTTTTCGAAAGGAATTTTTGCTGCGCGTCTTTCTAGATGTCTCTGGGCTAGCAGAAATATCTTGCCTGCTGGTTTTGACAAAATCGAAACTAAAAACACTGAAGTTTAATTTGAAATTCTTGATGATAATTTTGAACTTGATTGAAACTTAGAAATCTTACTCTTCAACATGAGCGATTTGACTGCTCGAATAAACTGTGCTCTGCTTTGAGGGGTATGCAGCTTTGCTTGAACGCAGCCCCATTGACAAATCCAGGTCAGCATTCCAAGAGGTATTTAATCCAGACATTACACTAGCACTTGCACCAATAGCCAAGGCGTCTCGTTGAATTAAGTCTCGAGATTTTCGAGGTGTTATTGGAGTTTCTGGAATCAGTATGTTCTTAACAGAATTTGGACTGTTATAATCTTCTGACTCGGATTGGTTTTCCTTGCTGTTTACCCTAATGTTGATGGAGCGGCGAGTTTGTCTGACATCATCATATATTGTGTCTCTTCGCCACAAGATTGCTGATGTGAAGCCAGAGTTTGTCTTTCAAATGACATATTTGATCTTGATTCCTTTTAAGATGGCAACTGTTTGAAGCTCTGATTGACTGACGACAGTTTTGTTTCGGTTTGATGTTATTTTGGAACCATTGTGCAATTTGAATTTGATGTTTGCCTTGATTTGCAATCAATCTTTTGTGTTGATATTAGGCTTTGTTTTCTATTGTAAGGATATTTTTACCATGGTTTTGTAACAAGACAAACAGGGAGGTCATGTGGTTTATGAAATTGGTTAGTTCTAAATAATGAAATTTAATGCATACATGTTTACTGGAAAGTTGAAGTTCAGTTTAATCTTTGCGTTAAGATAAGAGATAAAAGTAATTGTTCAATTTTTTAAGCTTTACGGTGTAATATAGCAAATACGTTTTGCGAATTCTAAATTTTGTCGTCTGTTTTCAGCTGGAAGGCCGACTGATGTACTGTGGTCAGGACGAATGGGTACATGTGAACTGCGCTGTCTGGTCGAGCGAAGTGGACGAATGTGAAGCCGGATCTGCCAGTCTTCGCAATGTGTTCGCAGCCATTCATCGTGGCAAGTCCATGAGATGCGACTTCTGCAAAGAGCATGGTGCAACAATAGGCTGCGCAGTTAATCAGTGCAATGTGCAATACCATTTCACGTGTGCGAGACAGACCAACTTTGTGTTTTTGGCATGTGGGAAGACATACTGTCTACAACATAGACATGTTCCAAATGCTGACCAAATAGTAGTGAAAGACTTCAGGTTAGAAAAAACTGTTCTTGGTCAGTTCAGGTCAATTTGCAGTTGTGAACATTTTCAGTTATCGCGTTAAGTTAATATGATCTCAGTTGGAGTCTTTAATTCGTACTCGTTAATAAAAATGATCGATGATCTAGCTTTCCTGAGGAACTATGTTGTAAGCATTCTTTAATAAGTTATCTGAAAAGAAAGGGTGCACGCTTTACTGAAACCCTCGATTTCAGCGTCACCATTAATCTGATGTATTGAAATTCTCGTCTAAGCTTATGCGTTTATGCTGACAGGCTTTTTATGGATAATGATAATTTAAAGAGTAATCAAATTCTTTCGTTGTTACAGGGTGCGCAGACGTGTTCATGTGGATCTGGAGGAAATCAGATGGAAAAAGAAAGGCGTTAATAATGACCCGTTGTCTAGCTCAGTCAAAAACATAACATTTAATCACAATTGTTCCTCTCAAACTACCGGATTGAACTCTACATCAGTTGCAGATGAGCGAAACAACAACGCAATAGTTTCTGATGTTCCACTGTCGACACAAAACAATTCGTCTCATAATCAATCAAGTTTGTTCTCTAATGCCCAACTGAACCTGAAAGACGTGAGATTACAAGTGGGGTCTTTGAGAGTGGAAAGTGTTTGTGGAACAAAGAGTGAAAAGAGCAATAAGCTTAATGCAAATCCACTGTCGTCCTTGTCTGATACAAAAAACGCTATTATACCAGTATCATATGAAGCAACGAGGTGAGTTTCTTTAAGATATGCTTTACAAATTACCAGAGAATTTCATTTTAGTGGCCTGTGGTTAGGCTCCAGTATATTCTAGAGAAAAAAGTAATGCAACAAAATTTTTCTCTTAAAGCTTGTGATCACTAGAAACTTTTATTCTGTGTGTGAAAACATCACGTTGTAAGCATGCTTCTGGCCTGATTCGAATGAAATCTACCTACATTGAGCCCCTAAAATAAGAGAAACTAAATTAATGAAACTTTGTTATGGAACATACCAGTAAGTACTTTAAACTTTTGTTTCAATTTCTGAGATTCATATTTAAACCGCTTGTGGTTTTAAAGTTCAAATACCCACGTAATTTTTGGCTCACTGGCTGCTCCGTAAAAGCTTTTTTTTTTGTGGTGGTTGTATTTCTCAGGTTTTTTTTTTAAATTTGACATTTTTGAATGTAACCAATGTAATCATTTTTTATGAAAAATATTTTACTGTAGTTTCCTATTCCTACTTTTTTCGACTGTTAATTTTGTCTCATCTTTTATTCACAAGATTTTTTGCTAAGATTCGTTTTGTTGAAGTGATGAGAAAGTTCGATTCGAATCTGTGTTTATTTTTGCTGCATTGTTCTATATCTTGGTATCTGATTTATTGGTAGCTAGTTGTTTTAATCTGAAAGGTCGGGGGTTTTTTCCGATACAAAACAGAATTTCCTCTTAATATATTTTTAACTTTCTTCCACTTTTTGGCCATTTAGAGCTACTTTTTGCCGTTTTCTTGCTTGTTTTTTTTTTGAAAAGTGGAGATTTGCCTTTAGTTTATTCCTTTATTGTCTTAATTTACTAAATCTGATTTTTGTAATTTCATTTTTTCGGGCTATCTTATATGTTAAACGAAAGTATTTGGACGCAGTATATTAGCTTTTTATCAAGCGGAACCTTTAAGAAGGTTAAGATCAGAAAATTTACGAATCATTGAGAGCAACCATCGAGCAACCAAAGCTTGAAAGGCATTCAGGCAAGAACTTTCTAGTTTTTTCAATCATTTTGATGTCTGGAAAATTCTAGAATTCTTGTTGGAAAAATTCTGAAGCTCCAAGCAAGATGAACTCGATTCAAGTCAATTCTAGTTAGTACCTTCCCCTTTTTTGTCCATACTTTTGCGTTTACGGATTTATTTCAGTCTGAAACGAATCAGCTAAAAACAGCAACCATCATGCTCAGAAAAATTAATTTTTCGCTAAGGGATTCGCGATTTATGAAATAACTTGGAATTTTTCCAAGTGTCTTAGCCTGAATAGCTTGCTTAGAAAAACGTAGCGTTTTGCGAACCGGTTTATTCTACTAAATTACTTGAATATTTTCAAGTTTCATAGCTTGAATGAATAGCTTGCTTGAAAGCTTGAACTTTTCGTCAACCGATTCAGCCAATGAATTGGCTTGAAATATTTTAAAGCTTCGCAATCGTAGCTTGGATAGCTTGCTGGGAAAAACTTCTTGTGAACTGATTCGGTCTATAAAACAACTGGAAATGTTTCTTCACTGGAAAAGTTTTTTCACTGAAATAGCGTTCTGAAAAACACTAAATTTTTCTTCATCCGATTCGCTTCATTAAATAACTTGAAAAGTTTTGTAGCTTGAGCAGCGCGCTTAAAAAATTTGATGTTTTGCAGATCGATTTGCTCTATGAAATTATTTGAAATGTTTTTGTTTTATTGCTTGATTGGCTTCAATATAAAAACTTTTCTTCATTCCATTCGCTTCCATTCAAAAAATTCATAGCTTGCTTGAATAATTGCTTAGATTTTTTTGAACTTTTCAAAACCGATTTGATCTATGAAATATATTAAAATATTTCAAAGTTTTGTCGGTTGAACAGCGTGTTTTAGAAAAACTTGATTGTTTGCTGAGTGATTTGCTCTATAAAATATTTTGAAGTGTTTCAAAGTTTTTCGCTTTAAAGCCTGCATAGAAAAACTTGATTTTTTTTCTTGCGAATCAGTTTGCTCTATGGAATAACAAGAAATATGTATGAGTTTCATCGCTTAAATGGCTCCAATAGAAAAACTTCTACTTTTTGCAATCGGACTCCTTTCAAGAAAAGTTTTTCATTGCTTGAATATTTTCTCTAAGAAAACTTTTTGCTAAATGATTCGTTCTAAGAACCAATTTGAAATATTTCATCAAAGTTGCGTTGCTTAAATGGTTCCAATAAAAAATAGCTTCACTATCTGAATTGCTTCGTGAAAAACTTGAAATGTCTCAAAGTTTGATAGCTTAGTTAGCTTACTTCGAAAAACTGAAATTTGCTCCATGAATTAACTTCAAACATTCAAATTGTCATTGCTTGAATAGCGTGCTTTGAAAAACTTCAACTTTTCTCGAACTGATTTGAACTGAATTTGAAAGTTTTATGACCGATTTTTGATATTTCTTAACTTTAAATTGTTGGAATTCTCCTTGCTTGTATAACTTGATCAGAACAAGAAGTAATTTTTTGCAATCCGATTGATCAATTGAGACGGGCTTGCTAGTTTGCTTTATTTGCCTCAATCGTTCCGGCTTAATGACCTAATTTTGCGTTGTTTACGGTTAAAAAGTTTCAAAACGACAACGTTTTTGCTTTCGGCTCAATGAGAGTTTGCCTAACTATAGTCGTACTAGTTCCTTCTCGATGACTGTTTCTGATGACTTATTTAATGCCCTTGATTGTGTTTCTGGACCTGTTTTCTTCAATTAGAACATCGTTTCAGCCGAAGTTTTGAAATTGTTGTTTTTTGTGTGGTATCTGTTTGCGTGGTTTCACAAGTGGAAATAGCTAATTTTTTGCCTAGCAAAACATTTTTTGAAAAAGACAGGCCGATAATGACGTTCTGAATTTTTCTTAAGATTTAGGCCAAATTAGTTTTGCGCGCGCGGTTTTCAAAATAAGCCGAATTTGAAGTCGAAGGCGCCTGTAAAAGCTAACGGCTAGTAGGCCAAAAATACATATCGTAAAATTGTACCGAAGAGGGATTATTTGGGCTCTTAGAGTGTCGAATTTAGACAGATAGCCCCCCCCCCCAATCGCCTCTGTTACGAACACTTGTGGGCAGTTGTTGTTTTCAACGTCTTTCCGAAGCTCTTCGAAAGTAGTCCTGAGATCGAGAGCCTAGTTGTAAAAAGTTGAGGTTAAACCAGTCATGGGCCCTAATGTGTGACAATCAAAATGATCAGATGATCCTATCAGTTGGCTTTCCAATATTTATAGCTTTAGACATTATGAAGTTATAATACTGAAGTTTTGCAGTTGGACGTCCAAAGGAGAAACGTTGATTTTGATTTGGCTTTTTTGGAGATCTATTATTCTGGTTACGTTAAAACCGTACAAATATATTAGACATATCTTAAAAAATAACCAAGTGCCGAAAATGAGACGCCTATCTCGAATTGTTAATTAATTAAAATGTTACCATTCAGAAACAAGTGTGATAGAGGGAGTCCCAGAAATCTGACAGAACCCCTAATGAAAATACTGTGTCTTTACACTTGCTGAGCAAAGTGTATAAGGGCGAACTTTCTTCTTTTGGTGGCAGTTTTGAATAGGCTGCGGTAGCAGTATAATATGTGCTTTGATATTTGATTTTAAAAAAGTTAACAACTAATGCATTTTTAATTTAAGTGAACCAAAAAAGCTTTTTATTTCAAACAACAGTATAATGTGAAAAAGCTAGATTTCAGAAATTTTCCAACTCAAGGTATCTCGCAACTTTTTTGAAATGCATAATTTATACATAATTTGGCTTTATGCTTTCCAATTTGTTATATGCAAAATTGTGTCTTTTTGTATTTGGTGCTACTTTTGCTGCATGGAATTGGTAATTTAATAGCATATGTACCTGCGTCATTGTAGGCTAGGTTTTGGGGATTTTATGCATCCGTGGTTAGTGCGTGAGACTCAAATGGGCTATGACGCAGATTCGAATCCGACAGGTAGCCGAGTTTTTGCTAATTCGAGGCCTATTTCTACTTTTGCTTATTTCATTTGATAGAGCTGCTTTTCGGTCGTGTTTTCACAAGTGTTTGCGAAGCGCAGCTTCCCTTCTTTGTTACGTTTTTCATTTTATTGTTTCGGCGAAAGCATTATTTAGCGCTAATGAATGAGGCAGGCTAATTACGGTAAACGTAGTGTTGCGTGATTTTAATCAATTGATTTAAATCATTGATTTAAATCCGATCTTGATTTTAATCAGACGTTTTGTTCGATTCAAATCAAAGATTTTCGATTCAAATCAAAATTTTCTGAGTTTGTGTCGTGTTTCTCCCTCCAATTATACGCTAACTTTTACCTACCAAATTTGGTTCTAAAGGTTCTAAACCAAAATTGAAAGTTGATCAACTGTTTCCATAATACTTTTCGTTTCAACGACTTTTCTACTTTTTTTGATTTTTCTACGGTACTCGGCAGTTTTTGAAAAAATCGGATTTAAAAATAAAAAAATTGATATAAATCAAAAAAATCCGATTCATGTATTTTTTATTTAAATAGTACTTTTATGATACCCTTATCAAACATGGAAACTACCGAGCGGCGCAGTTGTGTAGCAACGGGTGAATGAACAGACTCGCCTTCCGGTCAACTAGCATACATATGAATATGAACTGTTTAATGACTCAAAGAATGCAATGTCGGCTCTCGGTTTAAGTTCGCCCGTGGTTGACAATAATCTTCTCCAATTTTCGCATCATGTCTTACCTGTTGTTGACAAGCTCACAAGAAGTTGACCCACCGTGGTCGTCAGTATTTTTCTGCTTAAGTTGTTTTGACTTTATGCGTTTGAAAAACAGACAATTAGTGTATTAGTCTTTGATTCGAAATTCGACCGATTGCAAATTGTTTTTCACAGGTTGGCAGCAAAACTAGGTATAATCAGCAGTTTAATTAGAGAGCGATAAAAGAGTAGTAAATCAACTTCTATATATATGGAAAGTTAACCGCCTGTTGAGATCTGATCTCGTGATATGACATCGCGCGATATCGCGTGACATCGTGCGATATCCAATCAAGTTCTTATTTTGAACCAAAAAGTGGTAAGTGACTTCTTTATAAAGTGAGAGTTCATTTCTCCGAAACCGAACATTGTTTACTTGTTGACCGGTGGGAGACAAAGAAAGTATGCTCGTTGCGTGCTAGTTTACTTCCCATGGCAAAAATTATTGGGTCTTTTTCCACCCCTTTTCCAACATTTGAATTTTTATTTTCGTTGTCATAATTCAATGAAACTTCGAATGGCGACTATGAAATTTTGGTTTTTCGAAATATGGGGTTAAGTCAAAAAACCCTTTTCCATATAACTGGTCTCGCTCTGTGAAAGCATACCGACCGGTGTCTATTGGCCAAGTTAATTGTTGTATGTGCTTAGATTTAAGGTGATGTGTCGAACCTTTTGTCGCGTTTGATTTTTTAGTTACCCCTCACTTCTACTCATAGTTGTTCGTACTGTGATTACAGCGCAAGATTTAGATCCTATGATAGACGGTATGAGGCAATCCTTCGCCGCAAGCGTAAATTCGTACAGAGCAATAATTAGCAGCCAGCACTGTTATAGTAATTGGGGGATTAAAATAAACGGTGCGAATTAAGCTGGATGTTTTGCGGTGGCTTTGGGGGATTTAAATCCAGTGAGCGAATAAAGAACATATATAGCACCAATTTTTGATGAAGTGCCGAAGTGACATGAATAAGTAGTAAAGATAAGGGTCGTTGTTAGTAATATCTAAAATACCTTGTTCGAGTTCCTTCGTGTCAGTTATCTCTTGCTAATAATTACGAGTAATGAACGTAGTGAGTACTCTTTTATAGGTCTTGCTGATTTTTTGTTTAGCTTTTTTTCAGGAAAGTCTTAAAGTTTGTTCACGCTCAATTTTGAATATTCGCGGTTTGACTTGTTATTTTTTTTAAGTTCAGTGGATTACTGTTGTTAAAAGGAAGGCAAATTCCAGTATCGAACAGCAAAATAGTAAAAGTCACGAAAAACATGATCGGCTTCTAAATTCGAAAATGGAATAGAATTATCAGATTTCCCAGCGAAATAAAGTTAAATCTGTTGGTTTAGTTTTCTCAAATTGGGTTAATTTTAACAAAAAAGTGTCCGACATAAATTGTTCTACAATTTCAATGAGCTCCAAGGCCATCTAATTTTTTCTTCAAAATTCAAAAGTTGAAGACTTTGAAACCACAAGTAGTTTTTTTTGTTTTCTTGCTTATATTACCTTTTCCAATTGTCAGTTGGCTATGTTTTCACTTACTGATATCAATATGTCTTTAAACTTTGTCATGAGCGACGGAGACAGACAGCAACTTGTGCATAAAGGGGGAAACAATCAGTCTAAACCGCCATAACTTTATCGCGAGCAAATCCAGTTAGCCATAGGTTAGCTTCTGTTGTCACCATTGCAGGTGCAAAAGTCAGCATGACCAAATAGCATGGTTACGAAAATAGATTCATTCGAGGAAGAAGTCAATAAATGATTAAAATTGTTTGGCAAATCTTAGGCTTGCGAACATAATGTTTCGAAATAAGCACGTTTTTTTTTTTAATTTTAGTAGTTTTTAATCCAGGTCAAGACCTTTTTTTGTAACTCCAACCTAAAAAAAATTACCATCAGTCTTTTGAAAGAAAAACCTGTTAGAGCGGTTATTAGGAGACAAGATTGTACTGATTTAAAAAAAAAAATTCCAAGGATAAGTCTTGAAATTTGTTCGCTCAGGTGTGGTTTTTCGCTCTTTGACTTGTGATTTTTCAAGTTAACTCCATTTCTTTTTTAAGTAAAAAAAGTCTCCACTATCGAACAACAATAGGTCACAGAATACGTGATAGACGTCTAGTTACGAAAGTAGATTTTAGTTTTTCCACCGAATTAAAATTGTACCTATTGATCTAGTTTTCTCAAATAGGGATCATTGTATCTAAAAAGTGTCAATCAAAAATTGAAACTCAATCAACCTTTTGGCCATATTTTTGTCTTTGAAGTTCGAAAGTTAAATTTTTGTCAAAATATGGTCAGGCAAATGGCTAAGTTTTTTCTTTTTGCTGGCTATGGTCAGGTTTTCTACAGAGAAGCGAACGTCTAGCAGTCATACTAATAGAAGTTTTTGAAGAAATTAAAATTAGCTTGACTGCAAGACGTGGGTGCGTATTCATAGGTTCCAAAATAAAAAATCAGTCCCATAGGTTCCAAAATAAAGAAGCAGTCGCATAAGTTCCAAATCTTTTCAACTGGTCAAAAGACTAAATTAGCCGAGTCTCGGCTTAAGGTCGCCGGTGGGCGCGCTACGCGCGCGTTGCCCTTTCGCGGCGATAACCGGCTCTAAATTTCGTATAGGGTCCTACCCTTTGGTGGCAAGCTCGCAACACGCTGGCGCGGCTGCGGCGGTCACTATTTTGCAGCTTGAGTTTATGCTGGTTGAACAGTAAACAATCGATCCATAAATTTGTTGGCTCAAATTTCAACCAATCAGAATTCAAGAAGATAAATTTTGGAACTTATGCGACTGATTTTTTATTTTGAAACCAATGAATATTGGAACCTATGGGAATTCACCCAAGACGTGCGTTTCTCTGTGCGAAAATTGACCAGATCTCTGTCGCTTTGTGGGAAAAGTCATTCTTGAACGATTGTTCAGCTTGGCGGAACACCTGTTCGGTGATAAACGCAAAAAATTATTGCCGTTACATCTGGCATCTCAAATATTTTTTGAGAATCAACCATGATTTTTAGGATGTCTTTATGATTAATGATATCTTTAATAAAAGTCATTGGCACTAGTATGATAGTCGGCTTCAAAATTTTTGAAAACATGGTTCGCATTTGTTTACTTGCGTTTTTTGAAGTTTTCGCAAAAATTGCGCGGCTGCGGCGGTCACTATTATGCAGCTTGAGTTTATGCTGGTTGAACAGTAAACAATCAATCCATAAATTCGTTGGCTCAAATTTCAATCAATCTGAATTCAAGAAGATAAATTTTGGAACTTATGCGATAGTACCGACTGATTTTTTATTTTGGAACTTAAGGGTCCCTTTGAAGTTGAAGGTTAAAACGAAAAGAAAAAGGAAAGAAAAATCTGATAGGAGTGGGATTCGAACCCACGCATCCGAAGATACTGCGGCCTTAACGCAGCGCCTTAGACCGCTCGGCCATCCTACCGTGGTAAATTGCTCTGATAGGCTGTCTATATAGTAATACAATTGAAGAAAGCATTATAAGACCATTTAACGGTTGGCACATAACTTAACTTTGTAGAATGCAGATTTAGCGAATGCGGCTCGCTTCTTTCTGTGGCGCGGCTTCCCCCCCCCCCCCCCACTTCTGGGGTGTCTTTTTGAGTCTGCCCATGAATCATGCATCATTTCATTATGTTGATCTACTAAAAGACCTATTTTTCACTTGTTGATTAAACGGTGGTCTGCTAAACGATCGGTCCTCTTGTCTATCATAATTGTACCTACGCTCATTCTAAGAAAATAGTAATTAATTTATCAAGCGACGCTGTTCGATCGTTTCAAAGACTTTTCTTCAAAATAGATAACCTAGGTCTTGTACGCTCTTATTTAATGCTTTGATTGTCATCACCGAGACAATAAATTGAACAATTTTGAAAAAGTCCGGTCAATTAGACGGCAGCTGCTAAGATGACAACCAGTAACCACATGATGGGAAATTAAAACGACGCTACAGTTTAATTCTCCTTTTTTCCAGAATTTTTTTCGCTGAAACTCGAACAGTTCGATTTACATGTTTTAATTCTCATTTGTCGTTATAATGTCATGTCATCTAAATGTCTTGTCTTATTTACCTAGCACCAATTTTGAAGCACTATTTGAGGTAACGGGTCAATTTAACATCCTGCGCTCAGATAAACCAAGTTAAGATCCTCTGCCCCAGCATTAATTGAATAATGAACTACGAGTAATGAACGTAGTGAGTACTCTTTTATAGGTCTTGCTGATTTTTTGTTTGCTTTTTTTCAGGAAAGTCTTAAAGTTTGTTCACGCTCAATTTTGAATATTCGCGGTTTGACTTGTTATTTTTTTTAAGTTCAGTGGATTACTGTTGTTAAAAGGAAGGCAAATTCCAGTATCGAACAGCAAAATAGTAAAAGTCACGAAAAACATGATCGGCTTCTAAATTCGAAAATGGAATAGAATTATCAGATTTCCCAGCAAAATAAAGTTAAATCTGTTGGTTTAGTTTTCTCAAATTGGGTTAATTTTAACAAAAAAGTGTCCGACATAAATTGTTCTACAATTTCAATGAGCTCCAAGGCCATCTAATTTTTTCTTCAAAATTCAAAAGTTGAAGACTTTGAAACCACAAGTAGTTTTTTTTGTTTTCTTGCTTTTATTACTTTTTCCAATTGTCAGTTGGCTATGTTTTCACTTACTGATATCAATATGTCTTTAAACTTTGTCATGAGCGACAGACAGCAACTTGTGCATAAAGGGGGAAACAATCAGTCTAAACCGCCATAACTTTATCGCGAGCAAATCCAGTTAGCCATTGGTTAGCTTCTGTTGTCACCATTGCAGGTGCAAAAGTCAGCATGACCAAATAGCATGGTTACGAAAATAGATTCATTCGAGGAAGAAGT
The DNA here is from genome assembly GCF_963678635.1 of Symsagittifera roscoffensis. Classification (NCBI taxonomy): domain Eukaryota; kingdom Metazoa; phylum Xenacoelomorpha; order Acoela; family Convolutidae; genus Symsagittifera; species Symsagittifera roscoffensis. The sequence continues at coordinate 48,022,421 of NC_087065.1, forward strand.
CAATAAATGATTAAAATTGTTTGGCAAATCTTAGGCTTGCGAACATAATGTTTCGAAATAAGCACGTTTTTTTTTTTAATTTTAGTAGTTTTTAATCCAGGTCAAGACCTTTTTTTGTAACTCCAACCTAAAAAAAATTACCATTAGTCTTTTGAAAGAAAAACCTGTTAGAGCGGTTATTAGGAGACAAGATTGTACTGATTTTTAAAAAAAAAATTCCAAGGATAAGTCTTAAAATTTGTTCGCTCAGGTGTGGTTTTTCGCTCTTTGACTTGTGATTTTTCAAGTTAACTCCATTTCTTTTTTAAGTAAAAAAAGTCTCCACTATCGAACAACAATAGGTCACAGAATACGTGATAGACGTCTAGTTACGAAAGTAGATTTTAGTTTTTCCACCGAATTAAAATTGTACCTATTGATCTAGTTTTCTCAAATAGGGATCATTGTATCTAAAAAGTGTCAATCAAAAATTGAAACTCAATCAACCTTTTGGCCATATTTTTGTCTTTGAAGTTCGAAAGTTAAATTTTTGTCAAAATATGGTCAGGCAAATGGCTAAGTTTTTTCTTTTTGCTGGCTATGGTCAGGTTTTCTACAGAGAAGCGAACGTCTAGCAGTCATACTAATAGAAGTTTTTGAAGAAATTAAAATTAGCTTGACTGCAAGACTTCAAAAAATTGAAACTCAATCAACCTTTTGGCCATATTTTTGTCTTTGAAGTTCGAAAGTTAAATTTTTGTCAAAATATGGTCAGGCAAATGGCTAAGTTTTTTCTTTTTGCTGGCTATGGTCAGGTTTTCTACAGAGAAGCGAACGTCTAGCAGTCATACTAATAGAAGTTTTTGAAGAAATTAAAATTAGCTTGACTGCAAAAATTCAAAAGTTGAAGACTTTGAAACCACAAGTAGTTTTTTTTGTTTTCTTGCTTTTATTACTTTTTCCAATTGTCAGTTGGCTATGTTTTCACTTACTGATATCAATATGTCTTTAAACTTTGTCATGAGCGACAGACAGCAACTTGTGCATAAAGGGGGAAACAATCAGTCTAAACCGCCATAACTTTATCGCGAGCAAATCCAGTTAGCCATTGGTTAGCTTCTGTTGTCACCATTGCAGGTGCAAAAGTCAGCATGACCAAATAGCATGGTTACGAAAATAGATTCATTCGAGGAAGAAGTCAATAAATGATTAAAATTGTTTGGCAAATCTTAGGCTTGCGAACATAATGTTTCGAAATAAGCACGTTTTTTTTTTAAATTTTAGTAGTTTTTAATCCAGGTCAAGACATTTTTTTGTAACTCCAACCTAAAAAAAATTACCATCAGTCTTTTGAAAGAAAAACCTGTTAGAGCGGTTATTAGGAGACAAGATTGTACTGATTTAAAAAAAAAAAAAATTCCAAGGATAAGTCTTAAAATTTGTTCGCTCAGGTGTGTTTTTTCGCTCTTTGACTTGTGATTTTTCAAGTTAACTCCATTTCTTTTTTAAGTAAAAAAAGTCTCCACTATCGAACAACAATAGGTCACAGAATACGTGATAGACGTCTAGTTACGAAAGTAGATTTTAGTTTTTCCACCGAATTAAAATTGTACCTATTGATCTAGTTTTCTCAAATAGGGATCATTGTATCTAAAAAGTGTCAATCAAAAATTGAAACTCAATCAACCTTTTGGCCATATTTTTGTCTTTGAAGTTCGAAAGTTAAATTTTTGTCAAAATATGGTCAGGCAAATGGCTAAGTTTTTTCTTTTTGCTGGCTATGGTCAGGTTTTCTACAGAGAAGCGAACGTCTAGCAGTCATACTAATAGAAGTTTTTGAAGAAATTAAAATTAGCTTGACTGCAAGACGTGGGTGCGTATTCATAGGTTCCAAAATAAAAAATCAGTCCCATAGGTTCCAAAATAAAGAAGCAGTCGCATAAGTTCCAAATCTTTTCAACTGGTCAAAAGACTAAATTAGCCGAGTCTCGGCTTAAGGTCGCCGGTGGGCGCGCTACGCGCGCGTTGCCCTTTCGCGGCGATAACCGGCTCTAAATTTCGTATAGGGTCCTACCCTTTGGTGGCAAGCTCGCAACACGCTGGCGCGGCTGCGGCGGTCACTATTTTGCAGCTTGAGTTTATGCTGGTTGAACAGTAAACAATCGATCCATAAATTTGTTGGCTCAAATTTCAACCAATCAGAATTCAAGAAGATAAATTTTGGAACTTATGCGACTGATTTTTTATTTTGAAACCAATGAATATTGGAACCTATGGGAATTCACCCAAGACGTGCGTTTCTCTGTGCGAAAATTGACCAGATCTCTGTCGCTTTGTGGGAAAAGTCATTCTTGAACGATTGTTCAGCTTGGCGGAACACCTGTTCGGTGATAAACGCAAAAAATTATTGCCGTTACATCTGGCATCTCAAATATTTTTTGAGAATCAACCATGATTTTTAGGATGTCTTTATGATTAATGATATCTTTAATAAAAGTCATTGGCACTAGTATGATAGTCGGCTTCAAAATTTTTGAAAACATGGTTCGCATTTGTTTACTTGCGTTTTTTGAAGTTTTCGCAAAAATTGCGCGGCTGCGGCGGTCACTATTATGCAGCTTGAGTTTATGCTGGTTGAACAGTAAACAATCAATCCATAAATTCGTTGGCTCAAATTTCAATCAATCTGAATTCAAGAAGATAAATTTTGGAACTTATGCGATAGTACCGACTGATTTTTTATTTTGGAACTTAAGGGTCCCTTTGAAGTTGAAGGTTAAAACGAAAAGAAAAAGGAAAGAAAAATCTGATAGGAGTGGGATTCGAACCCACGCATCCGAAGATACTGCGGCCTTAACGCAGCGCCTTAGACCGCTCGGCCATCCTACCGTGGTAAATTGCTCTGATAGGCTGTCTATATAGTAATACAATTGAAGAAAGCATTATAAGACCATTTAACGGTTGGCACATAACTTAACTTTGTAGAATGCAGATTTAGCGAATGCGGCTCGGTTCTTTCTGTGGCGCGGCTTCCCCCCCCCCCCACTTCTGGGGTGTCTTTTTGAGTCTGCCCATGAATCATGCATCATTTCATTATGTTGATCTACTAAAAGACCTATTTTTCACTTGTTGATTAAACGGTGGTCTGCTAAACGATCGGTCCTCTTGTCTATCATAATTGTACCTACGCTCATTCTAAGAAAATAGTAATTAATTTATCAAGCGACGCTGTTCGATCGTTTCAAAGACTTTTCTTCAAAATAGATAACCTAGGTCTTGTACGCTCTTATTTAATGCTTTGATTGTCATCACCGAGACAATAAATTGAACAATTTTGAAAAAGTCCGGTCAATTAGACGGCAGCTGCTAAGATGACAACCAGTAACCACATGATGGGAAATTAAAACGACGCTACAGTTTAATTCTCCTTTTTTCCAGAATTTTTTTCGCTGAAACTCGAACAGTTCGATTTACATGTTTTAATTCTCATTTGTCGTTATAATGTCATGTCATCTAAATGTTTTGTCTTATTTACCTAGCACCAATTTTGAAGCACTATTTGAGGTAACGGGTCAATTTAACATCCTGCGCTCAGATAAACCAAGTTAAGATCCTCTACCCCAGCATTAATTGAATAAGTTTTGCTAAGCGCTGCTGCATGTAAACTGCTCGATTCTGAGTGGCTGAAAAATCCAACGTAGAACCAAGTTGACAGCCTCCCCCTACCCCACAATTGCTTCGGGGCGAAGATGTTAACTTCGTCCGCATTAGGGACCCTGTTACTTTCTTGAGGCCACTCTGTCAACCGACCGACTGGTGCATATCGATTTGATTGTTTTATGTTTTATCGGTTATAGTATACCCCTAAATGATGCCCGGAAATGATTATTTACGAAGTTGGACCAGTTGGATTGGTACTGGTACTAATATGATAGACTGGTCGGAAGAAAAGGTTCTTTGATAGACAGGTCCGGCTTGTATTTTGCATGAACTAAGACGGAAAAAAATTTGTTTAAATTAATCATCTCGAAAATCTCGCAAAATATGTTGAATTTGAAACTTTTTTTGATTGTAATTACTTTATTGTTTATATCGAGAAAATTGCTCGCTTCAGCTTATTTTGCGATTTAAAAACCATAATTGGGCTAACTTTTTTGTAATGATTTTTCCTCTTCAAACTATTTCTTCGATTATTTGACAGAAAATCTATATATAACTAATATATTTGTCCGCTAAAAGTTGTAAACAGAATATATCAAACTGCCGCTTAAATCTGAGTAGCTATTTTAGCCATTCAATTTAAAGAACTATAGTTTCAGTTCAAGAATTTAAACTTTGGGCGGAATTATTAAAAAGACCTTGAAATTGTTCGTCTCCAATTAAGCATGCCGGTGAAGTTTTATTTAAGAATCGATGAACGTGGTTCAGACTCCTATATAGGTCGCGATTATCTTTTTTTTTGTGTTTTTGTTTCACGAAAAGTCGTAAGTCCTAAAATTTGTTCAGGTTCAAATTTACTTTTCGCGGTTTTGGTTTTTTTTGAAAGTTAAGTTCATTTCTTTTGTTAAAGAAAGGCAAACTCCACTATCGAACAGCAAAAAAGTAAAGGTTTCTAAAAACATGGTCGACTTCTAGTTCCGAAAATGAAATTAAATTTTGTTAAATTCTCAAAAAGTGCCAAACATATTGTTCTAGAAATTCAAAGGCATCTATTTTGTCCTTTTTCTTTGTGTTTTTTTTTCTGTTTATTTGCGTCCATTAACTTTTTTTCATATGTTTGGGTTATGCTCATCAGTTTGTAATGATGTAAAAAGAATGTTCCTGAAATTTTATTCCGGTAATTTTTTTTGTTCATGTCAGCGCGATCTAGCCGTCGCAAGGTTTTTCTATGATTTTTATCCTGAATGACTGTTTGCCAACTGGCTGCAATTCGTAAATTTGTATGAATAATTTATTCAATGAGACTTTTCTGAAAAAGAACATTTGATTAGGCTTTTCTGGAGCACCAAAGAGCCCACTAGTCGGACATTGTATCGCCTCTCTGTGACAGAGTCTTCAGTTCTTTCGTCATCAGACAGTGCTAAACATTTCACAGAAAAAGCCAGGAAGCTTTCCTCTTCGTCAGATCCTCTCAACTCGAAAATACCTGAACGGCTGAAAATAAAGCAGAGAAAAAGATCGAGCTCATACACTTTTCACCCGATTAATCAAGATATGTTAACATATTTTAATGTTCACTCCAATTCGCGCATGTGTCCAGAGTTTTCATCTGGATTAGAATCCGAAGTTGATCTCAACAACACTACCTTTATTGGCAACAGCCCTTCAAAAGGCCTGAAGGCTGAGGAGTTTGATCCGAAATGTTTTAAAATCTACCTCAGAAATCACTCAATACAAAACTTCATGCAGCAGAACGCCACCTGCTTGGAATCAAATCGCAGAAAAGATGAAGAAGAGTCTTTTTGTCATATATGTGGAGCAAATATTTCAAAAATTGGATTGAGTGAACATTATGCTGTGTGCAGCAGATTGGCAGAACGCTTCGGCAAAATATTCCCCAAGTCAGCCTGCAGTAAGTTTATAATGCTATGTTTTTTTTAAACGTTTGCGTTTTTGTAAAAATAAATTATAAACGTCTATTTTTGGTCTTACAAAGTTTAGAGTATACTTTACAATTCAAGTTATTTTCGAAGTTATAAGTTCCGATAATTTGCAAGATATATTAAGATTCATTAACCAAGTATTGTATGACGATCAATGTGTCGTAGATTTTGTTGATCCATTTGTAACTTAAGGTTTTTACGACTTTTCATCTCGCAGAAGGAAGGACAATGAGAGTGCGTTGCTGAACCGATACATGCAATTCGTGAACAAAAATAGTGACACAGTCTCTACGGATGAGTTTATGAGGAGACAGAGACAACTGAGACGCAAAGTTAACAGAGGAGCTCCTAGACTCCTCTTCAAACTGAAGAGTGACGATGGTTTTGAGATACAGTCTCACTCTTTGCAAGGTTGGGAGAAGATAAATAGGATCTTGATAAATGTTCCCCCTATCAGTGTTTTGTACACATTATTTGATATAGGACAAATTATACGAAAAAACCTTATGCAGACGATCTTATATATTAAATGAAAGTCTTAATGCGCTGTGGACGCAACGTTTTAACTTTTCTATCGAGCACAACGTTTAAGAATCATTCAAAGCAACCATCAGAGAAAAATGAACTCGATCCAATTTCAAGGCTGGGCAGTACCTGCCTATTTTTGTCCAAAATTTTGCGTTTACATATTCATTTCAGTCTGAAGCGAATTAACTGAAAACAGCAACCTCCATGTCGAGAAAATTTTTTTCGAAAACCGATTCGGTCCATGAAATAAATATAAATATTTCAACCTTATATATTAAATGAAAGTCTTAATGCGCTATGGATGCAACGTTTTAACTTTTCTGTCGAGCACAACGTTTAAGAATCATTCAAAGCAACCATCAGAGAAAAATGAACTCGGTCCAATTTCAAGGACGGACAGTACTTGCTAATTGTTGTCCAAAATTTTGCGTTTACAGATTCATTTCAGTCTGAAACGAATTAACTGAAAACAGCAACCTCCGTGCTGAGAAAATGTTTTTCGAAAACCGATTCGGTCCATGAAATAAATATAAATATTTCAAAGTTGTTTAGCTTTATCATTCAAACTTTTATAGCTTGAAGCTTGCTTAGAAAAGCTTGCTCATGAAGCTTGTGTAAAATTTTTCGCGTACCGATTCAGTCCACGAAATAACTTGAAAATTTTTAATTTTCATAGCTTGAATAGCTTGCTTAGAAAACTTTAAGCTTTTCGCAAACTGATTCGTTTTATAGATAACTTGAATTATTTCAAATTTTCTAGCTGAAAAAACTTGCATAGAAGAACTTAATTGTTTCACGAACTGAGATACAGTCTCACTCTTTGCAAGGTTGGGAGAAGATAAATAGGATCTTGATAAATGTTCCCCCTATCAGTGTTTTGTACACATTATTTGATATAGGACAAATTATACGAAAAAACCTTATGCAGACGATCTTATATATTAAATGAAAGTCTTAATGCGCTGTGGACGCAACGTTTTAACTTTTCTATCGAGCACAACGTTTAAGAATCATTCAAAGCAACCATCAGAGAAAAATGAACTCGATCCAATTTCAAGGCTGGGCAGTACCTGCCTATTTTTGTCCAAAATTTTGCGTTTACATATTCATTTCAGTCTGAAGCGAATTAACTGAAAACAGCAACCTCCATGTCGAGAAAATTTTTTTCGAAAACCGATTCGGTCCATGAAATAAATATAAATATTTCAACCTTATATATTAAATGAAAGTCTTAATGCGCTATGGATGCAACGTTTTAACTTTTCTGTCGAGCACAACGTTTAAGAATCATTCAAAGCAACCATCAGAGAAAAATGAACTCGGTCCAATTTCAAGGACGGACAGTACTTGCTAATTGTTGTCCAAAATTTTGCGTTTACAGATTCATTTCAGTCTGAAACGAATTAACTGAAAACAGCAACCTCCGTGCTGAGAAAATGTTTTTCGAAAACCGATTCGGTCCATGAAATAAATATAAATATTTCAAAGTTTCTTAGCTTTATCATTCAAACTTTTATAGCTTGAAGCTTGCTTAGAAAAGCTTGCTCATGAAGCTTGTGTAAAATTTTTCGCGTACCGATTCAGTCCACGAAATAACTTGAAAATTTTTAATTTTCATAGCTTGAATAGCTTGCTTAGAAAACTTTAAGCTTTTCGCAAACTGATTCGTTTTATAGATAACTTGAATTATTTCAAATTTTCTAGCTGAAAAAACTTGCATAGAAGAACTTAATTGTTTCACGAACTGATTCAGTCTATGAACTAAATTGAACTATTTCAAAGTTTCGTAGCTTTAAAAGCTTGCTTAGGAAAACCTATACTTTTCGCGAACCGATTCGGTCTGCCCAAAAAACTTGAAACTCAATCAACCTTTTGGCCATATTTTTGTCTTTGAAGTTCGAAAGTTGAATTTTTGTCTAAATATGGTCAGGCAAATGGCTAAGTTTTTTCTTTTTGCTGGCGATGGTCAGGTTTTCTACAGAGAAGCGAACGTCTAGCAGTCATACTAATAGAAGTTTTTGAAGAAATTAAAATTAGCTTGACTGCAAGACGTGGGTGCGTATTCATAGGTTCCAAAATAAAAAATCAGTCCCATAGGTTCCAAAATAAAGAAGCAGTCGCATAAGTTCCAAATCTTTTCAACTGGTCAAAAGACTAAATTAGCCGAGTCTCGGCTTAAGGTCGCCGGTGGGCGCGCTACGCGCGCGTTGCCGCTTCGCGGCGATAACCGGCTCTAAATTTCGTATAGGGTCCTACCCTTTGGTGGCAAGCTCGCAACACGCTGGCGCGGCTGCGGCGGTCACTATTTTGCAGCTTGAGTTTATGCTGGTTGAACAGTAAACAATCGATCCATAAATTTGTTGGCTCAAATTTCAACCAATCAGAATTCAAGAAGATAAATTTTGGAACTTATGCGACTGATTTTTTATTTTGAAACCAATGAATATTGGAACCTATGGGAATTCACCCAAGACGTGCGTTTCTCTGTGCGAAAATTGACCAGATCTCTGTCGCTTTGTGGGAAAAGTCATTCTTGAACGATTGTTCAGCTTGGCGGAACACCTGTTCGGTGATAAACGCAAAAAATTATTGCCGTTACATCTGGCATCTCAAATATTTTTTGAGAATCAACCATGATTTTTAGGATGTCTTTATGATTAATGATATCTTTAATAAAAGTCATTGGCACTAGTATGATAGTCGGCTTCAAAATTTTTGAAAACATGGTTCGCATTTGTTTACTTGCGTTTTTTGAAGTTTTCGCAAAAATTGCGCGGCTGCGGCGGTCACTATTTTGCAGCTTGAGTTTATGCTGGTTGAACAGTAAACAATCGATCCATAAATTTGTTGGCTCAAATTTCAACCAATCAGAATTCAAGAAGATAAATTTTGGAACTTATGCGACTGATTTTTTATTTTGAAACCAATGAATATTGGAACCTATGGGAATTCACCCAAGACGTGCGTTTCTCTGTGCGAAAATTGACCAGATCTCTGTCGCTTTGTGGGAAAAGTCATTCTTGAACGATTGTTCAGCTTGGCGGAACACCTGTTCGGAATTTTTGTCTAAATATGGTCAGGCAAATGGCTAAGTTTTTTCTTTTTGCTGGCGATGGTCAGGTTTTCTACAGAGAAGCGAACGTCTAGCAGTCATACTAATAGAAGTTTTTGAAGAAATTAAAATTAGCTTGACTGCAAGACGTGGGTGCGTATTCATAGGTTCCAAAATAAAAAATCAGTCCCATAGGTTCCAAAATAAAGAAGCAGTCGCATAAGTTCCAAATCTTTTCAACTGGTCAAAAGACTAAATTAGCCGAGTCTCGGCTTAAGGTCGCCGGTGGGCGCGCTACGCGCGCGTTGCCGCTTCGCGGCGATAACCGGCTCTAAATTTCGTATAGGGTCCTACCCTTTGGTGGCAAGCTCGCAACACGCTGGCGCGGCTGCGGCGGTCACTATTTTGCAGCTTGAGTTTATGCTGGTTGAACAGTAAACAATCGATCCATAAATTTGTTGGCTCAAATTTCAACCAATCAGAATTCAAGAAGATAAATTTTGGAACTTATGCGACTGATTTTTTATTTTGAAACCAATGAATATTGGAACCTATGGGAATTCACCCAAGACGTGCGTTTCTCTGTGCGAAAATTGACCAGATCTCTGTCGCTTTGTGGGAAAAGTCATTCTTGAACGATTGTTCAGCTTGGCGGAACACCTGTTCGGTGATAAACGCAAAAAATTATTGCCGTTACATCTGGCATCTCAAATATTTTTTGAGAATCAACCATGATTTTTAGGATGTCTTTATGATTAATGATATCTTTAATAAAAGTCATTGGCACTAGTATGATAGTCGGCTTCAAAATTTTTGAAAACATGGTTCGCATTTGTTTACTTGCGTTTTTTGAAGTTTTCGCAAAAATTGCGCGGCTGCGGCGGTCACTATTTTGCAGCTTGAGTTTATGCTGGTTGAACAGTAAACAATCGATCCATAAATTTGTTGGCTCAAATTTCAACCAATCAGAATTCAAGAAGATAAATTTTGGAACTTATGCGACTGATTTTTTATTTTGAAACCAATGAATATTGGAACCTATGGGAATTCACCCAAGACGTGCGTTTCTCTGTGCGAAAATTGACCAGATCTCTGTCGCTTTGTGGGAAAAGTCATTCTTGAACGATTGTTCAGCTTGGCGGAACACCTGTTCGGTGATAAACGCAAAAAATTATTGCCGTTACATCTGGCATCTCAAATATTTTTTGAGAATCAACCATGATTTTTAGGATGTCTTTATGATTAATGATATCTTTAATAAAAGTCATTGGCACTAGTATGATAGTCGGCTTCAAAATTTTTGAAAACATGGTTCGCATTTGTTTACTTGCGTTTTTTGAAGTTTTCGCAAAAATTGCGCGGCTGCGGCGGTCACTATTATGCAGCTTGAGTTTATGCTGGTTGAACAGTAAACAATCAATCCATAAATTCGTTGGCTCAAATTTCAATCAATCTGAATTCAAGAAGATAAATTTTGGAACTTATGCGATAGTACCGACTGATTTTTTATTTTGGAACTTAAGGGTCCCTTTGAAGTTGAAGGTTAAAACGAAAAGAAAAAGGAAAGAAAAATCTGATAGGAGTGGGATTCGAACCCACGCATCCGAAGATACTGCGGCCTTAACGCAGCGCCTTAGACCGCTCGGCCATCCTACCGTGGTAAATTGCTCTGATAGGCTGTCTATATAGTAATACAATTGAAGAAAGCATTATAAGACCATTTAACGGTTGGCACATAACTTAACTTTGTAGAATGCAGATTTAGCGAATGCGGCTCGGTTCTTTCTGTGGCGCGGCTTCCCCCCCCCCCCCCCCCCACTTCTGGGGTGTCTTTTTGAGTCTGCCCATGAATCATGCATCATTTCATTATGTTGATCTACTAAAAGACCTATTTTTCACTTGTTGATTAAACGGTGGTCTGCTAAACGATCGGTCCTCTTGTCTATCATAATTGTACCTACGCTCATTCTAAGAAAATAGTAATTAATTTATCAAGCGACGCTGTTCGATCGTTTCAAAGACTTTTCTTCAAAATAGATAACCTAGGTCTTGTACGCTCTTATTTAATGCTTTGATTGTCATCACCGAGACAATAAATTGAACAATTTTGAAAAAGTCCGGTCAATTAGACGGCAGCTGCTAAGATGACAACCAGTAACCACATGATGGGAAATTAAAACGACGCTACAGTTTAATTCTCCTTTTTTCCAGAATTTTTTTCGCTGAAACTCGAACAGTTCGATTTACATGTTTTAATTCTCATTTGTCGTTATAATGTCATGTCATCTAAATGTTTTGTCTTATTTACCTAGCACCAATTTTGAAGCACTATTTGAGGTAACGGGTCAATTTAACATCCTGCGCTCAGATAAACCAAGTTAAGATCCTCTACCCCAGCATTAATTGAATAAGTTTTGCTAAGCGCTGCTGCATGCGTTGCTGAACCGATACATGCAATTCGTGAACAAAAATAGTGACACAGTCTCTACGGATGAGTTTATGAGGAGACAGAGACAACTGAGACGCAAAGTTAACAGAGGAGCTCCTAGACTCCTCTTCAAACTGAAGAGTGACGATGGTTTTGAGATACAGTCTCACTCTTTGCAAGGTTGGGAGAAGATAAATAGGATCTTGATAAATGTTCCCCCTATCAGTGTTTTGTACACATTATTTGATATAGGACAAATTATACGAAAAAACCTTATGCAGACGATCTTATATATTAAATGAAAGTCTTAATGCGCTGTGGACGCAACGTTCTAACTTTTCTATCGAGCACAACGTTTAAGAATCATTCAAAGCAACCATCAGAGAAAAATGAACTCGATCCAATTTCAAGGCTGGGCAGTACCTGCCTATTTTTGTCCAAAATTTTGCGTTTACATATTCATTTCAGTCTGAAGCGAATTAACTGAAAACAGCAACCTCCATGTCGAGAAAATTTTTTTCGAAAACCGATTCGGTCCATGAAATAAATATAAATATTTCAACCTTATATATTAAATGAAAGTCTTAATGCGCTATGGACGCAACGTTTTAACTTTTCTGTCGAGAACAACGTTTAAGAATCATTCAAAGCAACCATCAGAGAAAAATGAACTCGGTCCAATTTCAAGGACGGACAGTACTTGCTAATTGTTGTCCAAAATTTTGCGTTTACAGATTCATTTCAGTCTGAAACGAATTAACTGAAAACAGCAACCTCCGTGCTGAGAAAATGTTTTTCGAAAACCGATTCGGTCCATGAAATAAATATAAATATTTCAACGTTTCTTAGCTTTATCATTCAAACTTTTATAGCTTGAAGCTTGCTTAGAAAAGCTTGCTCATGAAGCTTGTGTAAAATTTTTCGCGTACCGATTCAGTCCACGAAATAACTTGAAAATTTTCAATTTTCATAGCTTGAATAGCTGCTTAGAAAACTTTAAGCTTTTCGCAAACTGATTCGTTTTATAGATAACTTGAATTATTTCAAATTTTCTAGCTGAACAAACTTGCATAGAAGAACTTAATTGTTTCACGAACTGATTCAGTCTATGAACTAAATTGAACTATTTCAAAGTTTCGTAGCTTTAAAAGCTTGCTTAGGAAAACCTATACTTTTCGCGAACCGATTCGGTCTGCCCAAAAAACTTGAAAAAGTTCAAAGTTTTATAGCTTTATCGTTCAAAGTTTTATACCTGTAAAGCTTGCATAGAAAAACAGAAACTTTTGCGCACCGATTCGGTCTACGAAATAACTTGAAAAATTTCAAAGTTTCATAGCTTGAATAGCTTGCTTAGAAAACTTCGAGCTTTTCGCAAACTGATTCGGTTTATAGATAACTTGAATTATATCAACATTTCTAGCTGAAAAAGCTCGCTTAGAAGAACTTAATTGTTTCACGAACTGATTCAGTCTATGAACTAAATTGAAATATTTCAAAAAATCGTAGCTTTAAAAGCTTGCTTAGAAAAAATGAAACTTTTCGCGTACCGATTCGGTCCACGCAATAACTTGCCAAAGTTCAAAGTTTCATAGCTTGAGTAGCTTGCTTAGAAAACTTCAACTTTTGGTAAAACGATTCGGTCTACGAAGCGCTGAGATTTTTTGAAGTTCATGGCTCGATTAGCTTGCGCAGGAAACTAATTTTCGCAAACGGTTCTGTCTAATAATTACCTTAATATTTCAATTTTTTTTAGCTACACTAGCTTGATTAAGTGAAGTTGATTTTTTTTTCGAACTGATTCGCTCTCTTAGCTCGCTCCATTAGCTCGCTTAAAAAACCCATTTTTCGCAAAGTGTTTCGATCTAAACAACTCGAAATATTTCAATTGTTTATAGCTTCATTAACTTGCTTGGGTGTTTTGCCAACCAATTCGCTCCATGAAATTAATTGAAGTATTGAAGTTTAATAGCTTGAACAGCTTGCTTAAAAAAACTTAGTGCTCCGATTCGCTTCACGAAATTAACTTGAATTATTCAAGGTTTCGTAGCTTGAATAGCTTGCTCAGAGTAAGTTTCATTTTTTCGTGAACTGATTCGTTCTATGATTCTTAAAGTTTTCAAACCGATTTACGATCTGGCTCAGCTTGAGATTTCGAAGTTTTATAGCTTGATCAGAACAGCAACTATTTTGTGCGAGCTGAGTGATTACTGGAGAAAGGCTTCCTAATATAATTTTATACGAAAGACTAGGGCTTTAAGATATATATTGGGTGACATTGAAAGCGCCCATTTCAGTAATAAATTTGAGCACATTTCAGCAACAAAATTTCTAAAGATGAGTTTCCTTTGTAAGCTTGAAAGATAATTATGCCTGAAACTAACCAGCAAAACCCAGTTTTGATTTTGAAAAAAACAAAGGTATGTTCATGGCTCATCCTTTAGTTTTGTTTCGTTAAGTGGCCTTAACAAGACGAGGTTGTTTCCAGAACTATGACTGAAACAAAGTTTCAACAAATACACCTTGGAAGATTTTTTTGCTTTTTCGAAATTCTACTGTTGCGTTTTCAATGTCGCCCACTATATTCTATGATTATGGAAAAACGATAATTGGCAATTTTGATGGTTGTTTTTCTTTGAGTATGATAGGGTTGATTTTTATCAGGGGCAGACCATGTGCGCCAAAAAATTTCAATGAGATGCTCATTTTGACAATTTTCAGAGGAATAAAAAAATTAGCTTGATCGATACAAATCACTCTTATTGGTTAGGTTAATATAAATCATTTAAGAATATTAACTTTTGAAGAGGTTTATTGCGATATGTTTTTTTTTCGAAAGTTCAAACAAAATGTCATTAATCGCTTTCTTTGAATTTATTGAGTTCATTGAGATTTTTCCGACTGGTTTTTGGCTTTTATTTCTTTGAATCAATTTTTCGCTCACTAAGTTAGTGAAGAATTTTTCTGTAAAAAGTTCCAATTTTTTCTCGATCAAACTTTTATTGATTTGACTTTGTGCTGAAGGTTCTTCTAAAGTTCCTTACACAAAATACGCTCTCCTATAACAAAAGTGAAATTGATACAAAAAACGCGATTGACTTTGATTCAAATGTAGAATTTAGTTTATAAGTTTAACGGTTTTTTGGATTTTTGGAGATAATTTTATGAAAAGGAATGTAAACTCCACTATGGAACAGCAAACGTGAATTGTTTCGAAAGTTAAATTTAATTTTTAGATTTCCCTGTGAAATAAAGTTTAACTTATTGATCCAGTTTTCTCAAATATGGTTAATTTTTAATTTCAAAGATTTAGATTTTCCAAAAAACTTAAAAAGTATGTTTTGTTTACTTGAGTTGGAAAAGATTCATGAAATCTTCTGTTGGCCATGTTTGGCACTTCCAGCTGTCGTCTGGCTGCGTTAATACTTTTTCGTTGAGGTATATCTTTGAAATATTTGCAGAAGTCTGGAGCAAAGTGTTCGAGGAAGTATGGCTAAAAAGAGTGGAGCGAGGCATCCTACAGAAGAGCATTTCGCCTGCAGATGGGGACTTGATTGGTGGTAACTGGAGGGTGTTTTCCAAGATTGACAACATGAACAGTCTCAAGCTGTCCGGCCTCAGTTTTGACAGTCTGATCTTTCTGCTGGAACAGATCCCAAGTGCCAAGTTCTGCAGCAAGTACAAGTTTAAGTTCTTCAATCTGAAAGTGCAGCCGCTGCAGATCAACGAGTCGGGGTGTGCGCGATGTGAGGTGAGTTGTTAACATGATCTTTGTTTTTACCCTTTTCCTTCAGACATTTTGCCAGTGCTGATGGTAAGTCTCAACTTCAATTTTAATGGATCTACTCCCATACACTGCTCACCTTGGTCCATACCAAGTAATCATTTTAACTCTATGAAAATCTATTAATGAAACTTAAATTATTTGTCAACCCAATGAAGAAAATTTCTACTTTTAACGAAACAGGTGGTTATAATTTGAATTTTTTTTAAACTAAGTGTCAATGAACTTAGTGAATACACTAATATAGGCACTGTTTATTGTTTTTTTTTTTCGTTTTTTTTTCGAAAAATTCATTAATTTAGTCACTTATGATTTCTTTTCGAGTTCAGTACATTGCCATTATTTAACTTCGAAAGTGTAAAGGGCACCAAAAACACGATCAATTGTTTGTTTCGAAAGTGCTTTAATTATTTGAGTTTGTTTTACCATAAAAAGTTTCAATTATAACTTGTTTTTAAAATTCAAAGAGCGAAAATGCTTGAATTTTGCCAGCCTAAAAAGTGCTCAAAACGTCATTTTTAGCCGGGTTTTTTTTTCAAAAAACTGCTTGTAGCGCAGAAAATTTTTGACGAAATAGAGTCTTTATAGTATTTTCGGAGAGCTCGGATAAATCCAATAGGTCAACCTAAAAAAAGTCGACTAATATTTCTAATTTTTTCAAAAAACCATTTTCCCATAAAAATTTCTGCGCAGGGCACTGGTTATAGCTAAAAAAGTTAGGATTTGAAGAAGAAGATTCTATAATACATTTGCGATTATGAACAGGGGCGGATCTAGGATTTTCTCGAGGGGGGGGGCGGATTTTCAAAAAATGTTGCAAAATTTTGACGACCTTTTTTTTTAGGTCGACCAATTTTTTTTCGAGCTCTCCCAAAGCACTGTTTTGCCCCTATTTTGGCTAAATTTTCTGCGCCGGAGGCAAATTTTTGAAAAAATAGTCAAAAAAGCCGTTTTTGTGCACTTTTTGAAAAATTTTGACAAAAAATCGCGTTTTTTTTTGGCGCGCGCTCCCCCTCAAAGTTAGTATATATTGGCGCCTTTAGATAAATTTTAGGGTCGGTTGGCCAAAAATGGATTTCTGAAAAAGTATCAAAGGGGGGACCCTTTGGGACGGCAGGGGGTCGAATCCCTGAGGAGGGGGCGTCCCCCCCCCCCCCCTAAATCCGCCCCTGATTATGAATATCTTAGTATCTGTGCATATGCTTTTTTCAGCCGAGAGAAGACACTCGGACCGTGATTGGGCGACGAGACATGTTCAGCTGGCTGTCATCTCGCAATCGGAGGAAGTCAGAGTGCAATAGCCAATCCATGGCCGATCTGGAGTACCAGTTTGCAAATCTAGACAAGTAAGCATTTAACGAGTGTGAAACCGTGCAACAATTAAAACATTGTTTGAGTCGAAGTTGAATTGATATGTCAATGCAAACGATATTAGGAAGATAACGACAGGTATGCAAGTTGAAAATAGCTAAATGATGTTCCAACTTATTTGTTGAATGACGATTGTTGCTGAGGCAAGCGTAGTTTTGTATCTATCTATAGGAGGAAAACGACGAGTGAGTACCCAATCCAGATGAGATACAGGAACCTCAAAAAGACTGCTAAGCAGGTGTGTGCAGTGTTCAAGTCAGATATTCACGGCAGGGGTCTCTACTCTCTACAGGCCATCTTCCCAGACGAGATGATCATAGAGTACACTGGGGAGATCATAAGGGCCATACACACGGACAAGAGAGAGAACTACTACGAGAGCAAGGTGAGCTATTAATTAATAGATACGAAGATATGTACACAATTCAGGGTATCCGGTTGCAGGTGAGCAGCCGTGGCTGAGTGTTTAAGACACGCGTCCTTTAACATAAAGATCGTGGGTTCGAATCCCGCTTCAATTACGGTCGGAGGGGTCTCAATTTCATCCGCCTCCTCAAGGTGCGACGGGCTACGGAAAAATGAATGACATCTCTCTCCCCCACGGAAGAGTAAACCCAAGGAAGAACGGCGGGAGCTGGGATGGGGGCTAATAGAAAAAATTAAGCTTTGATTTTTTGACCTCCGATTTTCTTTTAATTTAAATGATACTTAGTTTTTATTTATTCCTGTACTTGTGCGGGTAATTGGTATTCCAGAATTTTTGCCCACTTTGAATTTTTTCTACGATATGAGAATGTTTGTAATTCATTGTACTTTTATTTTTAAGTTATATTACTTGTCCACTGTTTATTCCAATCTATCTCTCGTGCGATTGATGCATTTTTTTATCGATTTTGCTCAACTATATCACGTTGAAACTATTGACCCGCAGATTGTGTTTTGCACTAGTAAAGTAGATTAATTAGCCATGAATGAGCCATAAGAACCTGATAGTAATTGAGAGAAAAAAAAATCAGAAAAAGAATCACGGCTGAAAGATCTTTATTATTATTATATCTCATTGACTCGCTGCAAGCTTTGTTAAAGCTAATGAAAATCGGCTGAAAAAACAGTCCCAAAGCCATAGTTCCTTCTTTTGACCTTTTTACAACCTTTGACATTTTAAAAGATGTATGTTGGCTATGTTTTGTTGATTTAGGCGCCGATTTACTTAAACCTGGAGGATCTAATTTCCCAATAGAATACGAGTTAATTGGACAATTAATAGGTCTCGTGAATCAAGGCTCAACATAACACAAAAAGTTCAATGAAGTTTATCTTGCTCTGATACTTAAGTTGCTCTGATACCGAGTTAAGTTGATTTCTTTGCTTTTACATAAGCAAAGCCTGTGTGATAGTATGAACTCTTTTTTTCCAAGCTAAGTCGCAAATATTAGTGTTCATTTTGGAAGTTCATTTTGATCAATAACTAGCTATTAAGTACAGCCAATGCTAAGGATTTTAACACACACTATTATTACAAATAGCACTTAAGCTTCAAGATATCATAGATCTGTAGCGTAGAGGTAGGGGAGGAGACCTGCAACATAAGCAAAGCCTGTGTGATAGTATGAACTCTTTTTTTTCCAAGCTAAGTCGCAAATATTAGTGTTCATTTTGGAAGAGTTCATTTTGATCAATAACTAGCTATTAAGTACAGCCAATGCTAAGGATTTTAACACACACTATTATTACAAATAGCACTTAAGCTTCAAGATATCATAGATCTGTAGCGTAGAGGTAGGAGAGGAGACCTGCAACAAGATAAAAGGGTTCGAACGTGGTTTTCGAGGTGTACTCCCTTCGAGTGGGGAAAAGCGCTGCAAACAAAACGTACACCAGGGGAGTGTGGGAAGGAACGACTTACCCAGCCAAGGCAAAGAAGTCGGACACCCCCCCCCCCCCCCCCTCCTATCAAACACCACGGGGACCAGCCGACTCCAGTGGGAAAACAAAGGCGATCAATGGTTCTCGGACGAGCACCATTCTCATGTTTGGCGGGTTTTTGGCAGCTGGACCGGGTAAACCTGCATACTGGGTCCAGCTTTTGGTGAGTGCAGGAGACGTGGAACGAAACCCAGGTCCTGAAACATACGTATGTCCGATCTGTGGGAAGGAAATCAAGGATAGGCGGCAGATAAGCGTGTGGTGTCATTTAGGGGGGTATGTCCACATGAAATGCACAAGCATGCGGAGTATCAAGGGATACTCAGATGAGTTTGTATGCGACCGGTGCTCCTGGTGTAAAGGAGAGGGAGGAAAACGAGAGATAAGGGAAAGAAGACGAACAGAAAAACGGAAACGTAGGGAGAAGGTGCAAAAGACCAGAGCAGAAAAGAGGGAAAGGGAAGCAAAGACGAAGGGGAAAGGTAAAGCAACAAGGGTATGGACGTGGAACATACAGGGGGCGAGAGTCTCGTTCCCTAGACGGAATCGTTTTGCAGAAATCCTAAGATGTATAAGCAAGAGTAACGCGGAAGTGGTATTACTGTCCGAACTGAGGGAAAAAGAGGAAGGAATGAAATGGATTAAAGCAAAAGACATGTTTGGGGTCCTTATACACGGCAAAAGAAGCGGGATAATACTCCGAGACGAATGGGCGCTAGATTGGAGAGACCAAGGATGCAAGAGGACATGCGGGGACAGGAGTTCGGCAGTAGAGGTCAACCAAATCAAGTTTGTAGCGACATACCAGCCCCTTTGGAATAGCGATAGACGGGATTTCGATGCGTATAGAGAAGAGCTAAACGAAATGATTAGATGTGGCGCAAAAAAGCTAGTACTAGGAGGCGACTTCAACTCCAGTGTAGGGGACACCTCCCAGAGGGAAGAAGATGACGCGGTAGGACCATTCGGACTGGGTAGGACCAACGCGGCGGGGAGGGATCTAATAGAATGGTGTCACGAACAGGGGTTAACCTGGACTAGCTCCTTCTTTAGGCACAACAGGAGGGGAACCTGGAAGTGCCCAGGAAGAAGAACATGGCACGAAATTGACGGATTCATGGTGAAGAAAAAAGACCGGAGCAGGGTAGTGATGAGTATAAACACGGTAATAGCGGGTACATCTCTATCGGACCACAGGCCGAAATGCATGGAGGTCTGGAGAAGGAAGGGGGCGAAGGCAAATAGGAAAAGTGAGACTCAAAGGAAAATAAACTGGGAAGCTCTTCGAGATGGATCAATCCGGCAAGCATTCGCATCGACAGTAGACGGTAAAAGAGAGCAACAGGGTACGGGTGAGGAAAGTGAACGCCTAATCAACTTGATTAATGAAGCGGGTACAGAAGTGTGCGGATTTAAAGAAAAGAAAGCACTGAGTCCATGGCTGGATACGCATTTAGAAGAAATACAGGGGTTCAAACGGAGGATCGGGGCACTTACGAAGAGTTTTGAACGAACACGAACGGAAAACTTTAAAATACAAAGGCAGGAGGTCAGGAAAGAGTACAAGAAGGCTAAAAGAAGATGGGAAGAAGAGTGGTGGCTTAAACTGGTAGACGAAACAAAGGACGCCGAAGTGAAAGGGGACATAAGACGCATGTACAAGACACTAAGGTACTTAGGGGGAAAAACCTCCAGAACATAGAAGAAGAATTTTTCTCGCCAGAAGAGTTCAGACGACACTTCATGAAAGTCTCGGAAGACAGATACGAGCGGGACGTCATAGAGATAATGAGAACGGCATCGTCAACAGAAATTAAGGACTCTCCAGAGGCAAAGGCAGCAGCGGAAGAGATGCAAGAAGCAATAACCTTCGTGGAATTCGAACGAGAACTGGCGAACATGAAAGACGGAGCGGCAGGAGTAGACAATGTAAGTGTTAGCGCAGTGAAAGCCTTAAGTATAGACACCCGGAAAGAACTATACCAATGCATGATGGAACAATTAGCCACACCGGTTGAGAACTGGGCCGACAAAGCTAAGGAAGGATGGGTCATACCCCTACATAAGAAAGGAGCTAGAAATGAACTCGACAACTACAGGGGTGTGTGCCTACTCCCGGTGTTGAGCAGGATAATGGCACGGATACTAACGAGTAGGATTAGAAAATGGGCGGAGAAGATAGAGGCATGTGGTGAGAATCAAAATGGTTTCAGAGAAGGACGATCGACGTGTGACGCAACGCAAATCATACTGAGAAAAGATGAGGAAACAAGGAGGGTATTTGGGAAGGCGGAGACGACCGGGAACAGACCGGGAGCTGTACTGTTAGATATAACAAAAGCATACCCCCGAGTCAACAGGCCCTTATTGTGGATGGTTTTGGAAAACTTAGGAATTACAGAGGGTGTGATAGAGGTCTTGAAAAACCTGCATGAAGGAACGAAATACAAAGTTAAGGGTCGAGGGGAACTAAGCGAGGAATGGTTACCGGTACGAGGTCTACGAGAGGGTTGCGCTACATCTCCGATACTTTTCAATGTGTATCACGCACAGGCGATGCGGTTAGCTGCCAAAAAACGAAGAGAAAAAGCGGCGGAGATAGGCGAAGAGTGCGGTCTAGTATGGTCGTGGGGACCAGGTAATAGTCTCCCTCCAATAGAAGTAAAGAGGGCCTTAAGGAGCAGCACCCAGGAAGTCTTTCGATTAGAAGAGTCCCTTTTCGCAGACGACTCAACTCTCCTGGGCTGGACGGAAGAATTAGCGGTCGGCAAAGAAACGGTCAAGGCGGAAATGATGAAGTTCGAGGAAAAATGTCACAACGGAAAAGAGGAATACATAGCTTTTGGAAGCGAGACAGCGAATTGTACGAGGATGTTAGGGACGCTAATAGGGAGGAAGCAGGACAGGGCAGTGAGGATTAAAAGGGGATACTGGGCGTGGTCAAAAGTAAGAAGATGGTTGTGGAAAACAAAGGTCAGTAAACGAACGAAGGCAATTATTGTACAGGCAGTGGTCGAATCAACAATGCTCTTTGACTGCAGTGCAAGAGCATGGACAGTGACTGATATGGCGAAGATGCAGAGCATGGCGGATAAATGCTACCGGTGGATATGGAATGAGGGGAGAGGTTTAACACTCTTGCGAATGGAAAGAGAGGGGGTCAATAGTTTCGAGATACGTAGGGTTCTGGGGATAACATCTATCAGAACAAAAATAGAGACGCGGGCGTTGGAAAGGATGGGCCACGTCCTTCGGATGAGCAACAACAGGACAACTAAAAAAGTTATACTAGGGCACTGGACAAACGAGAGAACACAACAGGGTAGGTTAAATGGAGGCGTGGTTAATTACTGGAGGCGACTCATAAGGGAAGCGGGAGAGGACTGGACGAATATAGAAAATTTAACACAGGACCGGAAAAAATGGAAGGCGACAGTGAAAAGGAGAAAAGAAGCGCTAGAGAAATAGGAGAGTGAAATGTGCAGATACAGGGGAGGGGAGAAACCTAGGAGCCAGGCGAGGTATCAGGGAGAAAACTTAACATGCAGGTGGGAGGGATGCGGACGAATTTGTAAAACGAAAGGAGGTCTAGTGCAGCATGAACGACGAGTTCACAGGATACAGGAGAGGGTGTTTAAATGCGATAGATGCAACAGAACTTTCGCGGAGAAGCACAACTTAACAAACCACAGCAAGAGCTGTAAGGGGGACCAGATGGGTAGGTGTGGGGACTGCGCGGTGACGGTAACAAGGGGTAATATGGCGAGTCATAGGAGGAGTTGCGGAGGAGGGAGTGGAACGGTAGGGAACACGGCGGCAAGGGAGACGGGAGGTAACAGGTACACGGGGACCAGGGAGAGGAAAGAGTGTGGATCCTGCGGAGCCTGGATCACTGCTAATAACCTAGCCAAGCATGAGAGGAAGTGCCAGAACGAACCACCCAAGGCCCCCCGAGGGGCGTAAATGGGAAACAGAACAGAACAGGGTTCGAACGTGGGCAGGTTCGGATGTTTTTAATGAACTTTTTCGTATACTAGTTTAAATGCGTCCGCTTTATAAATAGGCATGTTAGTTGGTTAATTTCTTTTTTTTTCAAGTTCACAGGTACTGCTAATGCGTCATAATTGGCGTGCATCACTTAGCGATTATGTAGACTCGTAATTGGCGTGCGTGGCTGAAGAAATTTTGTAGTCTCAAAGGTTTACTCATTCAGTTTTTCAAGTAGCGCTATCGATCATATTTTTGCTTGTGTACGCGAAGTACACCTTCGCCTCTTTGTTCGAATGTTTTTTTTTGGTTTTTCAAATGCTTTAAGAACCAGTTAGTAATAGACAAAGTATTGGAAGAGTTCATTTTGATCAATAACTAGCTATTAAGTACAGCCAATGCTAAGGATTTTAACACACACTATTATTACAAATAGCACTTAAGCTTCAAGATATCATAGATCTGTAGCGTAGAGGTAGGGGAGGAGACCTGCAACAAGATAAGAGGGTTCGAACGTGGTCAGGTTCGGATGTTTTCAATGAACTTTTTCGTATTCTAGTTTAAATGCGTCCGCTCTATAAATAGGCATGTTAGTTGGTTAATTTTTTTTTCAAGTTCACTGGTACTGCTAATGCGTCATAATTGGCGTGCATCACTTAGCGATTATGTAGACTCGTAATTGGCGTGCGTGGCTTAAGAAATTTTTTAGTCTCAAAGTTTTACTCATTCAGTTTTTCAAGTAGCGCTATCGATCATATTTTTGCTTGTATACGCGAAGTACACCTTCGCCTCTGTGTTTGAATGTTTTTTTTTTGGTTTTTCAAATGCTTTAAGAACCAGTTAGTAATAGACAAAGTATTGGAAAAAAATCCACACGAATTAGATTGGAAATTTAGTCTGAAATTTTTTAGGATAAAAACAAATAAGAACGGACCTGCTTTTCTCGAGACAGACAATGTTGGTGAATTTTTTTTTGAGTAGAAATCACCGCTGAAGGATCTTTATTATGCTATCTCATTTGATTCGCTGCAAGCTTTGTTTAAACTAATCAAAATCGGCTAAAAAAATAGTCCCTACGCCATAGTTCCTTCTTTTGACCTTTTTACAACCTTTGACATTTTAAAAGATGTCTGTCGGCTATGTTTTGTTGATTTAGGCGCCCATTTAATTAAACCTGAATGATCCAATTTTCCAATAAAAAACGAGTTAATTGAACATTTAATAGTTCTCGTGAATCAAGGTTCAACATAACACAAGTAGATCAGTGAGGTTTATCTTGCTCTGATACTTAAGTTGCTCTGATACCGAGTTAAGTTGATTTCATTGTTTTTTCATAAGCAAAGCCTGTGTGATAGTATGAACTCTTTTTTCCAAGCTAAGTCGCAAATATTAGTGTTCATTTTGAAAGAGTTCATTTTGATCAATAACTAGCTATTAAGTACAGCCAATGCTAAGCGATATCTACACACACTATTATTTTACAAATAGCACTTAAGCTTCAAGGTATCATAGATTTGCGCAGCGTAGAGGTAGGGGAGGAGACCTGCAACAAGATAAGAGGGTTCGAACCTGGGTAGGGTCGGATGTTTTTAATGAACTTTTTCGTATACTAGTTTAAATGCGTCCGCTCTATAAATAGGCATGTTAGTTGGTTAATTTATTTTTTTTTCAAGTTCACTGGTACTGCCATTGCGTCATATTTGGCGTGCGTCGATTAAGAAATTTTGTAGACTCAAAGCTTTACTCATTCAGTTTTTCAAGTAGCGTTATCGATCATATTTTTGCTTGCGTATGCGAAGTGCAACTTCGCCTGTGTTTGAATGTTTTTTTTTGTTTTTTAAATGCTTTAAGAACCAGTTAGTAATAGACAAAGTATTGCAAAAAAATCCCGAGCGAATTTGATTGGAAATTCAGTCTGAAATTTTTCAGGATAAAAACAAATAAGAACGGACCTGTTTTTCTCGACACAGACAATGTTGATGAAATTTTTTTGAGCACAAATCACCGCTGAAGGATCTTTAAACAAAGCTTACAGGGAGTCAAATGAGATAGCATAATAAAGTAATCAAAATCGGCTGAAAAATAGTCCCTACGCCATAGTTCCTGCTTTTGAACTTTTTACAACCACTGACTTTCTAAGAAATGTCTGTCGGCTATGTTCTGTTGATTTAGGCGCCGACTTGATAAAACCTGAAAGATATTAATATTCAATAGAGAACAAGGATATTGGACGACTTAAAGTAATCAGTTTTGGCTTAAAAAAAAACAGTCCCCACGCCTTAGTTTCTTCCCACTTCGTAAAGTGAACGGAACAATAAGTGAAGTGGCAGGGGCAGTTTTTAAAATTTTTGCAACCATTGACCTTCAACACATTTCTGTCGGCTATGTTATTATGATTCAGCTATCGATTTAGAAATAAACCCTAAAAGATCTAATTTCTTACAAGGCAACGAGTTTTTTTGGACAATTAAAAGGTATCGTGCGTCAAGGCTCAACATAACCCGAGAATAGCAATGAAGTTTATCTTGCTTTGATACTTTTAATGGAGTTAAGTTGATTTTATTGTATTTTTAAGAGTCGATGAACGTGGTTCAGGTTCTTATATAGGGCGCGATGATTTTTTTGTTTTTTTTTAGGAAAAGTCTTAAAATTTGTTCAGGCTCAAGTTTTCTTTTTCGCAGTTCGATCCAACAGCGAAAGTGTAAAGGTCTTGAAAAATGTGATCGACTTCGAAAACGGAATTTAGTTATTAGATTTCCCCAAAAAATTTTACCTATTGATCCAATTTTCTCAAATGGGGTTAATTTTATCAAGAAAAAGGTTAATAAGAAATCCAATTAGCTTCGAGGCCCTCTGTTGGAAATTCGAAAGTTGAGAAAAACAAGTCAGTATTTTGTTTCTGCGTTTGTTGAATCTTTTCCAACTGTCTGTCAAATATTTGTCCTGTAAAAATCGATAAGGTTAGAATGTTCCTTTTTAGGGAATTGGCTGCTACATGTTCCGAGTGGACAACAAACACGTTATAGATGCGACCATTAGTGGAAACGCAGCCAGATTCATCAACCATTCTTGCCAGCCGAATTGCTACTCACGAGTGCTCGTGGCCGAGAACAGGAAGCACATCGTCATCTTCGCAATGAGACACATTTTAAGAGGCGAAGAGTTGACTTACGACTATAAATTCGATATTGAAGACGATTCGTCTAAGTTGGACTGTCTTTGCAATTCGAGGAACTGCCGCAAGTTCCTCAACTGAATCAATCATGTTTGCATTTAAGTTTTGTCGAAAACTCATGATTTGAACTAATTTATTTATACGTTGTTGATAGTTTTCCATGCTGTAATTTTACTTACCGGATTTTGTGGCCTTATTTTTACTTAAACATTGATTCTTAAGCGTTGATCTATTTTGATTTGTTTTTGCAAAAATTGCTGATATTTTTAATTCGAATATTTTTCATTCAAGTATTGCACAAGTTTTTCCTTATAAGACAGATTGGTTATTCATAGGCAAATCTTTTGTTCTGCTGTGTCGATTGACTCTCGTGTAATTTTTTTTCAGGTGAAGGATGAAAAGATTTGCGAACATCATGAAATCGGCCGCTTCTGGCGGAGGTGGTGGATCGGGAGGGGTACCTACAGGTCTAGCAGCGCTAGGAATTGGCACCCTTGGTCTTGCCTATGGAGGTACGAAATCCATCTATCAAGTTGAGGGTGGTTGCAGAGCAATTTTGTTCCACCGGATTGGAGGTGTTGGGAAAGAAATTTTCACTGAAGGTCTTCATTTTCGATTACCATGGTTCCAAACTCCAATTATTTACGACGTGAGGACAAAGCCCAACCAAATTTCGTCTCTTACTGGAAGTAAAGACTTGCAATCTGTCAATGTTACGTTGCGAGTGTTGTCGCGTCCAGATGGATCTATGCTGCCCAAAATATACCAGACTCTGGGAACGGATTACAACGAAAGAGTGCTGCCCTCGATTGTGAACGAGGTGCTGAAAAGTGTGGTGGCGAAGTTCAACGCGAGTCAACTGATCACGCTGCGGCCTCAAGTCTCAGCCATGATTAGAGAGGAGTTGACTGAACGAGCTAAAGACTTTTACATCATTCTGGACGATGTATCGATTACTGATTTGTCGTTTTCGCCAGTTTACACAGCTGCGGTAGAAGCGAAACAAGTCGCTCAACAGGAGGCGCAAAGAGCCCAGTTTATTGTGGAGCGGGCGAAGCAAGAACGCCAGCAAAAGATAGTACAAGCGGAGGGAGAATCGGAGGCTGCCAAACTGATCGGAAAGTCCGTAGCCCAGAACCAGGGATACCTCAAATTGAGAAGAATCCAGGCGGCCCAAGGTATTTCACGTGTGATGTCGAACAGCGCAAATAGAATGTTTTTGGATGCCAATTCGCTTCTGTTAAATTTGGACAGCCGAGAGTTTGATGAGGACATGGACAAATCAGTTATGAAGAGAAGAAAATAAAATGACGGACTTGTGTAGTGGCATGTTGACATTTAAACTTGTTCTCTTAATTGTTTCTGGATGATCCCTTTAAATGAACTGATCTCAAAATGATTCAAAGGAGTTTGAGATTAAAAGGAGTGCAAATATATTCATTTGAACCTAGTGTTTTGACTAGCAGGCAAACAGGCTCATGGAAATTCTCCTCGAAGCGATCTTGACAGCAAACAGTCTTTTTGTTATCGCTTACAATTGCCGCAAAGAAGACGCAAAGCAAAGTTGTTTTTATAAAATGTTTTTTAAAAGGTTTGAAATATAGGTTCATTTGTTTTTCAGAGTTTTGTGACAAATATATTATGGATGTCTTTGCAAAATCTAAAGGCAGCTATTATTGAATATTTTCACTTGAAAGAATCTGACGAACAAATTGCTTGTATTCCAGCTAAATATCAAAAACACCAAAATTGTATAATATTTAAAAGCGATGATTTTGCACATCCCTACTGGAAAAGTAGTGAAGCTGAGTTGTGGGAGTTTGTGTGCAAGTTTTGCAAAGTTGAAAAAATCGCGGTACAGTCGTTCATCAACAACGATGGTTTCAGAAGTCCTAATTGTACACTAGTTATTGGCACAGACCCCTGGGTCATACATAGAGATAATGGAATCAAATATTGTTTTAATATCACGAAATCAATGTTTTGTTTCGGAAACATTTCTGAAAAAATTAGAGTATCGAAATTCGATTGCTCAGAAGAGGTCGTGGTCGATTTGTTTGCTGGAATTGGTTATTTCACGCTTCCCTTTTTAGTTCATGCGAAAGCAAAATTTCTATACGCTTGCGAGTGGAATCCAGCATCGTGCGAAGCTCTGAGACGTTCTCTCGTTTTGAACAAAGCTGACAACCGATGTCAAGTTTTAGAGGGGGATAACCGCAAGGTCTGTCCCGCAAACGTTGCTGATAGAATCAATCTTGGCCTGATTCCAGAATGTTCCGAATTCTACGAAGCTGCCTGCAGAGCCATAAAATTGACCGGAGGAATTTTGCATGTTCACAGAAATGTTTTAATTAGTGGAATTAACAAGGAACTCGGTTCAATGAATGATGCAAATCCAAATATTTTCTGCAGCTGGACGCCGCGAACAGATTGTGATCAAAAATGTTTACAAGTAGGCATGAGCATATGTCACGAATTAACTGGTAAACTTCTAAAAGTAAAAAACTATTCATACCATGTTGGCCTTCAAAATGTCTGTAAAGTTAAAAACTATGCACCCCATATTCAACACTTTGTTTTTGATATCCATATTAGTCAATAAAAAACTAGATATCACTTTTTTCATCTAATTTCAATGGGAGTAGTTAGATTAGAACGCAGAAAAACTATTCTTTTTTATATTTCCCAACTGCTATACCCTCCTCAGCTCAGGTTCTTCTGATCTTTTGTATTATGATAGTTCCGTACACTAAATGTGTGCATGAATATCTCGTATTTTTCCACGCTTACTACAAAGAAATCTTACCTTACCACGCTTACCTATGTACCACCTTTGTTTACACTTGCAAAAGCAAAAGTCTTGTCATCGGGAACTAGACTTTTTTCCCTGTAAACAACTTTTCTTGCACTTTTTACCCTTGCAAGTTGCAATAAGCAAGGGTATTGCAACTGGGTACTAGACTTCTTTTTTCTTTAACTAACTTTGGTCACAGAATGGTAAATTCTTAGAAAGAAGTTTGAAATAGTAAAAAATGCAGCTTATGCAGCGTACTTGTTTTGCCTGTATAGGGATTGCATTGTAGCGTATAGATAAAATCTTTCTGTTTTTCTTACTGAAAATATTTCGGCTGTTTTTCAGCTGATTAAGTGTCGGCTTTAATTCTGTCGTCTTATTTGCCCAATATTTTTTCCAGTAGTTTCTTAGTTTAATTCAACTTTGATGTTGTATGTTTGGAAATTTGAAATCACTTCTACCTTTTTTGAAAAGCGTTAGAAAAAATATGAAAAAGTTTCTCTGATCGGCCTGCTGTTCTTATCATATTATTTTTGACGAAGGTAATTAAAGTCATAATTTTGTTCGCATTTTTCTTGGTGTATTTTTCAATTAATTGATTTTTATTTTGCTTTAAGTGCTTTCTAGCCATTATTTTTTTGTAAAACGATAAATTCTCTAAGCAAAAGACTCCGTTTTAGGAAGCCTTAAACGCTATCAGTTGACAAATTACCTCCAAATTGTTTCAAAATGAAAAATTTTGTTTGTGTGCGCTATTTGTTTCTAGTACACGTATTGTTTGTTTTCTCCTTGTAATGTTTTTTTCATTTGCAATTCAAGTTTCAGCAGGCCATTGTGATTTAGGTGTTTCGTTTTTTTTTTAATCCACCAAAACTTGTTGATATCGAAAAAAAATGAAATGGACGACAGTTTTTTTGCCTATATTATTCTGTTGGAGAATTTTTTGTCTTAGTTTTGGAGAACTTTTTTGTCTTAGTTTGTTCAAACTTAGTTCACAGCAACATTTTCTGCTCTTAAAAATTCCACGTTTGGTTTTTTAGGATCTTTTATCCTAGTTTTGTCTGCATAGTTACCGCTCGGTAAATTTTTATGCTTGTTCAATGCTGGTCGTTGTGTTCCGCCATAGGTTATCATTAAAATGAGAGATGAATATATAAAAAATTCGGATTTTGTTTTTTGCCTTTCGCGACTTGGTGGCTTTGTATCGCAAGTGGTGCGAAGGCCAGCTTCGCATCTGTGTTCATTTTTTATCTTAGCAGTTTTTGGGTTCCTGTGCATTTGGCCTAGCTAGATAAAACGCAATCGCTTTTGCAGTCGAAGATCCGGGGTTGAAGTCCTGGTGGGGCCTTGTTTTTTTCAATATGTAAGCACTTGAAAAAATTTTTCCGGTTAAATTTGAACTGTCGGGATTTCGTTTGTCTGCTCAAGTTTTTTCTGGCTGACTTGCCACTTCACCGGTTTTGCATGTGATGTAGGCAACGTGCATTGCAGTTTCAGGGAAGGCTTGAAATTTTTAAAAAAAGTTGTGTTTACAAGTAAATATATTTTTTCGGCTCAACTGGTGTTTGCTCGAAAATTGTTGGCTTAGTTGCCACAAGTCGGTTTTTTTCTGTGATGTACGCTATTTTCAGTTTAATAGCGATTGTTGATCACTGTAGATACAGGAGGGACCTAAAACTTCACAAAGATTGTTTATGAAACCTTTTTTTTCCGGCTCAACTTGTGTCTGCTCAAAGAGTGTTGGCATTGTTTACTCTTCATTACGCTTGCGACGCGAGTGTATTAGTACGAACCTTCTTTTTTTATTCCAACCTAAGTCGCACATACAGGTGCCTTTTTTGGAGCACCTTAACAGATTTTTAATAGCTTTTCATGTGCTTTGACTTTCGAATAGTACAAAAATAACACAGTTGATGCATTTTTAATTCATCAAATGAACCGAAAAAAAGCAATTTGTTTCAAACAACATAACAATAATGAAAACTCGATTTCAGAAATTTTCTTAGGCGATATATCTCGAAATTTTTTGAAATGCATATTTTATACATAATGTGGCTTTATGCTTTGCGATTTGTTATGTGCAAAGTTAGAGTGGATGCATTCAGTTTGCTTTATTCCAAATTATCACTTGCAAAATTGAGTCTATTTGTGTTTGGTGCCACTTTTGGTGAATGGCATTGGTAATTTATTAGCATATGTAGCTGCTTTATTCGTGGCTAGTGTTTGTCGGTTGTTAATTTTGCGTGGCTGAGTAGATAGTGCGTGAGACTCAAAATCTCTTGATTGCAGTAGGTCGCAGATTCGAATTCTATACGTAGCCGAGTTTTTGCTAAATCGAGGCTTACTCTTGCTTTTTCTCATTTCATTTGGTAGAGCTGATCTTATTAATTCGAGGCTTATTTCTATCTTTTCTTATTTCACTTGATAAAGCTTTTTTTGTCGTGTTCTCGCTAGTATTTGCGAAGCGCAGCTTCGACTCTGTGTTTCACATTTAATTTTCGATATTGTCCAACGTTTGTAGTTTTCTTTTACTAAAAACTGTTCAAGACCAATTAAAGGGCTGCTTTGCCCTGACATATGAGCAGTCTTTTATCACTAAAAGTCGGTTGAAACTAAAGCACGACATCTGTTTCAAGTCTGTACAAACTTAGTCATATATCAGAAACCAAGTTCAATTATCATGGCTTACAATATCAATCATTTTTGTTGAAATTACGCTGGCGATTAGCAAGCGTTATCTCTCCGAAATAGAGATTTGTTTTCGGGTTGACGATTCATGACGATTCTTTTAACAAAATCACTTGTATCTTGGCTCAATAAAAAAATCAAACTTCTTAGGATTCTCGGCCAACTTATCCTGGAGGTAACGAATATGCCTGGGACGGCAAATGTCGAATCTGACCAAGACATGTTTTTGTTCAACCGTTTTTTTTTGTTTCAATTAAAACTGTTTGCTGATCTTTTGTTGGCTTCGAATCTGTTGGTTCGAATCTGACCAAGACATGTTTTTGTTCAACCGGTTTTTTTTGTTTCAATTAAAACTGTTTGCTGATCTTTTGTTGGCTTACTTGTCACTTTTTGGAATTGTTTTTTGCTGCGCATATTTTTCTTTAATTTTGCTTTTAGTCTTTGATTTACTCTTAGTTTTTAATTTTACTTGTGCCGGCCCTATATGTTTCAGCCTGTTTGTTATGGTCCTAATGACCTAATGTTGGATTGTTTCACGTTTCAAGTTGGTAGTATGTTAATCAATCGGTTTGTTCAAATTTCGCTATGGAAAAATATTTCCACCTTTATTAGAAAAAAATTCAATTTTCTTAAAAGTTTCTACTGATTTTTTTTTTGAAAAAAAAGGTCACAGTTGAGAGACCGCATACTCCCTTGTGTGCCTGCATGCTCCCCTGGAGTCTCTTTATAGTTTACCACTCTGTATACAGCGTTCGAAAAAGTCTGTGGGGAAAATGTTAAATATGGTTTTGATTTTTTTAATCGTCTTCTCATAAACTATCACTCTCAAATTTTAAATTTCGATGTCAGAGATTAGAACGGATTTGAAACACAAGCTGCATAAGCAGCTACGCCCATAATTCTTACCCATAAAGTTATGGACCTCTGAATGGTCTTTTTTTTTATTTCGACCGTTTTCTTGAATCTTTGTGACTTTTCTCAAAAATTACACTCTCAGATATGGTAGTGCGGGTTCAATCGAGACAGCGGGTACTTAAAAACTCACTTGCATTAGCGGTTACCACAACGTTTTTACCTGAAAAATTATCGACCTCGGAAAAGTCAAACTTTTGATTTTTTAACCGTTTTTTGAACTTTTTGAATGTTCTCAAAAACTACCTCGCTATATCTGAAATTTCGGTTCATTTCTAAGAACGGATTGCGGTAAGCTCATTCGTTCATGCGAATCAAAAATTATGGCTATCGGAAAATCTGATATCAAAAATCATGGCTATCGGAAAAGTAAAAATTTTGATTTTTCGACCGTTTTGAATGAGTTTTTGACTTTTCTCGGGAACTACGCTTCAAAATCTGAGATTTCGGGTTCAATCGAAAATACAGGTTGCGTAAATCCCACCTGCAGAAGCGGCTACGCCCTATTTTTCATACAAAAAGCTATAATTCTCAAATTATTGATTTATTGACAGAAACTGTCAACAAATTATTGATTTGTTGACAGTTTCTGGACTTTTCTCGCAAAATATCCTGCCAAATCTGATATCATAGGTTCAATCAAAATAACAGGTTGTTGAAAGCTTACCTTTTTAATTGACATTACCCAGTTTTTTTTTAAAAAAAAATAATGAACTTCAAACAAAACAAAGTTTTAACACTTTGGCAGTTTTTTGGAAATTTTTGACTAGGCGAAAACTACCGTGCCAATTCTTCTCTGCTTAAGCGGCCACAACCTGCTTTTTTAAAATGGATTTTGGAAAGTATTTTGACCGCTTTTTAGAACGTTTGACCGTTTTTTTGAAATTAGTTTAAATTTCTTGAAATTCATCCAATCAAATCTGAGATATAAAGTTCAATTGAAAGAAACGGTTCCGATAATTGTTCTTGCTGAAATGGCGACTTCTTAATTTTTTGTAAAACAAAAGTTTTTTTTTGGAAAATTGTTGTTCTCAACATTTTTATTCTTCTCTTTTATTTTAGTAGAGAAAAAAAGATAGGTTTTGGGCAAAGCCCAATTTTTCAAATCACATTTTTTGTGCCGCATCAATATAGAAAATCATTCAATATCAAAGACATACCTCCAGCTTTAGCTGGGCCACTAATTTTTTTTATCGAAACATTTGAAAAATTTTGCTCACTTAGTCTTTTTCAACAATTGATTACTTATCGACTTATGTTTTTTATCTTCTTACTGTATAGCAAGTGGTGCGAAGCTCCGCTTTGCCTTTGTGTGCATTTGTTTTGTTCAAAAAGGGCTCGTTGAATGGTTCGAAATACGCAAAATCCGAATTATCTGTTAAATCAGAAGTGACTTCCATAAAGATGTCTTAATATTGTGATCCAAGGGGTAAGCTATAATGATAGAATAGTTTTTAATTTTCAGCGTCTTCTCAAAATTTAGCTTGCTTGATACAATTTTTTCACTGATAAATTTTTTTTAAATTCGAGAAATTGCTTACGAGTTTTCAAGTTTTGCCTTTGTTGTATCTATTTGCGTTTATGAGACTTTCAATGTATTCAGGCTTTAGGACGAAGATTTGGTGGCTCAGAGGAAGCATGAGGAAAAAGATTGTATGCTTGCACCTGAAGTGAAACAAGATTAAGCTGAGTGTACAAAATTAATGTCTCGTTATGTTTCTAAAATTGCTCGATGCAAAATTTTGCTGTTTCTCATCTACTATATAAATCAATAGGATGTTCCGATATACTAAGAAGAATTTTTGAGATTGAAACACAGTCTTCGTACAATGAAGTTGCAATTTACAACCGATGAAATGAACGATATTTGTCTTCATGTTTTTCTGCTTTATGATTATGCTATTTTTTCAGTAATTATTTGCGGTTCATGGCTGAAATGTTGACGAATGATCAATCAAACTTTTTAAAAGGGTGTATTTTGATCAAAATTAGCAAATTTTGTTCATAAGTAGTTTTTAGGCCGATGATTAGTTTTTATTTGAAAAGTTCAAACACCTTGTGGTTTTTACCGGGAAATTTTGTCATAAAAAATCTTGCCGACAAGTTTTGGTTTACTAGCCAAAAAAATGGCTGAAAAACAAAGTCTTTCTATTTTTGGTTTATGGAGATTGGTTTTTAAAAATTTCACTCAATATATGTCATTTTTTTCAGTAACGAAACCTTCGTTATTGAGCAAAGCCCAGAGAAAAAAATTCTTCTCCCTTGACTCATCGCCAATTTTTAGGTTTTGCTGGTTTGACTAAGATCTATTCGCTTAGAAGAAGCATAATAAAGGAAACGTTGTAGTTGTACCAAATAAGCAACAACTTACCTTACATCTCAAAATTGAGGTAACATCACGACTGCGTGTTTCGTTTTGTTCCTAAAATTTCGCAATGCAATTTATAGCTTTTATAGCTCATCTCTTGTATAAGACCCTAGGATGTTCGGTCTAAAAATAGAATATTTGAGATTGAACTGCAATCATGAGACCATGAAATTGCAACTTTCAACAAATAAAATGAACGATACCTGTCATTAGTTCACTTAGTTCATAAGTAGTTTTTAGGCTAGTGAGTGGCTTACTCTTACTCTTTATGATTTCAATTGGTAGAGCTGATTTCATTAGCTCGAGGCTTATTTCTATCTTTTCTTATTTCACTTTATAAAGCTACTTTTCGTCGTGTTCTCGCTAGTATTTAAGAAGCGGAGCTACGCGTCTGTGTTTCACATTTGATTTTCGATATTGTTCAAAGTTAGTAGTTTTTTAAACCAAAAACTATTCAAGACCAACCAATTGAAGGGCTGCTTTGCCCTGACATATGAGCAGTCTTTTATCCTTAAAAGTCGGTTGAAACTAAAGCACGAGACATCTGATTCAAGTCTGTACAAACTTAGGCATATATCAGAAACGAAGTTCAATTATCATGGCTTATAATATCAATCATTTTTATTGTAATTACGCTTGCGATTAGCGAGCGTTATCAAACCGAAATAGAGATTGGTTTTCGGGTTGACGATTCGTTTAACAGAATCAGTTGTATCTTGGCTCAAACTTAGCCTGGAGGTAACGAATATGCCTGGGACAGCAAAAGTCCTGGGTTCGAAACTGACCAGGACCTGTTTTTGTTCTTCCGGTTTTTTTGTTTCAATTAAAATTGTCTGCTTATCTTTTGTAGGCTGACCAGTCACTTTTTGGAATTGTTTTTTGCTGCGCATATATTTTTTTTAATTTTGCTTTTAGTTTTTGATTTACTCTTACAGTTTTTATTTTTACTTGTGGCGGCCCTAAATGTTTCGGCCTATTTGTTGTGGTCCTGATGACCTAATGTTGGATTGTTTCACGTTTCAAGTTGGTAGTATGTTCATCAATCGGTTTGTTGAAATTTCTCTATGTTTTCCACCTTGATTAGAAAAAATTTCATTTTTCTCAAAAACCTTTTCTGATTTTTAAAAAAGGGGTATTAATTGAGAGACCGCGTACTCCCTTGTTTGCGTGCATGCTCCCCTAGAGTCTCTTTTTTTAGTTTACCACTCTGTCTACAGCGTTCGAAAAAGTCTGTGGAGAAAATGCTAAACATGGTTTCGATTTTTTAAATTGTCTTTCTCATAAACTATCACAAATTTTAAATTTTGATTTCAGAGTTTAGAACGGATTTGAAACACAACCTGTATAAGCAGCTACGCCCATAATTCTTACCCATAAAGCTATGGACCTCTGATTGGTAATTTTTTTAAATCGACCGTTTTCTTGAATCTTTTTGACTTTTCTCAAAAACTGCACTCTCAGATATGGTACTGCGGGTTCAATTGAGATAGCGAGTACTTAAAAACTCACCTAAATTAATGGTCACCACAACGTTTTTACCTGAAAAATTATCGCCTCCGGGAAAGTCAAATTTTTTTGACCGCTTTTTGAACTTTTTGATTGTTCTCAAAAACTACCTTGCTATATCTGAAATTTCGGTTCAACTCCAAGAACGGATTGCGGTAAGCTCATTCTTTTATGCGACTACGCCCAAGTTTTCCTGATATCAAAAATCATGGCTATCGGAAAAGTAAAAATTTTAATTTTTTGAACAGTTTTGACGAAAGTTTTTGAGTTTTCTCGGGAACTACACTACCAAATCTGAGATTTTGGGTTCAATCGAAAATACAGGTTGCGTGAATCCCACATGCAGAAGCGGCTACGCCCTATTTTTCATACAAAAAGCTATAATTCTCAGAAATGTCAAATTATTGGTTTTTTCACAGTTTTTGTACTTTTCTCGCAAAATATCCTGCTAAATCTGATATCATAGGTTCAATCGAAATAACAAGTTGTTGAAAGCTTACCTTTTTTAATTGACTTTACCCAGTTTTTTTTAAAGTTATTTCCTTCAAACAAAACAAAGTTTTCACACTTTGAAATTTTTTTGGAAATTTCTGACTGTACGCGAAAACTACCTTGCCAATTTTCAGGTTGTGTTGAAGCGAGAAACCCTGTTTTGCAAATTTTCTCTGCTTAATCGGCCATAACCTGCTTTTTTATTTCATCGATTTTGCATATATTTTGACCGTTTTTTGAACGTTTGACCGTTTTTTAGAAATTTGTTGAAATTTCTTGAAATTCACCCAATCAAATCTGAGATAAAACGTTCAATTGAAAGAACCGGGCCCGATAACTGTTCTTGCTGAAATGGCGACTTCTTAATTTTTTGTATAACAAAAGTTTTTTTTTGGAAAATTGTTTATCTCAACATTTTTGTTCTTCTCTTTTATTTTAGTAGAGAAACAAAGATAGGTTTTGGGCGAAGTCCAATTTTTCAAATCACATTTTTTGTGCCGCATCAATATAGAAAAATCATTCAATATCAAACACATACCTCCAGCTTTAGCTGGGCCAATAATTGTTTTTATCGAGACATGGACATTTTGGTTCACTTAGTCTTTTTCAATAAATGATTTCTTTTCGACTTATGTTTTTTCATGTTCCTGTTGTATAGCAAGTGTTGCGAAGCTCCGTTTTGCCTTTGTGTGCATTTGTTTTGTTCAAAAAGGGCTCGTTGAATTGTTCGAAATACGCGAAATCCATAAAGAAATGATTTCCATAAAGATGTCTTAATATTGTGATCCAAGGGGTAAATTGTTAAGCTATAATGATAGAAAAGTTTTTATATTTCAGCGTTGTCTCAAAAATTAACTTGCTCGATACAATTTTTTCACTGATAAGTTTTTTTTAAATCCGAGAAATTGCTTACGAGTTTTCAAGTTTTGCCTTTGTTGTATCTGTTTGCGTTTATGGGATTTTCAATGTATTCAGGCCTTAGGACGAAGATTTGGTGGCTTACAGGAAGCACGAGGAAATGTCTCGTTTGATTTCTAAAATTTCTCGATGCAGAATTTTGCTGTTGCTCATCTACTAAATAAATCAATAGGATGTTCCGATGTACTAAGAAGAATCTTTGAGATTGAAAAACAGTCTTGGTACAATGAAGTTGCAAATTACAACCGATGAAATGAACGATTTTTGTCTTCATGTTTTTCTTCTTTATGATTATGCTATTTTTTCAGTAATTATTTGCGGTTCATGGCTGAAATGTTGACGTATGATCAATCAAACTTTTAAAAGGTTGTATTTTGATCGAAATTAGCAAATTTTGTTCATAAGTAGTTTTTAGGCCAATGATTAGTGATTAGTTTTTATTTGAAAAGTTCAAACACCGCGTGGTTTTTACCGGAAAATTTTGTCATAAAAAAGCTTGCTGACAAGTTTTGGTTTATTAGCCAAAAAGTTGGCTGAAAAACAAAGTCTTTCTATTTTTGGTTTATGGAGATTGTTTTTTAACAATTTTTTCAATATATGTCATTTTTTCAGAAGAGAACGTTCGTTAATGAGCAAAAGCCCAGAGAAAAAAATCCTTCTTCCTTTACTCATTCATCGCCAATTTTTAGGTTTTTGCTAGTTTGACTTTTTGCGGGTTATACCACTTTTCTTTGGAACAAAACAAGTTTTTTTATGATTGATTTGTGGCATTTTTTTCATGTTTACTAAGAAACCCAAATTTCGAAAAAACTGAATTTGAACTAGCTGCTAAATGTGTTCAAATTTGTTACAAATTGTTAATATTTGAGATTTCACAATTTTTTAACCTTTTTCAAATTGAGCTAAAATTTGACGAATTTTTTTATAAAGCGTTTTCAATGTCGCCCAGTATAATAGTCTCTCTGAAAGTATCAATTTTAATTTGAAGTCTTCAATAATTTTTTCTGGGCCTAAAAATGCCAGTTTTCACCATTTTTAGTAATTTTTCTATCGGAGTAAACACGTTTTAAACAAGCAGAAAAAAAATTGATGACCATTCAATGTGAAAACGTTTAATCAAGAAAATTGCCTTGTTCGGAATGACAGTTTTGCTGATCTCTGTTGTTTGTTACATTATCGCATTGTTGGAAAACTTATTACAAAAATCGGACTCGGAAAAACACTAACAAGTGCTTTAAATAAAAAATTGAGTTTCAAACATGGTATTTCCGATCATTTAATTTTGGTCGATGTTAAATGTTTTTCAAATTCCAAATAGATAATTTATAAAACTGTAGCTGAAAAAAAAACTATTTAGAGAGTAAAATGAAAATATGCGTTTAAATTTATCAAATAGTGTGTTAAGTTGTTTATTGTCACAAAAGATCCTTAAACTTTAGCGTTTCACTTAAAAATTGGCAACATTTTGTGCACGTAATAAAACATTGTCTGAGAAACAATGTAAAGCAATAACAATTGACCAGAGAATTTATCAAAAAAGGTTTCAAGGACTTTGCCAAACCAGTTTTTTTTGTCTGAAAAGGCTAGTTTTTGCCATCTTAACTATTTTCTTCCAACTTCGTTAAACTCTTAGGACTAGTTGAATTAAGTATAATATTCAAACTTAATAATTCCATTTTCTCGCTGAGAATGTTTCACATCACATGAACATTCGTTTCTTCGCCTAATGAAGAAAGAGTTCACTCTCATGCAATAATTATTGCAGATTGTGAAACAGAATTTTCAGACAAGGAATAAACTGGTCCTTTAAACGTCCCTGAGAACAATTTTTGATAATTTCATAGAGGGTAGCTCTGATCATTTGCTCTTTGTCTTGGTAAAAACTTCATTCAAGTTGTTGTAATTTTTGTCCCCTTTTTGCTTGTTAACAGGCATTCTACTGAGTAAAAACCCAAAAATTGAGTTCAGTTTTGTTCACTGGTGTAAAATTAATCTGCTTATTTTATCAACTTTTTAGCGGAATTATTTTTAGAGCCTTAAAAAATCAGCATGGCAAAGTTCGTTAATCGAAAAACCATTAAAATTTCCAAATCGACCCTTGACTTGCGTTTAATTAATTTGTCCACTTTTACTCAACTAGTTCAAATCAGAAGATAACTGAGAAAAACAATCAAAACTAGTCAAATGTAGAAGAAGTCAGCAAAGTCATCGAAGAAAGAGCACTCATAAATGAAGGAAAACGACCAACAATTTGAGCAGAACAATACTGCAGAAGGTAAAGCTTAAGGTTTATTAACTATGTAAAGGGCGTGAAATTACATGTGGAACCTGATCTAAACTACATTTTATGATTGGATAAATTAGATATTTTACCAATGTAAAGTATTTAATATTAACCAATCATGATCCATCTAACTAACAACCCACTTATTTGTAAGTGCTGAAGTTACTTGTAATTTCAGCACCAGAGAGATTTGAATTTAACTTAGAAATTAGTTGGACTCTCCCGAGCACTTCAGCAGCCGCAATAAACCAGTATACCCAAGATCTATTGAGCCTAGCAGAGACTAGTTAAACAACCTGAGACTAGATAGTATAAGAGTAAGATTAGGATCGGTATTAGACTAAGAAGTTGCACGAATCTATCCGGCCGAAAATAAGATAGCGTGACGAGCAGACGGTGTACCCTATCCGAAATTACTCTATGAGTTAACCAACTCGGTCCTAACTCATCTGGTGCGACCATAAGTCTCGAACAAGACCTTAATAGCTTAGAATTAACCAAAATAGATTAGAAATTAGACAAAAACATTTACAAAATGTTATACGACAATAATTTAATCGAAATGTCTCTACGACTCAATAGATCAGAGCCAATATTCCGAACCATAACAGAACTACCCGGAATTGGAAGAAGACCTCGAACCAGAGACGACATACGACAAAGTAGAAACTTGCCATATAGCTATATGATAGTTAGGCAATAACCAGAACAAACTTTTATATTTAGAATACTACTGGCAATGAATTTAGATTTTCATTTGCAAACATAAAACCTTGAAGTTAATCTTCAAAATCATTTCAGGCGCTAAACAAAATTATTAATATACAATAACGATTGATAAAAAGATCTAAGATCGTTTTCCTAAAACTCTGCAGTAATATACAAAACATGTTTGAAAAATTTTTATTGAAAAATAAAAAATAAAAATTAGTAGCATGACAATAAATGGTTAGTAATCATAAATCATCCTGTTGTTCCAGCTCCATCATCTAAAACATAACAGCAATCATAAACCCACTAACATCATCAAAACACTAAATCTTTCCTTTACACACATTTAAAAATTTATTAAAACTTAAATTCACTTAATTTTAAAACCAGATCATCAAGGCTTATCCTTGGATCTTAAATCATTTTCTACTTAATTAAATTTCAAATTTGATCATCAAGGCTTATCCTTGGATCAAACAGAACAACTTTGTTCTCCCCCACCCACTTAATTAGTGTCTAACGACCTCAAACGTCGATTCACTACCCAACCCTTTCTAAAGACCTAAGACTAATAGAAATTTTTAAACAAAACTAATCATTCAAATTAGGATAAACAGTGAAGAACTTCGGTTATTCATCCTTCACTTGACCCCCCCTCTTACCAGACCCAGGATAAATCTTAGACTTAGTAAGTTTAAAATAGTATCTAACGAACTACTCGCGTTCTAATTATACCTGAACCTTGTGGATCGATTTACTATTCTCCAACCCTTGAACACAATCACTACCCCTAAGTAAGATTAAGTAAGTTAACACCTTAACTTATACTAGCCACGAGAAAGTAAAAAATCATTCTTCGGAATCGATATACTTTTCTCTCCAACCCTGAACAAATAGACCCAGGTTAAGCTAACCAAAAAATCGTAAGAACTAACAGTTTAAGAAAATAGAAACCATTTAACAACCCTTTGCATCCGTCATTCTAAACCTTATGTCATTTAAAAACCTAGGAAATAAACAAACAATCGTTTTACACAATTGTGAAATAGATAACAAAAAATACGACCTTGTAATCACACCTCATACACAAACAGTTGGATACATTCGAACAAAACGACAAACACTAAAAAGAAAAATAATAACGAAACAAAGACAAATAACACGAAAAAGATTTTCAAAAAACCGAAACGCATTTTCAGAATCAGAAACCAACAGTTTAGACGAACTTTACAAACTAAAAGAATCAATAGATAAAAATTGCCCACTTCACGATCAATTATATTTCTCTGACTCAGAAACAACTTCAAATTCATCAAAAAGAGGAAAAAGAAGAATAAAAAAGCAGTATAAACACAAACCAGTACATTTATACAATTGGAATCAACCAATTAGACACATTGATAATTACATATTAACAGTCATCGAACGAAAAAATGAGCTCAACGCACACCCCAGGTGAAGAAAGTCCAGATGATGATGAAATCTTTCCTTTTATCGTAGATGCAACCACTGATAGAGGACAGCATATATTTTGCAAAAATTTACTATTAAATTTATTTGAACCCGGAATCAGTCCATGTAAAACAGAGTTCCCAGATGTAAAAATCAAAAGACAAATCATAGACCACTACTTAAAAGATATATGCAACATAACACAACAGTATGGAATCTACTCCATAGAATTCACCTCACCAAACCATAATAATAGAAAATATACAATTCAAACAGACGATCTTGATTTAGAATTTTCAAAAGTTTTTTCAGAATATATAAAAAGCATCCAATATCATAACTCACAAAGAGCAAACTCCATATTCACCAATGAAGTTTTCGCAATAATATATAGTTATATTTCGATATTAGAAAACGAAATCCCAATAACAAATGTCTCACCGACAGAAACATCTAAACATTTGAAAGTACGACATGAAATCACACTACTCTCTAGTTATTTAAACATCATTAAAGAAAATTTCACGAAAGACGACGTTTCACAACATACAAAACACGATCTACAAAAAATTTTGGCATGGTTCATAATAGATTATTTCACACACAATATTGATTTAATTGCACAAGCAAGAAAAAATTTTAGACCCCAAAACTCGAACGATGATACCGCTATCACAGAACAATCAGATTATGTTTGGGACCCCGAATGGTCTCATCCCGCATTTATAAGCTTCCCACAATCAATCTCAAGTCAAGCAATAAGTACGATATCTTACATAAGAGATTATGTAAAAGTAATACCATTAACCATTGATGCAACACCATTAAACTATAATACATTTTTGCCCGATACACAAAATAATAGTTTAAACTCTACAGTTATACACAATGAAAACCTCAATGGAACTAGGAATCTTACTCAACAAGATATCCAGACACCATCACACTTCATAAATGAAGAAATTGTACACACAAAAACTACACAACAAAGTATTTCACCAATACGCCCAAATTTAACAACACCAAGAAATACAAATCCTTCACAAACACAGGTAACCTTACAATCAACCGTTAAACCTTCGGTTGCCCCTAAATACTCACATATGGATTACCAAACATACAGACCCATGACAGTACCATCAAAAACACACAAAACATTCACTAGAAACAACTTTGCAGACCATAATTATAATTATACACATCCATCAAAAACATATAACCAAACACAAAGAAATTTTAACCAATATACAAGATCTCGAAATTGGGATAACCCAATGACTCAACCTAATTCAATAAATTTCCAAACAAATCCTCCACAGGATCACAGTGAAAATTACCCATTTTTTCAACAAAATAAAAATAAAAAACAGACATCTTACCAAATGGATTATTTATCCTCAGATGATGATTTCTTACAACCAGATATATTTGCACCAAATACTCAAGAATATCGTAGACAAGGAATACAGAGAACACGTACAAATCATAGAAATTTTTCTCCACAACCAATAGATGCACAACATCAACAACCAATTCAACAACAAAATCTAATTAATACACAATCTTTTCAACCAATTCAACAACAAAATCCAATGACTGCACACTCGTATCAAGCATCACAAATGCAAAATGAAATACCACTCCCATATTATCTCCAACAACATGAAATAACAAGAAACCAACTTTCGAATTTTTCTCAAATGCCAAATGCAGCAGAATCATTACAAATGACAATGAATCCATACCTTATGGGTGGATCATCAATAACATCAAACAAACCTTTAATGGTTTTCACAGGAACAGACCCTGAATACTCTGTAGAAGATTATTTAAATGCAGTAACAGCAAACCTGATTTTAAATATTGGACCTGAACCAATTAATACGCCACTACATCAAAACTGGATACATCGACGCACAGCGTTAATACAAACAACCTTAGATGGCGCAGCCCAAAAATGGTTTTCAGTACTACCTCTAGAAATAAAATCAAACTGGAAAAGGTTTACACAAGAATTTTCAAAAATGTTTGACTCCGAAAGAAACAAACAACAACAAAGAGTTTTATGTAATGAAATTCGCAGATTACCAAACGAAACCATCAAGCAAATAGCAGTACGAATCGAAACACTAGTTCGAAAAGCATATTCATTAAATACACATGACTATAAAAACACAAAGATGACAGAAATCTTAATGATGACCTTAACACCACAATTAAGAAAAATAGCAATAAAAAAGAGAGCATCCCATCCTTCTTCAATTCGAGAACCCGATTTAGATTTTCGAAAACTAGTAGACAAATTAGAACAAGCAGAAATCACGATGAAACTAGAAGAAACGGAAAATCTGAAACTACAATACGTTAACAGAATTGAAACGACTCCCACTAATATTAATAATATACAGGAATCAGAGACAGACCTCGTTGAAAAAATCACTGAAATACTCAATATTTATGAAAAGAACCCAAACTTCAAAGGCAAACCATCTTTCAAAAAATGGTGTAATTATTGCCGACGATACGGACATAGTATTTCCGAATGTAGACAAAAACAGCAAGACAATCAAAATAAACCTCAAAAATATAAAGAACCAAATAAATCATTCTATCAATACATGAAAAAAGATCAAAATCTACCGAACAAAACCGTCTAC
This sequence comes from Symsagittifera roscoffensis, assembly GCF_963678635.1. Classification (NCBI taxonomy): domain Eukaryota; kingdom Metazoa; phylum Xenacoelomorpha; order Acoela; family Convolutidae; genus Symsagittifera; species Symsagittifera roscoffensis. The sequence continues at coordinate 48,067,033 of NC_087065.1, forward strand.
AGCAACAACAGTTCAGGAAAACCACTCCCGAACAATACAAATTATACAAGAAATCAATCACCATATAACTCAAGTTATAGAGGAAGATCACCAGAACGAAGAAACACGAATAATTCATCACAAAATCACTACAATAGACCAAATAGTCGAAATAACTACTCCAGATCAAATTCAAATACACAACGATTTGTTTCTAGATCTAATTCCCAATCAAGAAATAACTACTATCCAAACAACCAATCACGAAATTCATCATACAATAGGAATAGAAACTACTCCTATAATCGAAATAGAAGTTATTCAAACAACCGAAACCAGAATTACCCGAACAATCAATCAAGGAATAACTCATATAATAGATCGAACTATAACAGACCAAACAATAATTACCAAAACAGATCGCGAAATAATTCACAAAATCGACACTCAAGTTATAATAATCGTTATAGAAATTATTCCCAATCACCACACCGGAATAATAATAACTATAATAATTCTAATAATCGCCACAGAAGTAGTACACCTAAACATCAAAGACAAATCAATCAAGTACAGTCAAATCCAGAAACAACATCAGACCCTCCAGGTATTGATGACACAGTAACTGATACGTTACAACTCAATCAAATAAACTGTACATCATCAGATTCAGAAAGTGATACTGAAAACACTCTTTCTATCAATATGATAAAAGTCGAAAATGACTATGAATCTGTCATATATGAACAACCCTTTTCATCACACATATATGAAAATCAATCAGAATTTCTTCAAAATTATTACACTACACCCATAAATTCCACACCAACGACACAAGAAACAAATGAGATTAACACTACAAATCAAACCAATAAAAATACCAAAACAAAATGCTTGAATACAAACCACATTTATCAAAATATACAAAAAGAACAACCCAAAGAAAAAATTTGGACAATACCATTTCTCTTAGAAAGCCCAAGAAATAAAGAATTTCAACCACCAGACCTTGAAATAGATTTTTTAATTGATTCAGGAGCAGAATCAAACATAATAAACATCCCCACATGGAATGAAATAAAAACTTTACACCCAAAGCTAACACCTCTTGAAACCTCCAGCAAACTAGCAACAGCACAAGGATCAACATTGATAAACTACGGAAAAATCCAATTATTTCTCCTCCCCACCAGAACAATGGAACAAAGCAAAATTTTAAATAAGCCATTTAAACAAATATTCCATATCACTGACATTAAATATAATATCATTGGAATACCATTTATTTCGAAGTATATACCAACAATTAACATACTAAATAGTAAAATATTAATCAAAGATAAATATACAAAAACAAAAGAAACATCCTTAACATTTTTTCAAAGATTAAATAAACAACCACCATTCTTTTCAAAATTCTACCCGATATTTAACCAACAAAGAAAACACCTAAAACCACTATCAGGAAATATCTATAATTTTTCAATCAAACTAGTTCACCAATATGATAAAGAACAAAACAAACAAAAATTTTATATGTCAGAATTTGAATTCAAACCTATTCACAAATTTTTCAAAATCACAATCTCATCCATAAAATATTTGAAAAATTCGAATTCAGATATCATTTCCTTACATGTCTATAACAACACACCTTACCAAGTAACATTACCTTTAGGACTTTTAGGATATTGTGAAACCAACGCTACAATATCACCAATACACGAAAAAGCCTATCGCGTAAATAATATACTCCAATTACTAGATATTTGCCAATCTACAATTCTTAATGAAGAATTATCTATAAATAATATAATAAGTAACGAAAACAGAAATACGGATTATTTCACAAAAACTCCATATTTCAAACCTACATTCAACATAAGTAACTACACAGAGGACCAACAGAAATTTTTAACAATGTTTAATTTCCAACATTCACAAATAACACAAGACGAATTCGAAAAATTAGCCAAACAGCTAATTAAATATTCATCAGTCTATGCAACATCAAAATTCGATGTTGGAAAAATCAGTTCATCACTACATCTCCCGTTAAAACCAGACGCAGTTTTCAAAAAACAGAGAGCAAGTAAAGTACCAATTCACTTACATGATAAAGTGAACAGATTACTCGACATTTTAGAACAATACAACATTATATCACCAGTTAATAAAGAAGAACAACCAAAAGGCAACACATTTATCAACCCCGTAATCATTCTAGCTAAAGGAGAATCATTAAAAATCGTTCTCGATGCTAGATACCTCAATTCACTTATAGATGAATCAAAATGTAATTGGCCCATTGAACCAATACAAGTTATTTTAACAAAAATAAACGGCAAATACTTTACAACCGCCGATATGAATAGTGCATACAATCAAATGCCACTAGATGAACAATCACGACGTTTAACACAATTTGTTATCGGAAACCAACAATATGAATTCAACCGCTTATTCTATGGAATATCCATAGGACCAGCAGCATTTTCAGCTTTTATGAGCAAAATTTTTAGACCACTAATACTCAAGAAAAACGCAATCACCTATCTAGACGATGTTTTTATGCAATCACAAACAAAAGACGAGATGTTCAATGTTTTAGAAAAATATCACCAAATACTTCAGAACGAAAATCTGAAGGCCGCCCCCGATAAATCACACTTCTTTTTGACAAGAGTTAAATTCTTAGGACATAATATAGAAAGAAAAACAATCACTCCATTGAAATCACGCATTGACGCTATTCAAAAACTTCAACCACCAACAAATAAAAAGAAAATCCAAGAATTTCTTGGAATGTTAAACTTTTTAAGTAAATATGTTTATAAAATGCAATTATATCTACGACCATTTTATAACATCCTTAGACAACAAAATAATTTTGAATGGAACACAGAACATCAAACACGATTTGAAGAAATAAAGAAACTTTTAACTGAACAAATTTCAAACACAATTCCAGATTCAAATCAACCATTTTATGCAATGTGCGATGCTTCGAACTTTGGCATCGGTGCAGCACTATTACAATCACATAATGGTACAAATAAAATGAACCTCATATCAGCAAATTCTCGATTATTCACTCAAGCAGAGCTACGACTCTCAACTCTAATGAGAGAATGTACAGCCATAATATATACACTGACAGAATATGAATTTCTGATACTTGGATCAAAACATCCAACAGTTCTATTCACAGACCATAAACCAATCATCTTTCTCTTTACACAAAAATCTAACCCAAACCACCGAGTTTACAGATTTCAACTAAATCTAATGAAATTTCCAAACTTACATATAGTTTGGACTGCAGGAAAAAATCTTGCATTACCAGACACCTTAAGTCGAAATACACCACCTGAATTACTTACACGAAAAACAACAGTTGAAATACCCAAAAACATAAAATTCTACCTTGCAGAAACCGAAACATCACCCCGATTGGAATGCAAATATGCAGTAAAAACTGATATTGAACAATCACAAATAAATAATTTACAACATTTCCCACTTTATTTAGATTGTCAAAATAATCATTATGAAGTTGATCTACTTGGAACATCAACTTTCAAACCAATCCCATATTCTCAACGGATAAAAAATAACACCCAACAAAAACAAACAAAACAACACCCGCCTAAGAAAGACCATTTTCCACTAATTGAAAAAGAAGATTTAACTGATAAAATAAATTTATCAGGACCACAAACAAATGATTCAAAATACACAATAAATCAAGTTTTTGACCTTCACGACCCACTTGATACAATACCCTTATCTAAATTAGAAATCGAAAACATTTTTCTCCCCCCAACAGAAATAATTACAATTTCAACACTGAAACAATATCAAAACCTTGACCCAGTAATTCGACAACTGAAATCATGGCACAAATATAAAACTAAACCTTTCAAAGCAGATTCAACCATTCTAGGAAACAAAACACTCCTCCGATACTTTCGCAAATTTAACAACACAACAATTAACGAAAATACAGACCTTTTAGAGTATAACCTGAATGAATCTACAGTTCCATGTCTCCCTTTAAGTATGATTCTTATAGCTTTTGATATTTCACATACACAAAATATTAAAGGACACTCTGGATCAGAAAAAACATATTCAAATTTTATACAAAATTTTTACTTCCCAAATGCACCAATTTGGATAAAAGTACTATGCAATGACTGTATAGTATGTCAACTAAATAAACCTTACCCAAATCAAAAACAAATAGCACAAAAACAAGATTTTAAAGGACAAAGCTTGTACTTTAACCATCGTATCTCATTTGATACCAAAGGACCAATTTCACCCTCATCCGAAGGAAACTCCTACATTATAGTAATTGTTGACGCATTTACACATTATGTAGCACTTAACCCAGTACCACATTGTAACGCTTATTACGCTTACACAACACTCTATGAACACTGGATAGCAAAATTCGGACTACCAGAAATTTTAGTTACAGACAACGGTACAGAATTCATAAATAATGAAATTATCACACTATGTCATTTATATAACATTAAACACAAACCACGTACATCTCATGCACCTTGGACAAACGGCTTAGTCGAAGGTATGAACCGTTCATTACAAGAATATCTTAGATGTATCATCAACGGAAATGATACAAAATATACCGAATGGTCAGCAGATGTAAAATTATTTCCCTTAGCATATAATTCACAAATAACGACAACTTTAGGAATGTCACCATACGAAATGGTTTTTAACCAAAAGCCACGCAAACCAATAATGTTTACAGCAAATTCTCATAAAAACGCACAAGGTTATTGTCAACCAAATGAAGATTCAATTTGTTATAACCTACCTTTACATACACACGATGAAGATCATTTTCATCACCCACAAATTCTTAAACTAGCCTCCGGTACACACACCGAATGGATTCTAAATAGAGATAAAAAACACAATGAAATTTATCAAAAAATAACAAAAAAGTTATTACAAAGACAAAACATTAATGAACAAATCAATTCACGTTTTACACCAGCCTCCGAATTAAAAATTGGAACATTTGTTTTAATACCTAATTTTAATACTCAAAAAGGAATTTCTAAAAAATTACAACCCCTTCGAAAAGGACCATACCAAATAATTGCAAAACCCACTGATGTCACATATAAAATTACCGACTCAAACAAAAAAGAAATCGTTCAACATCGAAACAACCTATTACCTTATTACCCAAAAGAATACGCACTCCGCGAATTAACTCAATTATATTCTTTCACAGGATTAAAAATCATTCAAAATGAACCACATCTGAAAAACACAGAACAAAATGATAACCCCACCGAAAATCAAAACACAAAACCAACCACCACCAAAAACAATACACAAAACCATAAAGAATCTCCAAAACAAAGAAAAAATAGAAAAATGACCGAACAAATAATACCCCAAGAACAAATCGACAAATCAGAAAATCGAAAAACAACAAGACTCCGAAATCAACCACGTAAAAACTATAAAATATTCATCCCCCAATCTAAAATTTTAAAGAAAGTGGAATTTCAAAAGTAATTTTAACATTATACTTCACTATCTTGAAACCTTCGAAACATTTTTCATTTACATTTTTCAAAATAACATGCTGACAAATACGTAATAATTCTAGTTCAAAATAAACCAATAGGATTCATCCAATCCGTCACTTTCTCTAACTCAAACTAAGACCAATTAGACGAATCATATAGAACTCCAGGCACATCTATAACTATAACTTTACGACCTCCAGGTCAAAAATAAGCAAACCACTCCAACTTGACAACTAAAATAAATATCACCATAATACCGTACCCCTCCCTTATCTAATAACCCAAAGATCAACAATATTTCCCCAACTCAGACCACGAATACCCCCAAAGCAAATTTGTTAACTTAGCCTAAAGTAACAAAATGAACATTTTAATTAGCCTAAAGTATAAAAATCTCACCATACCCCGGATCATTTGACAAACAAAAATAAAGAAAAAGACGACCTCCCAGTCACCATGAAAATTGCCCCCAACAATTTTTTACAAAACTCAACCCACTTGTCAAAAAACTAATAAATAATCCGACCACACTAGAAAATCGCCTCGAACAGCAAAAAATATTCGACCAAGAGATCATTTCTTAAATGCTCTTCTCTCAATCAGTTACTCAAATACTCATAAATTTTAAACATTTTTTTACAATACTTGAAACCTTTATAATATTTCTTTTTGATATACTTGAATCTTTTCTAATAATCCTAATCATTTTTTGTAACATTTTTTAAATTTTCTACACTATACTCGAACTATTCCTCCAACTTTCCAAAACCCTTGATTATATCCACAGGTACGATTTATACAACTTGTCTAAATGATACGAACAATTTTCAGTAGAACTGATATTTTTTTATTGTTTGTAATTTTCATAGCATTCTTATCATCCCTCATTTTGACAATATGTAAATGTATAAAGAAAGCAATCCTCACATTTGCCCTAGCAACAATCCTTCTAATTCTTTTTTTGGAAGAATATTTTAATAAACACAAAATTTCTCACTAAAGTAATAATTCAAAAAACTATCAAAAATTGCTACCCAACAGTCACAAAGTCAGTCTTCACCGACATCATCCCAAGATAACCAAACACCACCTTCAACTACTCAAAATCCTCAAACATCTACACGAATTTCTTTTCAAGATAATCCATACACTTTTGAAGAACGGCACGCTCGTTTATCTGAACCACTAGAACCAGTTCAACGACAAGCACCTCTAAGTGAACCAACATATAATCTTTACCCAACACTACCACAAGAACTAAGTAGAATACGAAATCTTAGTCAAAATCAAAATACAGTTGAAATAAATAGACAAATTATACATCCTCGACGAAATAGAAATTTTCAAACTCCCCGAGTTCATTTTGAAATACCTCAATCACCACCACAAAGCACTCCAGAAAATCCCACTGGTAATACACCAGAAACTCCTACACTTTTTTCACAACGAAGCACTTCAAGCCTACCCTCAGACTACTTAGGTTCAACACCAACATCTGAGCAAATACGTGAAAATCCTTTCAACCCCACAAACCAAACATCACGATTTCCATATTGGACTACACATTCATTCACACAAGGTGAACCAAATTTAGTCAATGACCCCATAGACATTTCTACAGATACAACATCTTCATCACTACCCGAAGCATTATCACTCCCATCAACACCATCAATTAGTCAAACTTCACCGACACCCCTTAACTTAACTTTTCCAAACAATCTCGACGCAAGATACCGAGAACAATCATTAACAAATATTCCTTTAAGATTAGATTGGAATACATTTACAGCACCTCCACCATTATTTGGATAACATCAAGAAAGTAACCGCCTTCATAACTGGGCACTTAATAGATTACAATATCGCCAAGATATTCACAACGATATCCGTGATCACAATATTCAAATACTCCAACAAAACAGTTTACAATTAAAGTTTGAAATCACAGTTAAGTTAAATAATATTACCCAACATCCCTACCCATTAAATCCACCTAACATAACAGCTCAATCACTACCACCACCGTTTATAACTACTGAAGTAATATACAAATACGACAGATATACCAAAAACACAATTGGCTACATTACATTTTATAATCCATACTCAGGATTATCATACACATGTATATTCTAAAATTTTTAATTTTTCTCCAACTCCTTTTTCTAGTAATCTCAAATCAAAACATAAACCCTTCCCCTCGTACAGGACCACAAGATTTATTAGTAACACATTACGATTGTGAAGAAAATGAACAAAAAACACTACATAAATATGCAATAAATCAAGTATCACAATGTGAAACAGAACCACAAGCTATAGAAACCACAGATGTAATAGCAACACTCTATTCAAAAGCCCGAGCAACAACAGTTACAGGTTATAAATTCACAGCAACAGTTTCCGAAAAGAAAGTACATTGTTCACAAGTCTCGAACGGAAACAAAAACCGACTTGACCATGAATCATTCTATCAAAGTAATATAGAACGTCTTTTACATCTCAATCCCGACGATTGTAAAAATGAATTACTTAGACTAAACATCACACAAAATAAAAACTCCGCAAGAAAGTTAGTTAATTTTCAAGTTTTTTCAGACTCTGTACATCAATCACAACTTGAAAGACACCAAGGACATATAAAACTAGACGAAAAATACCCGTATAACGGCGCACACGGACGATTAACCTATGACCTACACGATAAACATTGGATACCACACATTGGTATAAATAACCCATCAAACTGCAAAGCAGACACAAAAAATAAAGGATACCAAGAAATAATGTTTTTCGATTGGAAAATACAACTCGAAAAAATACAACTAACACGAGATTTATCAGATAATACAATGATCTATCAAGGAATCCGATTACCTTGTAAAAATGATCAAGGTTATTGCGACCCTACAACGAGAACACAAGCAACCATTGTTTGGTTCCCCGAAGATACATGTACAACATTTCAAGTAGCAAAAATACACGCTCGTATGATAAAATTTCACGAAAAATATTTTATACAATCAATTCCATATGAACAAGTCCATCCATCACGAAAACTAAGTTCTAATTTTAGAAACATAGACAATATAGAAAATAAATTGACACGTTTTCAAATATATCAAGAAACAGAACTTGCATGTAAATACAGGAATCCACTTCACAGAACACAATACTCTGAAATATTAGTTGAATACGAAAAAGGATTCGACATGACCACTGGAAAAGTAAAAATCGACCCATATGCCACAGGTCATCCTCTAAACGAAGGAACATCCTATATACCAGTTAATTTTGAAAAAAGCAACGGACAACCTGGTGGACATCTAAAACCCCATGACACCAGAAGCACACGCTTACAAGAATTATCACTAATGAATACTACATATTTCGGTAATATCCACTATGATATTCATTTAGATATGAAACTAGATTATACAATTAGCCGAATTTTTCAAGAAATGTCACTCTCCGAATTAGAAACACTACACCAACTATGCGAATTAGAACGAACACAAATATTACAATCACTTGCACTAGCAGTATTAAAAATACCCTATGCAGGATACTTATTATCTGGAAATAGATCAAATTTTTTAGACTATGAAGGAAACATCTTATGGTTTTATACTTGTACTAAAAAAGTATCACCACTATACGTTTTTGAAGATAAACGATGTTATAAAAGAATCCCTATCTTTTATAAGAATAAAGTACATTTCGTGGATACACTTTCACGAAGAACCTATTTCTGGGATACCGCAGTCCCATGTGGATCAGAAAACAGCCACAATGTAGTACAACTAAACCCTGATGAAAATAAATATTATCTTCTCACTCCATATCCCACATTAATGCAATCACTCAAAAAATTTTCACCAGAAAGCATTCGCGCTATTGCTCGAAACCCAAATATAGACTTACAATCAATAGGAATCTATTCAAAATCAGATATTCAACATCACATTAGAACACAACAATTCCAAGAATTATTAACACAAATGGACACTATACAAAGACAATCAATAGACCAAAATTTACGCAAACTTGCAGAAACCGCAGGATTTGCCGATATCTACACGCAAGACTATAGCGGATATTTTAAAGACATTAAAGATTATATATATCTAAACGGTGAAAAATACCGTCCCCAAGATATATCACCAATTAACATTTTTAGCTTTGTTACACTCAAAAATGAGATCCTCGATTTTCTAGGATGGCCCTACTACATCTTAGAAAAATTGACTATTTTATACGCAATGTTTAACTTTATTGGATTTCTTTTCTCACTTTTAAAAGGAATCTACAACACATGTGCTATACACACACAAGTAAACAGACAAGCAAGCGTAGCACGCATACTCTTTGCAGGATTTTTTGGAATCTTTTCTACATCTATAAACAAAATTCTTTTAGACGCACAAATAAAAGAATATAACACAAAAATAGCAACACGACAAAATACATACGACGAAGAACATAACAATGTAGACATAACGCCAACGGCACCACAATTACCACCCCTACCAAATAACCATCCACTATCCCTAGTCCCACGAAATTTTCGAAATTTAGCCATCACACATAATCCAAATTTTCGACTCACCACATCACAAAGTCCCATTCAACATATAATGACACACCAGTCACAAGATGATAATACTTATGAACAAATTATTGAACAACCCCATACCACCGCTTTTCAGTCTCAAAATAATCATTTTTTTAGCCCACGATGAGCCGCCAACTTGGATCACTACACCGATCAAATTCCCACCCAACCAATCTTACCTCTCCAATCCCAATAATACCACTTTTTGCTTTTCCGCCACCCGATTTTCCATCTAGTAATGTAACATCAGGCATGAATTCCGACACTAATTCACACATCTCAGTTTTATATTCCATCTCACAACTCAATAACCCGAATATTGAAACCCCCGATGAATTTGCCGACTCAGAACCATCCCCATCCAATAATTTTCATAACTCTTCTAATTTTTCTCAACCCCCTTTTCAACCCATATTATCCAATAACCCTGACCCAATCACTCCCACACCCTCTTATGCTTCCCAAGTTACCCCAACCTACTCCTCATACCATTCTGACCAATCATCTCATTCTCCAGACACCCCCCGAATCTCCCCAGAGCTAGATAATTTTATTACCCTTCAACAACAACCCTACCACCTTAATACCCCAACCATAAACCAAATCTCCTCCACAATAAATTCATCCAACCCCCCTACCCCTACACCCTCTTCAAATTATACTGAATCATTAGCACCATCATCCACATCAACTGAATCTTCACTCAACACTAATAGAGCTTACCGCACTTTTAAAAGAAAGTTCCCCAACCATCCTTTCCCAGCAAAACCAGGAACAGCCCGTGAATACATCAACCATCCCAAGCATACTAACACAAAAGAATTTTTAGCCATCACCTTACCCTCATTTCCACAATACACCTTAAACACCCCCCACGACACTAACGAAACACGCAACTTTGTAGATGAATACGTTTTAATGCCCACTCTCTCTTGGACCTCATATTATCATTTTACTAACCCTCTTTGCTTACCTTTATCTAACACTCACATCGATATAGAGCGAAATACGGACATGCTATATCGACTCACTACACCACTAACCGCTAGACAATTTACTTACGTTGGATATAAAAAATCACTAAAAACACACACTGCACCTAGAGCTAACGAATATACACTCGAATACTATGATCACAACATCATCAGAGCTAACCAAGATCAATTCTTAGACGACGATCGCTTCGCTAATCCACAAATCACCGAGAAATTTTTCATTAAAACACCATATGTATTTACACTAAATATCTTCGATCGCAAGTTTGACCACATTATTTCAGAAGCACTAACAGACACACAAGCATACGAAAGTTTCAAAGAACGCTTCCAAATATTTTCACTAACCTTTCATTTCCTTGCACCACACGAAAGAGATTTACACTGCTCACACGATATTATGTTGCGCACTAAACAAACCCACACATATAGTTATTATCGCTTCATCCAGAATCACTTTGACCTACACACACCCTCTAGACAACCACACCATCGTTTTCAATTCATTAATTCCAAATACACTTCACCATTTTTCCTAAATATCACATATTGCATTAAAGATACTAACCTCCATGGTATTCTTCGTAATTATGACCCCATAACCCAAATGTACATCTTCTGTCCCATCACCAAGACCTTCAACGCCGAAGAATCCCGACCCTTCCTTATCCCGCACGAGTTTGTACAACCTATAGAAATCCCAATTTTAGAATTCATCCACAACACTAAATTCAATCACAAATTATATAATCTAATCCAAAACACACCTTATGAGTTTGCAGTTGGCACTGAAGAACTAACCACTATTAAGGCACTTCAATTGCTTTGGCCACTGCTTCAGACTAAAAATATCATCCGCATCTTAGCTAAACTACTAACAACTTCAGAACTAATTCACGACATCTTCCCTCACGGTTTTTTCCCCGACGACTAACAGGTAAGTATGAATTAAATGAATATAACTAACTAATTGAAATATTAAAAAACTCACCATTCTTTATCCATGTTTTCTTTAGATTTTTAGCTTTCATCCGACAATCACCTACAAAAACCACAAAAGACAAATAAAAATCGCAAATTTCATCAAACAATTTTAAAAATTCTTTTAATCAATTACACTTACAAATTTATAAATTTAATACCAATGCAGTAAATTCATTTCTAAAATTTTCCCCACAAGCAGTAAATCTAATTATGATGAAAATTTGTAACTTAAAATTCCCCCATAACTGGCAGTAAATTTCCAAATTCTATGCAGTAAATTAATAAAATGCAAATGCAGTACTAACCTTTTGATATTCTCATTTATTCGCACAGAAATTCTATCCACACTCGCACAGCTCGCCCACGAAGAATTGTTTAAAATAATGAATTTCAGTTTCAAGTTTTCACACTCAACAACTCTAACATATAATAACATGTTTCAAATTTTCCTTTAACCCGGTTGGAAAGGAATCATATACTAAACAAAACTAACCAACGCAGCTTACTAAATACCACAAATCATAGAATAACAGCATGACTAAGAAAAGGAAACCAACGGTACCCAAACCGGATTAACCCAGTTTAAAACTGGATAATTTATTCTTTTGAAGACTATTATAAAGTCTAAGAAAGAAATAATAAAACACAAAAAAGTCGAAAGACAAACCCATACCACGAACAATTTACTTTTTGGAAAAAGGACATAACCAACAAGACATAAGAAAAACCACAACAAACCCAACATAAAACGTTGTCACATAACAGGACCCCTCACAAAAACCGCATGAAATCATACTCCCACTCCTGGCCTAACCCACCAGGAAGGACGTCCTGAGCATGCTCTATAGCCGGCCTAACCCACCGCGCTACATCCACGCTTTGTGACCACACCTCTATTTTTAATAAGAGCTACTCAAGTGTGAGTAACTCTTCAAAATAACCGAACTAAAACAAAAAGCTTTTGTGAAAACAACTAACTAAAATCATAATTAAAAAATATTAAACTAATAAATGTTTTATAAAATGTAAATTACATTATGCAATACATAGATCAGAATACAACACCAAGGACGAACATCTAAAGACAAAACGACCCCACTACACTCGAGAGAGAATGACCAACCACAATCGATATGCCACTCACAATCACAACTCAAAGGATTTAGAGTACGACTTGACTTCGCAGAAAAGGACTTCATTGAACTAGACCAATGACCACCTCGATGTTCAAGTATACGTACAGATCCGAGTAACCAGGCATCCCCTCCACGCACAATCTCCACGCCATTCCCAAATTAGATCAGACACAAAAGAAGTTCTCCACGCAGAACAGAAAAACCTGACATAGCAAACCATTCTGAAATCAGATTTGAGTTTGTTGCAAAGACTTAGTCGTTGTCACTAGAAGACACAACGTCTTATATCTCTAACTCCAGCTTCCTGGAACTTCTTTAACAAAAAGGAAACAGAAGAAATAAGATGTTCACCAAACACCAACGTCCATCATCCATCCTTCGAATTGCAGAAGAACTATTCTAAAAAACTCTGTAAAACCCGGATGGGTGGAACCTGATCTAAACTACTTTTTATGATTGGATAAATTAGATATTTTACCAATGTAAAGTATTTAATATTAACCAATCATGATCCATCTAACTAACAACCCACTTATTTGTAAGTGCTGAAGTTACTTGTAATTTCAGCACCAGAGAGATTTGAATTTAACTTAGAAATTAGTTGGACTCTCCCGAGCACTTCAGCAGCCGCAATAAACCAGTATACCCTAGATCTATTGAGCCTAGCAGAGACTAGTTAAACAACCTGAGACTAGATAGTATAAGAGTAAGATTAGGATCGGTATTAGACTAAGAAGTTGCACGAATCTATCCGGCCGAAAATAAGATAGCGTGACGAGCAGACGGTGTACCCTATCCGAAATTACTCTATGAGTTAACCAACTCGGTCCTAACTCACATGGAAGTCTAAGGTACACAAAAATGTCCAGACCGCCCAGTGTGTATTTTTTATTAACCAGATGTGAAGAGGGCACTGCAGTTTTTCCAAGTCTTACGGCAATGATGCTAAAGTTGAGCATACAATTTTGGGGCCCTAGTTGATCAAGGAAGCTTATAATGCAAGATCTTGCAAGACTCTTGCAAATGAAGGTTGTCTTGCAAAATCTTGCACGATGGAAGTTAATTGCAAGATCTTGCAAGAGTGAGGCTATCATGCAAGAATCTTGATAGATTTTTGCAAGATCTTGCAAAATAATCTAGTGCAAATTTAACAAAAAAATTCTGAGCGCCAGAAAAACACCATGGATATCCAATTCGACCACGGTCACAAAGATTTTTAAGTCTCAAAAGTGTTCATTTATATGCTCATTTTTCCGCTTCAGGTTGTGCTTATAATTTATGCATTTTGAATTGAGCTTTTCACTATAAAGTCTCTATTTTGACCAAAATTTTAAAAAAAACTGGTCAAAATGCCATTTTCGGGCACTTTTTGATAAATTTTTACAAAAAATGTGTTTTTTGGCGTGCACTCCTCGTCAAAGTTAGAATATTGGCGCCAAAAGTTCCTTGAGAAAAATGTTAGGGTGCCTTAAGAAAAATGTTAGGGTTGGTCGGCTATAATAGTTAATAGATATCATAAATTAATACCAAAGGGGGACACTTTGGTTACTGAGGTTGTCGAATCCCTGAGGAAAGGGCGTCCGCCCCGCCCCCTAAATCCAACCTTGATTGTTACCTCTACACTTCTTACTCAAAACCTATAGGTTGTCTTCGCATGTAAAACTTTTTTTCCCACAATAAAAAATCATATTTTTAAAGATCTTGCTTTGAGAAGATTATCTTCAAAGGAGGTTATCTTGCGAGATCTTTAAAAGATCCTTGCAAGATGTTCTCCCATGATCTAGGGGGCATCTTTTTTCTTTCAAAGCCGAGGAAACTCAATATTTTAGTTGTATTTTCTTCGAATGGTTTTAGGAAGTGATATACATTTTCAAGTTTAACTTTGAGTCTCATAAGCTTACAAAACTAAAAATACAAATTTCATAAGGTCAGCCTTTTGTGGATACCTTGACGGCGACAAGTTGGTACCTTTTGTTGTGACATTTCTTGTTGTGGTTATGTCATTTGCCATTAAATTACAGCTTCCATTTTTCAATTTTTATGTTCATTTTGTGTCTTGGATCAATGGGAAAAAATTAGTCAGAAGCAGACTTTTTCGACCCCTGATGTTCCAAAGGCTTTTCCCCCGTTGTTGCTATTTTAAGACTAACCAAAAAACGGACCCCATTTTTTGGGAGAGTTTGGAAAATCAATATGACCAGCCCAAAAACATCAGCCCTCTCCCCCTTCATCGAGAGAATCCCAGATTCTCCTCTGTGTTAAGCTATAAAATTATCTGATTCTTCCGACCATGATAAACTGGGAGGATTATATATTCGGTTGCTTTTTTTCTACGCAAAATCTGATAAACTAAATTGAATTCGTAGCAGATCGAGCAATATTTAAGCTCTTTGTAATGCCCGATTTAATTCATTTTTCGTTTTGGTAAGGTAACTTTATCGCAAAAGCTATTCTAGGTCTTTCCAGCTTGATCGAGTTTTTTTAATATGTTGGTTATATGCTTATCGATAGATTTGAACGATAATGCGATTATCGCGTTCTTTGCATGTAAATAATTTTTCATATAAATCAATTACGTACCGGGTTTTTCTTAAGGAAATTTTTCTTTTGACATATTGTTGTTTAAAAACTCCAAGCTAGATGTTTCAAATAAAAAAAAATGATTATGCCAATTGAAAACTTAAAAAGTCTCTTTTTTCCATGCTTCTTGTCTCAAAAATTTTTTTAAAACGAAGCGAGCCATCGAACAGTGAAAAACTTCTCTTCGTTCAAGTGGGTAAAAACATCACGTTTACTAAAAAAAACGAAATCTTTTTTTTTCCTTGGAGGTCTACCGTAGAACGACGGATGAATTTCAGCAGTCTCTTGTAGAAGAAAAAACGGCAAAATTTTAGATTTTTTGCTGATCCATTGTTTTTTTTTGCTTTCCCTTTAGGCAATTATAGTTTTGCAAAAACATTATATTTGAAGACTCAACCTTTCCCTTCAAATCTATTTTCTCGAAAATTTATTTTGCAAATTTCATTACTTCATGTTCTTTCAATTTTTTTGTGTAAAAAATGTAGCAAATAAAAACAATTTTCCAAATTATTTATTTATGTGTAAAATAAAACTTTTCTTGAAAATTCAGTTGAAAAGCGCGACTGAGAATCAGTGAAATAGCAAGCAAAGTTTAACTCCTTTTTAACTTTTGCAAAAAATATTACAATCCTAGAACAAGTTGCAGATTCTGAAACAAGTGATGTTGCAGATTATTATAGATCCTGCAAAATATGAAACCTGTAGTTTATTTTTTGGATCCCCCATTTTTCATTAGTTTTGGCTCAGCAAACATTCTACAATTTTCAGCCAGCAAAATTGTACTCTATTTTCCTATTGCTGCGCTGTTTCAAAAAAATTTAAAGCTTACGTTCAAAAAATTGATTAGAATAATTTCATAACAAGAACATAGAAATTTGTCTTCATCCTTGACATTTGATATCCAATTAAAACAAGACTGCTCGTATCAGAGTGAAGCCCTGAATGTTCCGACTGCCTTTTAAAGTCTATGGAATTGTATTCAACCAATTTGGAACAACTTCTGAGACGGATTAAATCTCCGCTTACGCGTTATTAGCGCGAAATATATCGCGCGTTAATTGTACCAAATTGGCCAAAATGGCAATCTTTAAACCCCCATAACTTTAGGAAAAACAATCACAGGTGAAATATCTTTTCAAAATTAAGCTCAAGACAACAATACCCTTTGAATGATATAAAAAAAACTCCCTCAAAAATGGCTAGTTAAAAAAGCGAAGTTTGTCTGAAGAAAAAAACCCACCCGAGCATAAAATATTCCGTTACTTTCGTTACGAAAGTCGGAACAACAATAAAAATCATGTTGTGGACTTGAGTTTCAAAACAAAAGAGGAACAGTCAACTTTAATGCCCATTAAAAAAGCATCAGACTAGTGTGAATTGCGGGGAATTAAAAGAAGCACCTTTTGCTTATAGACATGCTGGATAGCTTTTTATTGATTTTTTGCAAATTGCAGAAACCACAATTATATTGCTCACACTGCCTTTTGCTTTTTCGTTCCGACTTTCGAAGAACATGAGGAATATTTACGCTTGGACCTGGATATTGCGTATTTTCTAGCGGCTGATGAAGATTTTGAAGATTTTGTCTATGATGATGAAAAATAACACGAATTTAGTTCCGCAAACAATTTTTGTTCCCACTCGACATCAGACAAGCTGATTGATCGTTTTGTTCACTGATAAAACGATAAGAGTTCAACTCTTAATATTTGACACTGACAATCATAAATTTAGTTTTTATCATTTTGTAGCAAAAACGATCGGAGACCAATAAAAAAGCAGCAGGAAAATTCAAAAGTTTGTCCCGATAAACTAGCAGTCTTTTCCAATTGGAAAAGTAAAACAATTGAAATTTTGCCATAGTTTTAGTGCAAATGCATTAGTTTTTGACTTTTGTTTTAAATGAAAATATCCAAACTAAGCCCAATTTATTGAACACATTCCACAAGTGCTCACAAGAAACTAGGTAACGCAGTAAACTTTCAAAAATGCAATAGAGAAAAAGGGATCTTGCCGACAAATTGATCGCTGTTTTCATACGTTAGTCCTAAAAAAACAAAACTGCTCGTATCAGGGCGAAGCCCTGAATGTTCCGACTGCTTTTTAAGGTGGTTTATGGAGCAGCAGTAATAAAATTTAAAAAATTAAATGAAATAAAAAAAAATGAAAATTTTTTTTTCTAAAATTTGAAACTTTTTATGAAAATCATCTCCCCACACGCCATATAAAATACAAAAAGATAGATTTCGTTCCTTGTAACAAATCATATATGACAAATAAGCTTCGTTCAACCAATTTGGAATGATTTATAAGACGGATTAAACTTCCGCTTACGCGTTAATAGCGCGAATTATATCGCGCTTTAATTGTCCCAAATTGGTCAAAATGGCCAAAATGGCAATCTTTAAACCCACATAATTTTACGAAAAATGATCACAGGTGAAATATCTTTTCAAATTTAAGCTCAGGACAACAATACCTTTTGAATGATACAAAAAAATTCCGTCAAAAATGGCTAAATTAAAAAGTCGAAATTTGTCTGAAGAAAAAAAAACCCACCCCGAGCACAAATATTCCGTTACTTTCGTATCGAAAGTCGGAACAATAATGATTTTTTTTTCAAAAATTTGAAGTTTTTAATGAAAATAATCACCCCACACGCTATATAAAGTACAACAAGACTGCTCGTATCAGGGCGAAGCCCTGAATGTTCCGACTGCCTTTTAAGGTTTATGGAGTTTAAATGTGAATAACATTTAAAAATTCAATGAAATAAAACAATATGAAAAAAAAATTTTTCTAAAATTTGAAATTTTTAAAAAAAAAAATCATCCCCCACACGCTATATAAAGTAGAAAAGGATAAATTTCGCTCCTTGTAACAAACAATTATGGCAAATAGGCTTCTTTTAACCAATTTGGAACGATTTCTAAGATGAATTAACTCTCCGCTTACGCGTTAATAACGCGAAATGTATCGCGCGTTAATTGTCCCAAATTGGCCAAAATGGCAATCTTTAAACCCCCGTAACTTTACAAAAAATGATCACAGGTTAAATATCTTTTCAAATTCAAGCTCAAGACAACAATGGCTTTCGAATGATATAAAAAAATTCCGTCAAAAATGGCTAGTTAAAAAGTCGGAATTTGTCTGAAGAAAAAAAACCAACCCGAGCACAAATATTCCGTTACTTTCGTATCGAAAGTCGGAACAATAATGAATTTTTTTTCTTCAAAAATTTGAAGTTTTTTATGAAAATAATCCCCCCACACGCTATATAAAGTACAAGAAGACTGCTCCTATCAGGGCGAAGCCCTGAATGCTCCGACTGCCTTTTAAGGTTTATGGAGTTTAAATGTGAATAACATTTAAAAATTCAATGAAATAAAACAAAATGAAAAAAAAAAAATTCTAAAATTTGAAATTTTTTTTAAAAAAATCATCCTCCACACGCTATATAAAGTACAAAAGGATAAATTTCGCTCCTTGTAACAAACAATTATGGCAAATAGGCTTCTTTTAACCAATTTGGAACGATTTCTAAGATGAATTAACTCTCCGCGTACGCGTTAATAACGCGAAATGTATCGCGCGTTAATTGTATAATTGTCCCAAATTGGCCAAAATGGCAATCTTTAAACCCCCGTAACTTTACAAAAAATGATCACAGGTTAAATACCTTTTCATATTTAAGCTCAAGACAACAATGGCTTTCGAATGATATAAAAAAATTCCGTCAAAAATGGCTAGTTAAAAAGTCGAAATTTGTCTGAAGAAAAAAAAAACCCACCCCGAGCACAAATATTCCGTTACTTTCATATCGAAAGTCGGAACAAAAAGAGAGATTTCGTTCCTTGTACCAAATCAATTATGGCAAATAAGCTTCGTTCAACCAATTTGGAACAATTTATAAGACGGATTAAATCTCTGCTTACGCGTTAATAGCGCGAATTATATCGCGCGTTAATTGTCCCAAATTGGTCAAAATGGCCAAAATGGCAATCTTTAAACCCTCATAACTTTACAAAAAATGATCACAGGTGAAATATCTTTTCAAATTTAAGCTCAGGATAACAATACCTTTTGAATGATATAAGAAAATTCCGTCAAAGATGGCTAGTTAAAAAGTCGAAATTTGTCTGATGAAAAAAAAAACCCACCCGAGCACAAATATTCCGTTACTATCGTATCGAAAGTCGGAACAATTAACAGCTGCCACTAAAAAACGTTCAGAATTTCAAAAGCACGTTTTTTAAGGCTGTAGATGATCCTGCGAATCATCTGTAGAAAAAAATGTTTAGCAACATTTTCACTAGAAAAAAATCTGTAGAATCTCTAACTTTTCGTGCATGAACAATTAAGAGTTTTAATTTCGAAAGACTTCAATAGACAAACTTCCAACACGGAATTTAAGTATTTGAAGATTTAAATGTTTTAGAATTTAAGGATTTAAGTGAATGTTTTTGAAGGTAAAAAAGTTAAAGGCGATGCGATGCGTTCTTTTTTCGTTGAAGCTTTGAAGTTCATTAGTTAGTCTCGTTGAGTTTGAGACTGTACCAACAGTTTAGTAATCTTTCTTGAACAATTTTTAAAAATTCAATGTTACTTAATTACAGTGCTTCAGTTGCAGAGAAACTAGGGCGCAAAAATAGTGAAGCACAGAGGCGGATCAAGGGTTTTATCGAGCGGGGTGGGGGGAGTCTTGTTTTCAAAAAAAGTTTCGTCGAGCTCCGTTGAGTTTTTGTCAAGCTCTTTTTAGGTCGACCAAATTGATTTTCCGGGCGCTTCAGAAGACCAAGAAAAACCCTATTTTGAAAAAAAAATATGAATACCCCCCTATATTGAAAATTTTTCATAAAAAACCGACTAAAAAGGCACTTTTTGGAAAATTAGTATATACTGACGGGGAAGGCTCCTTTTGAGAAATTTTTTGGGTTAATCAGCCAAAAATTGATCTCATAAAAAAATACCGAAGGGAGTAGCCTTTGGTTGGTGATGGCGTCAAATCCCTGAGAGGAGGTTATATATTTTTGATATTTTTTAAAGCAGGTTGGGTCGCGATCAGAAAACGTATCTTGGATTGCGGCAAAACGGCAAAACGGTCTAAATTTTGCTAATTCAGAGTAAAAACTATATATACCTATAAGTGGTGGATACAAAAACTTGCATCTCCTACAAAATTTAGTTGCTTTTTATTTTATTATACTTATTCATTTGAAAATAAACTTAAGAAAACAGCCTTCTCTCAAGTCTTTTGTTAACTATTTCCATTTGAATCATTCTTTCAGAGATTTTAATTCCGAAGATTTTAGTTTACCTAAGATAATTATAAAACAAAAAACTAACGGGTGGCCTTATATCATCATTATTTTAAAAGATTAAAAATAAACGAAAGACTAAAACCGTGTATTTAAATTTTCCTCAAAGTAAGAGCGGATTTAGAAGTAACAGGTTGGTTGAAACACCACCTTTCTCAGTTTTTTGAAAGACGCAAAGTTTGAGAAGCTCCAAAACCTCCCTAAAATACTTCGCAAATTTCTGGTCACTTCTTCCGAAACGTGCCCAAAAACATCACTTCGTCAGAATAAACTGGGTAGTGATAGTGTTACAGGACCGCTCGGAAAATCGTTTTGCTCGGCATCAAAAGCTTGGAATTGCGGGAAGAAGTCGTAAAGACAATGATTGTATTTTGAGTTTAATGAATTTTGTATATAAGACTGACCGCTACAAATATTCTGTTGATTTGTTTAACGTTTTGATGCGAACAAAAGCTTGGCTACTCAGGACGAAATATTTCCATCGAAGAACTTTGCATCGAACGAAGTTACCATCATTTCTCAAAAACGACAAAGTAGATGCACTTGGAAAAACCGGAAAAAGATTTTCTCGATGATAAAGGGGGGATTTTCAAAAAATCAAAAAATTGCAGATCTTTCTTTTAGGTCGACCAAATTGATTTTCCGAGCGCTTCCAGATCACTTTAAAGACCTTACTTTGACTATAATTTTGTCGATTTTTGTAAAAGTGATGAACATGAGAGTGTTTTTATAAGGGCCTGGTGATTTTTGTTGCTTTTTTGTCATGAAAAATCTTAAACTTTATTTTTTCATGTTTGACTTTTGATTTCATTTTAAGTTTACCTCATTTACTTTGTTAGAAGGAAGACAAATTCCACTATTGAACAGAAAAGAGAAACAGTCACAAAAAACGTGAGCGCCGCTCAATTTCGAAAATGGAATTTAGTTATCAGATTAACCAGCGAAATTATAAATTAAATTAAATCATGAATAGTTCAAAAAATTCAAAAATTTTAAAAGGCATATATGCTTTTTTTTAAAACTTGAAAGTAAAATCTTTTGACAAAAAAAAACAAGACTGCTCGTATCAGGGCAAAGCCCTGAATGTTCCAACTG
Source organism: Symsagittifera roscoffensis (assembly GCF_963678635.1). Taxonomy (NCBI): domain Eukaryota; kingdom Metazoa; phylum Xenacoelomorpha; order Acoela; family Convolutidae; genus Symsagittifera; species Symsagittifera roscoffensis. The sequence goes on from NC_087065.1 coordinate 48,089,320, forward strand.
CCTTTTAAGGCTTATGGAGCAGTAAAAACACCATGAAAATCACCACCCCACATGCCATATAAAGTACAAAAGGATAGATTTTGCCATAACTTTAGGAAAAATAATCAAATTTGAAATATTATTTCAAATTTAAGCTCAAGACAACAATACCCTCTGAATGATATAACAAACTCCGTCAAAAATGGCTGAAGAAAAAAACCCACCCGAGCATACAATATTCCGTTAATTTCGTTACAAAAGTCGGAACAACAAAAAAAACCATGTTGTGGTTTTGAGTTTCAAAACAAAAGGGCAGCAGTCGACTTTAATGTAAAGACTTGAATAGACAAATTTCCAACACGGAATTTAAGTGTTTGAAGATATAAATGTTTTAAAAGATTAGAATTTAAATCAATTTTTTGAAGGTAAAAAGTTAAAAGCGATTCTTTTTTCGTTGAAGCTCGGAAGTTCATTCGTTATTCTCGTTGAGTTTTTTGAGACTGTACGAACAGTTTAGTAATCTTTCTTGAAAATTTTTTTGAAAATTCAGTGTTGCTTAATTACGGTGCTTCAGTTGCAGAGAAACTAGGGCGCAAAAAAGATGAAGCACTGAGGCTGATCTAGGGTATTATCGAGGGGAGTGGGGGGATTCTTTTTTTAAAAAAAAAAAATTTCGTCGAGCTCCGTTGAGTTTTTGTCAAGGTTTTTTAAGGTCGACCAAATTGATTTTCCGGGCACTCCAGAAGACTAAGAAAAACCCTATTTTGATAAGATGAATACCCCATTATATTGAAAATTTTTCAAAAAAAACCGACTAAAAAGGCACGAAAAAACTTGCATCTCTTACAAAATTTAGTTGCTTTTTATTTTATTATACTTATTCATTTGAAAATAAACTTAAGAAAACAGCCTTCTCTCATGTCTTTTGTTAATTATTTCCATTTGAATCATTCTTTCAGAGATTTTAATTCCAAAGATTTTAGTTTACCTAAGATAATTATAAAACAAAAAACTAACGGGTGGCCTTATATCATCATTATTTTAAAAGATTAACCTAGGCAACGAAAATTTCCACAATATTAGACTACGTTTTTTCACTTAAAACTAATTTGTTGCCAAACGCCCAACGAAAAATAAACGAAAGACTAAAACCGTGTATATAAATTTTCCTCAAAGTAAGAGCGGATTTAGAAGTAACAGGTTGATTGAAACACCTTCTTTCTCAGTTTTTTGGAAGACGCCAAAATTTGAGAAGCTCCAAAACCTCACTAAAATACTTCGCAAATTTCTGGTCACTTCTTCCGAAACGTGCCCAAAAACATCACTTCGTCAAAATAAACTAGGTAGTGATAGTGTTTCAGGACAGCTCGGAAAATTGTTTTGCTCTGCAAAAGCGTGGAATTGCGGGACGAACTCGTAAGAACAATGGTTGTATTTTGAGTTTAATAATTTTTCTATTTTAGACTGACCGCTACAAATATTCTGTTGATTTGTTTAACGTTTTGATGCGAACAAAAGCTTGGCTAACCAGGACGAAAAACTTCCATCGAAGAACCTTGCATCGAACGAAGTTACCATCATTTCTCGAAAGAGACAACGTAGATGCACTTGCAAAAATTGCAAAAAGATTTTCTCGATGATAAGGGGGGATTTTAAAAAAAAATCAAAAAATTGCAGATCTTGCTTTTAGATCGACCAAATTGATTTTCCGAGCGCTTCCAGATCACTTTAAAGACCTTACGTTGACTATTTTTTGTCAATTTTTTTAAGAGTGATGAACATGAGAGTGTTCTTATAAGGGCCTGGTGATTTATGTTGCTTTTTTGTCACGAAAACTCTTAAACTTTATTTTTTCATGTTTGACTTTTGATTTCAACTTAAGTTGACTTCATTTACATTGTTAGAAGACAAACTCCACTATTGAAAAGAAAAAAGAAAAGAGCACAGACAACGTGAGCGACACTAATTTTTTTTAATGGAATTTAGTTATCAGATTACCCAGCGAAATTAAAAATTAAATTCAATCATGAATAGTTCATAAAATTCAAAAAGTTTAAAAGTCATATATGCTTTTCTTTAAAATTTTGGATGCAAAATTTTTGACATAGAAAACAAGACTGCTCGTATCAGGGCAAAGCCCTGAATGTTCCAACTGCCTTTTAAGGGTTATGGAGCAGTAATAACACTAAAAAATTCAAGGTAAAAAATAAAATGAAATATATCGCGAGTTAATTGTCCCAAATTGGCCAAAATGGCAATTTTTAAACCCCCATAACTTCACAAAAAAGAATCACAGGTGAAACTTCTTTTCAACAATGAGCTCAGGACAACAATTCTTTTTGAATGATAAAAAAAACTTTGTCAAAAATGGCTAGTTAAAAAGTCGAAATTTGTCTAATGAAAAAAAAACCCACCCCGAGCACAAACATTTCGTTACCTTTGGATCAAAAATCGGAACAACAAGTCTATAATTTTTTATTTTCTTGCTTTCATTACTATTTTCCAACTGTCAGTTGGCTAGGTTTAAATGAATAGCATGATACATACTGGAGCGCATTCATAACTGCTTGGTATTTAATTGTGTAAAAATGAATGGAACTGAGAGCAGCAATGTCCGGGTAGTAGTTAAATAAATTCTCAAGTTTAAACTAAGTCGCCAGTTATTTTCGCTTCGACTTTTGAAAAAAATGAGAAATGCATATGCTCGGTGTTGTTTTTTATCTAGACCCATTTCGCAAAACTCTTCGCTCCCTCGGGTGATCTATCTCTGGAGCTTCATAGGCCCTATAGTGTTCATAGGCACATCACTATACTATTATGTCATGATCCTGTCCAAACTGCTCTTTTTATTTTTTACCCGAGGCGAATTACCCAGCACTACAAAACTTACTGTGCTACGTAGAACAGTATCGGTATCGGCAAAGTATGTGCTACTCGAACAGCAACTAGTGTTTCTCGTTTTTGTTAACTATTCAAATATGCTTCATAAGGTTCTTTTTGATAAAAACAGACGCTGTCAACACTGGAGTGGTTAAACGCAGACGTCTTCCTCTCGGCTGGATTGAGAAGAAAGAGAAAAGAGGCTCCCGGTTTGCCAAGGAAGTCTATCAGGAAGCATTCACCTTTTTTGACCCAGAAGAAACTGGAGAAATATCCACTGATGATCTTTACGCAATATTTACGTAATAAATTCTAGATTAAACGCTTAATTTCACTTGCGTTATTTTTAAACTTGTTTAAACAGGACTTTTCAAAAAAGTGAAAGTAGTGACTTATAGTTCAATTACACTGCATCCACTTTCTAGCGGTCAAACTTGAATTATTCTAGTATTTCAATGCTTATTAGCGCTTTTAAGAGAAACGAACTAATGAGAAGCATAATATTGCTGTAGGAAACAACGGTTTTACAAAAAAAAGAATAAAACATTCGAAATTTTAATTAAATTTTTTTTATCCGCATCTTTATTATTTTAGTTTAGAACTTTACTTTTGAACGCACTTCTTCTCTTTTAGAGCCTTCCGAATGGAGCCGTCTGAATTGGCTCTCAAAGATCTTCTCTACGACATTGACTTCGCCGGAACTGAGAGGCTTCAATTGGAACAGTTTTGCTACCTCATGGATTGCCTGCTTAGCAAGAAATCCATGCATGAAGAAATTCAAGATGTGAGTTACCCATTAATATCAAAAAATTGGGTATATATGTTTCAAGCTTCAATGATTTTTGAGAATTGTGTAGACTACTTTTTACGCTCGCTGCATGAAGTTCAGGGCTTTTTACATGCAGGGCAATGCACAAAATGCAAACAAGGATACCCATAGTCTTTCAAAAACTACAAAAAATTTTTTTTTAGTATCTTGAGTTTCTCTGCATACGCTGGTATCATATGTGACTAAACTATGGCCGAAAAATAAAATGGAATCCCAGAAACGTTGAGAGTTGAATTTTTGAAATAAGAACAAACAAAAATGCCCAGACTTCTTTCAACTTATCCAAATGATAATCAGCTAATTTTTTTCGTGTTTCTTCAATTATTACGTCAACCAACATTCAATCAACATTGCTATTTTCATCAAATAAAATTTTTTCTATAGTTTTAAACATTTTTCAGAGCTTAGTTGATTATCTTAGTCAAATCTTTTCTCCGAAGTAAAATTGTTGACAATTTTTTATTCTAAGGCAGAGGAAAAAAAATTCGTATCAGGGAGAAGCCTTGAATGTTCCGACTGCCTTTAAGGTCTACGGAGCAGTAATAACATGAAAAAATTGAATGTAATACAACAAAATGAAAAAAAAATTCTAAAAATTGATTTTTTTTGAAATCATCACCCCACACGCCATATAAAGTACAAAAAGATAGATTTCGCGCCTTGTATCAAATCAATTATGGCAAAAAAGCTTCTTTCAACCAATTTGGAACAATTTCTAAGACGGATTAAATCTCCGCTTTTACGCGTTAATAGCGCGAAATACATCGCGCGTTAATTGTCCCAAATTGGCCAAAATGGCAATCTTTAAACCCCCTTAACTTCACAAAAATGATCACAGGTGAAAAAACTTTTCAAATTTAAGCTCAGGTCAACAATACCTTTTGAGTGATCTAAGACAAAATCCGTCAAAAAAGGCTAGCTTTAAAGTCGAAATTTAATTAAGAAACAACCCGAATACAGATATTCTGTTGCTTTCGTTCCGAAAGTCGGAAAAAATAGCAAGTTGTACCCAGATTACACATTCATTGCAATGTCGCTGTGTGTAATTGAAACAAGTTGCTTGTATCAGGAAAAACGTGAAAAAAATTAAATGTACAAAAGAACGAAATAATTTTTTTTATTTTTTGAGATTTTTTGTGAAAATCATCCCCCCATATATCGTATGAAGTGCAAAGTGATATATTTCGCTCCTAGTAACAATTCAATTATGGTAAATAAGCTTCTTTCAACCAATTGGGAACCATTTTTAAGACTGCTTAAATATCCGCTAACGCGTTAATAGCGCGAAATATATCGCTCGTTAACTGTCCCAATTTGGCCATAATGACAATCTTTAAGCCCCCATAACTTCACAAAAATGATCACAGGTGAAAAATCTTTTCAAATTCAAGCTCAGCACAGCAATACTTTTTAAATGATTTGAAAAACTCCGTTTCAAAAATGACTAATTAAAAAAAAAACGAAATTTGTCTGAAGAAAAAAAACCCACCCCTAGCACAAATATTCCGTTACTTTCGTTACGAAAGTCGGAACAACAACAGAAATAAGAAAATCTATATTCCAAATACATACAAACAACTTAGTACCTGCGCGCTGGAAAATAGAAATGAGCACGACCCATAGCTGACCAAAAGTTGCAGGCAACCTGGAATTTTTTGAATAACAACAATATTGAGAAAATATCTCGAAACGCAAAAATAGATTGACGAGCAAATCAGGGGTGGCTTTAGGAGAAAGGCAGGGGTGCGGACACCCTCCCGCCTCAGGCATTCGACCCTCTGCTGGCCTAAAGGGTCCGCCCTTTATATTACTTTGAAATATCCATTTTTGGCTGACTGACCCAAAAAAATTTTATAGGCGCCATTGGCGCCAAAACATTAAAATTTTGAGGAGTGTGCGCGCAGATTGAAAAATGGTTGACCATCACGGATTGATCGAACCCATGCAGCAGTGGTTCGGACTTCATTTCATAGCCAAATTATCAGAGTACTTCAAAACAAACAAAAACATTAGCACAGATGGACTTTGGCAGTTTTGCAATGAAAAAAGCCGACGTGCAAAGATGAGCTCAAAAATTTTGCCGGGAAGCCGACAAACTTCAATTGTCAGAAGTCGAACAAGGCTGCGGCTTGATGCCAATGATGCCAATTAGATTTTTTGTGAAACCATCCACTCACACGCCATTTAAAGTATGAAATGATAGATTTCGCTCCTTAACATATCAATTATGGCAAATAAGCTTCCTTCAACCAATTTGGAACAATTTCTAGGACGAAATAAATCTCCACTTACGCATCAATAGCTCTAAATATATCACGAGGTAATTGTCCAAAATTGGCAATCTTTAAACCACAATAACTTTACAAAAAAAGATCACAGGTGCAATGTTTTTTTTTTACATTTAAGCTCAGGACATAAATACCTTTTGAATAATATGTAAAATTCCGTAAAGAAGGCTATAGTTGAAAAGTCTAAACTTGTCTGAAGAAAAAAATCACCCGGAGCACAAATATTCCGTAAGGGATGCTTCTTCAGAAACAAATATTGGAGTGCAACAGGGCTGTCCAGTAGTTTTTTTGTCAAGGTTATTGAACAGTATCGGAATGGATACTATCAAACAAGAGACTTATTGCTTGAAAAAGAAGGATGTCCAGTAAACTTTATGTCGAGGTTATTGAACACTATTAGAATGGATAGTATCAAACAAGAGGCTTATCGCTTGAAAAAGAAGGATGTCCAGTAAATTTTGTGTCGAGGTTATTGAACAGTATTAGAATTAGAATGGATAGTATAAAACAAGAGGCTTATTGCGTAAAAAAAAGGCTGTCCAGTAAATTTTGTGTCATGGTTTTAAATTAAAATTTTTGATGATTGCGATATCAAGCTTGCAGCTGGATTAACCATCATGCATGATGATGCAATATCGCGGGAACGCGGCAACACAGCCTTGGGATGATTTTCAACAATAACCTTATCGCCCAATTGAAGTTCGAAAAACCAGTCATGAGTTGCAAAAACATACAAAGAGGGAAATATTAATATTTCATCCGAACATAATAAACGTGATAATTAACATATATACCAAAACAAAACAGCAACATTGGAGTTCAGTTTGCCCGAAACAAAAGATCGCTAACTGTTGAGAAATAACATCTTTTGCAATAATAGATTACCATATCAACGACGCCCAATTTGATAGAATGTCTTGGATAAACTGAATCAGATCCACAGTGTGGTTGTGGCTGCGCAAAATTTTGTGAATCTTGTGGCCTGGACGACAAAAACATTGAAACCAATCATATTGAAAATCTTGCCAAAATCTTGAAAATTGTTGAAGATTTATCAAAAATATCACAGACATTTTAAAATACTTCCGGCTTTTTGAAGGTACCTAAGCGTCCAAACTACATGAAAACATCCTAAGAAACGTGTAAGATGGCTCCCCTTGAGAAAAATTTTGAAATCTTTAATCGTGAAATTAAGAAAATTTTGCAATATTTTTATACCAAAAACTGATGATTGCTAGTTCATTATTTTTATTCACAGGCGCTTACTTTGATAAGTTAAATGACTTTGACTGTTTGCTTAAATTTGCTTTGAGACTGATAATCATCAGAAGATACTCTGATTTTTCTGGCAATCATAATTACTTTCTTTATAATCATAATTAGCCTAACTTGTAATTGTTTTACAATTGAGTTTCAAAACCGGGAGCTCAGAAATAATTTTTTTTCAGAAAGTCTTAGAATAATCTTAGAATCATCTTAGAATAATCTAGAATAAGAATGCCGATATTTTTTTTTTAAATCTTGGAAAACTTAAAATTAAAATCACTCATCTTCTTCGCAAATCGTCAAAGATCTTTAAAAAAAATCTTTGCTACTTTTTTTCTTTCTTCAAGATTCTTTGAATTTTCTTTAAAAGTCTTTGATATCTTCCAAGGTTCTTTGCCAAAAACTTGCCAAGATAGTCAAAAATATTTTAAAGATTTAACCAAGATTCTTCAAGAGTTTTCAAAGATCAAAGATTGATGGACCTGGGACACTTTGTTCAAAAACGGTGACTGTGCCATTATCAAAAGATGAGCAATGGCACACCCACACATTACTGACCGACTTATTTTTATGGATTTGCCCTATTAGCTCATCCATGGTCAAATTTCATTTGATGCCGATGCTAGATTTGGTTGATAAAGGCATATAGTTGCAAGTATAGGTCAACCAAAAAAGTAATCGATTTTCCGAGGGAACTGATTTCAGACACTAGTATCACATAACTCAAAAAAATTCTTTTTAACGCAACTTAGGCGTTGGTTTGCAATACAGCGCTGCCGGAAAAAAAACTCGGCCATTTTCTTTCGGAGAAACATCTTAACGAAAATTGCGGTAAAACAATAGAAACTGCGGTTATGTTTTTTTATTCGTTAATGGGTTGTACTTTCAAGAAAGTATATTTTACGTATTCTACTGCCTCATAGGAACTCAGCAATTGTCAAAAAACAACATCATTCATGAGTACTATGAAAAAAACCGGAGTTCAAAAAGTTTTAGAACGCGGGGGCCAGAATTATCTATCAGCCATCAGCGAGCCATGATCACACAGAATCAACTACATCATATGGTGGAGATTCAATAGAACATGGATTCATCCAAAAGGCCTAATAAAATAGATTTTGATGCACTAATTTCCCCATTGGCTAATTAAGTCGAGCTGGGCTAATTAAGTCGACAAATTAAGTAAACCTAAGATTTTTCAAACGGCCCCTTTGGCTCCAATTTGTGTGAATATGAGGAAGAGTTGACGCTGAAAACTAACAGAAAATTTCATTTTCTTTTGGAAGAATTTTTGGAATTTGTTCGAGCTGAAAAAAATTGTCAGTATTTTTTTTCTCAAAATTTGCTAGACTGAAAAAATTTTAGATCCGCACCTGATTAAAGTTTTGCTGGTTTAGGAAAGTTAACATTTTAAACCATGCTAAATGTTGTTAGCCATAAAGCATTTTCGAGGATGAACTTAACTTTTCCATCGTCAATTTATCGTAAAACCTACAAAACCTATAAAGCTTCTCTACTAATGTATTTTTATGACGTTCTAGCCATATATGATATATTCAAATTTGAGATAAAGTTCAATATTTTTTGAGGACAACTTCTGAAAGAAAATTCGAAATACATTCAGAAGAATTTAATTCTTGCTTGATAGTTTCTCATTGTTCCCATTTTCTTAAGGAAACTAACGGAATATTTGTGTTTAAGGTGGTTTTTTCTTCAAACAAATTTCGACATTTTAACAAGTCTTTTTGCGAGAATTTTATATCAATCAAAATTTATTGCTGTCCTGAGCTTGAATTTGAAAAGATACTTCACCTGTGATTAATTTTTGTAGTGTTATGGGGTTGAAAGATTGCCATTTTTGCCACTTTGGGACAATTAACGCGCGTTACATTTCACGCTATCAACAAGTGAGTGGGGAGTTAATCTTTCTTAGAAACCAATCAAAATACGTTGAATGAAGGCTATTCACCATAATTGATAAGTTACCAGGAGCGAAATGTATCAATGTGTTTTCTATATGGCGTGGGGGCATGCTTTTACAAAAAAAAAATCTCAAATTTGCAGAAAAAAAATTTCGCTTAATTTTATTTACCTTCAAGCTGTTCAAGTTATTCCTGCTCCAGGATTCTTAAAAAGCAGTCGGAACATTAAGGGATTCGACCTGATACGAGCAATCGTGTATTTCTTTTGGCTGATACATGTTGCCTTCGTTGTCTGGCGCTTATTTTGTATAAATGTCAATTGTCAATAGTATTTGTTAATTTATAAAAGTGTCAATTTTTGGGTAAAATTCTGAATCCGAGTTTCGCAAAATTTTTGAAGCAAATTTTGTCTTCATCAATCAAACACACCATTTTTTTAATTTAAAAACAAAATTTAAACGTTTTGCTTATTATTGATGACGGAGTAGTTTTGGCGTAATTTTTGGTTGAATACAAAAAAAATGGCCAGTTTTGGGATGAAATTTTGGACTGGATTTTTGCAAATTAAATTGCACCATACTGATTCGGTTTAAAATCTAAGCAAGTTTTGTCTAATAATTTTTGCCTAAAGTCAATTAAATTTGAAAAAAAAAACGCAATCTCAATTTCAAGTATTATTCTTTTTGTCCGGGTAATTAAAATCAGCACTGTACTGGGCTTTAATTGACTCAAATTGGCTAAATTAGCAATCTTTAAACCCCCATAATTTTACGAAAATTGATCGTAGGATAAAGTAAATATATATTTTTTTAAATTTAAGCTCAGGACAACAATACTTTTCGAATGATATTTGAAATTTCGTCAAATTTCGAAACTTATCAGGAGAAAATTTTACCCGAACTCACAAAATGGTTGAGTATGAGTGCATTGAGCGTTTAAAAACAATTTTGTCTTCAAATAGAGGTCATTTAGTCTCCAAATTTGACGCTTTTTATCGGAGCAACCTTCAATTCAGAAGCCCTAACATACAAAATAAAAGACATTAATTTACTCAAAACAATAGATCCTTTCACTGAAATTTTGTTAGCAAACTAAATTTTATTTCTTCATTTGTTACAAGATTTTTCCGGTAACTAATGAACTATTCAGAATTGTTATAATTGCTCAAAATTGTTCAAAAAATATTTTTATGTTGTTCAAAAAGATAACTGACTGAAAAAATCTGAAACAAAATTAAAGTTAGTCCCGCAGCGGTTCAATTTCATTTTTTATTGCTCGTTACAGATACTATTTGTCTTAGAGCCCGGAAGTTATTAAAATGGTGCAAAAAATACTATGCTTAAAAATTCGTACGAGTCAACAAAAAATTGTAAAAAGAATAAGGATAGCCGGTTGCTGTGCAAGTAGCACACAATGTTTCGACCATAATCATAAGAAAATAGAAAGAAGAGTTTTTAAATTCTCCTCAATTAGTGTCGTTTTTAGTGGACGGGGTGATTCGAGAACTATACGCCTAGAAACACCAGCGGATTTAGATATACGCCCCTCCCTCAGGTATTCGACCCTTGCCGACCCAAAAGGTCCCCCATTGTACTAACTTGAGATATCCATTTTCGGCTGACGGGTCCTTAAAAAGAAAAAAAAACAGGAAATTTAAAAAAATTAATAAAATTTTTGAACACAATTTCTAAACTTTTAAAAAACTTTTTGCCAAACAGGCGATGAAAGAAACATCCAAAACTGATTTTTTCTATGGTAAAATTGAGTTTTTTATCCTAAAAGTTAAAAAACAGTAAGTTTTCCAATAACAAGGGTTACTCGATTGCGTTACTTGCAAATATAGTTTCATCGTCAGGAGTTTGTGTTCGGAAACTCTTTCTTGCTGTTGAGATTAAAACTAAACTGTGTACGAACTAGTCTAATATGTACCATGCTAGGATTCTTTGAAGATCAATTTTTACTTTTTGTGTTTCTTCTTTATCGGTAAGTGTTTCACAAATTGAATCTAAAAATCGCAAAAAAAGGTTGATTTCTTGACTTACTACTGTATGTCGAAATTTTTGAGGTGGTGATAGAGGAAATATGATTTGTGAAAACTGAGTTTGCTCTTTGTGAGTTTTGATGTTGAATATTTTTAAAATATTAGTTGAAAACTTTTGAGAAACTTAGGCTTATGTCATCTGTTTGTTTTCTGTGTGGTGTTTGATTTGTTTGCAATTCCAAACTTTCAAGATAAAAAATTCCGTAATATGAAGTGATTTTAATTGATGTCTGGTAGATAGTGATCAAGTATTTGTCTTTTAATTTTTATTTCAGGAAATTTTTGTTTGCATGGGCTACTTCTTTTTTTGAAAAAATTTGCTATTAGATAATGGCAAAATTGTACTTGGCCTCAAGCGGGATCGCTTTAAGGGTGAATAACAATGGGAAGATTTGAATCATCGTCAAATTTTTTTTTTCGTATTGAATCATTTTTTGTGTTGTTTTACAGTTAATTTGTATCTTTCAATATGTCTTATTGGTTGACTCTAAATATAGAATCGTACCGGTTTACAAAGGTATGATTTTTTTATTTGCATTTAACTTTTATTGATGATGGTGTTGTCGAATCTGATTCCGAAAATTTTTTGTAATCGTTTGTTGGGTAGTTTTTATCCCTTTATAATTTGTAATTGTTTCGTTATAAATGCTTTTTTTCTCGTTTCTTTTTTCATTCTGATATATCCTAATTTTTGTCTAAGTGGTGTGAGTACAAGATCGTATCTTTCGTTTTGAAATAAACAATTGTGGAGTATGATTGCTTGTTTAGAAATCCAGGGGTTAGAATTTTTATTTCCTAAACTGTTAGTCCTTACGATTCCCGTGAGTTATCCTATCTTGGGGCATAGGTTGTCGAGGTTGACGGATTGGAGAGAAGGTATATCAATTCGTTAGAATGATGATTTACGTTTTCTGTGGCTAAGGTTTATTTTAGGGAAAACTTAAAAAACTTTTAATCTTAGGTATGGTTGTGATTTTGTGATCAAGGTTTGGAGTAGAGTAAATCAATCCACCAGGTTCAGGTATATTTAGAACTCAAGTAGATCGTTAGATACTATTATAGATTTTACTTAGTTTTTTGATGTGTTTTGGCCTGGGCCAGCTAATAGGAGGAGCTCAAGTAATGGATAAGTAACCGAAGTTCTTCGCCGTTTATCTCAATAAGAATGGTTAGTTTTTCAAAAACTTCTATTAGTCCTGCGTCAATGATAAGGGTTGGAGAGTGAATAGACGTTTGAGAGCGTTAGACACTTTTTATGAGGAGGTTGGGGGAACAGGATTCTAGTTTTCGAATGAAATAAAATTCGAAATGAAATTAAAATTTAAAGATTCAAGGATAGCGTTGACGATCTGGTTTAAAGCAAATTCAGTTTTATAAAGCAAGAATAAGTCTTGATAATATTTAAGCTTTAACTTCAAACTAATTAAAATGATAAAAAAAATTTAGAAAGAATTGACTTAAAGATTGAAAATTTAAATGACAATAATTTTTGAACAATTATGGTTATATTTTAGATGAGGAAACAAGGATGAAAGGATGGGTAAAAGCTGAAATGGTTAGGTCCCCTGAGAAGCAAGGAACTTGTGAATATAAACAAAACTAACTTCATTTTTATTACTAACTAATTTTTGTATTTTTTTTCAATAAAATTTATTGTTACAAGTTTGATGAAAGGAACGACTTGTGTATCTTTTTATTTGTCGTTATTATGGTTGTATAATATGTTTATACAACATCAAGAAGTTTGTAGCTTGAAAATGAATCTTTTTGCTCCAAATAATTTTTATTTCATGCTAGAGAATGAAAATCTACTGCATTGACAATTTTGAAGAGGAATAATTGTTGCAGTTTTTGTCGTTTCACGATATAAAAGCTTGGTGTTGTTCATTTTCTGACCTGTTTTTTGCCGTATCATTTGAAATATTTGTGTGGGCGTATTGAGACGTAGTGATATACTTATTAAGTTGTCTATGCTATCTAATATTTTGCAATCTTGCAATGTAGGTTTCGATTTTATTTCTAATTCTTTTTTGCTAAAGCTAAGCTGGTTAATAGGTCTTGTTTGAGACTTTTGGTCATACCAACTGAGTTACTTCCGTGAGTGGTCACTCATAAAGTAATTTCAGATAAGGTACACCATCGGTTCGTCACGCTATCTTATTTTCGGCCGGATAGATTCGTGCAACTTCTTAGTCTAATACCAATCTTAATCTTACTCTTTTATCTCCTAGTCTCAATAGATCTAGTGTATACTGGTATTTGTGGGCTAGATATCTGGAACTTGTTCCAAAGGAGAAAAATTGTCTTCTAACTTATATTCAAATTGTTCTTGTGCTGAAACTGCGAGTAGTTTCAGCACTACAAATAATTGTTAGTGTTAGTTATGGATCATGGTTGTTTGAAAAGAAAAAATTTATAGAGATAATTTTATCAATAATGTAATTGGTTATAAAAACTAGTTTTAAACTGGTTCCAATCGACATCGTTTGACCGATTCGACGTGGGTTGTGCGATTAATTTCAGCGGCGCATTGTACCCTATTCAACTGGCCCTAGTCTGATAAATACCCTCTTTTATCATACTGTAGTGTCTATGAGTTTTCTTGAATCTTAAGTGTACAACCCTTTGTCCAATAAACTTTTTCAAACAAAAGCATTACGAATTTCCTAGAAGAAATTTTCTCCTCATAAAACTCCTCAAATAGCTCTCTCCAACCTCTATGTAATTTAACTATGCTCCAAGTTTTTTTTTTTAAATGACATTGAGAAAATTAATACTTGATTCTAAATATGCCAAAATCTGTTTTTAATGGCTTGGAGCAATTTTTGAGCTGAACTAAAAACGCTTCATTTTTCTAATTCATCAAATTTTTGTCTCAAATTGGGTCAAATATGATTTTTGTTTTTGACCAAATAATTTTATCGTGTTTCTTGTTTTAAAATACCAGGCGTTTCGTCAGTTCGATCGGGACAACGACGGACTCATTAGTGCGTGGGAGCTGAAAAGAGTTCTAAGAGTGCTGGGTGAACAGGTGTCGGAGGAGAAGGCTGAGGAGATGATTGCAGAGGTACATATACGGTATCATCGAATTTTCTTAATCAATCCTTGTGGTTTATTTGAGGGGGCGACAAAAGGATGTTGACTAGATCCCACTTGTTATATTATTTATTTTTATAATGTTTATTTTTTAAATATCTGGAAGCTTTGATTGAAATTACTCATAGAGTCGTCAAAGTGAGTTAGGACCGATGGGTATAACTCATAGAGTAATTTCGGATAGGGTACACCGTCTGCTCGTCACGCTATCTTATTTTCGGCCGGATAGATTCGTGCAACTTCTTAGTCTAATACCGATCCTAATCTTACTCTTATACTATCTAGTCTCAGGTTGTTTAACTAGTCTCTGCTAGGCTCAATAGATCTAGGGTATACTGGTTTATTGCGGCTGCTGAAGTACTCGGGAGAGTTCAACTAATTTCTAAGTTAAATTCAAATCTCTCTGGTGCTGAAATTACAAGTAATTTCAGCACTTACAAATAAGTGGATTGTTAGTTAGATGGATCATGATTGGTTAATATTAAATACTTTACATTGGTAAAATATCTAATTTATCCAATCATAAAATGTAGTTTAGATCAGGTTCCACCCATCCGGGTTTTACAGAGTTTTTTAGAATAGTCTTTCTGCAATTCAAAAGATGGATGATGGACGTTGGTATTTGGCGAACATCTTATTTCTTCTGGGTTTTCTTATTAGAGAAGTCCCAGATTCAATCGTTGTGTCTTCTCAAGACAACGACTGGGTTTTCGCAACAAACTCAAATCTGATTTCAGAATGGTTGGCTATGTCAGGTTTTTCTGTTTCATTGGTGAGAACTTCTTTGTGTTTGACCTTGTCTGGGAATGGCGTGGAGATTGTGCGTGGAGGGGATGCCTGGTTACTCGGATCTGTACGTATACTTGAACATCGAGGTGGTCATTGGTCTAGTTCAATGAAGTCCTTTTCTGCGAAGTCAAGTCGTACTCTAAATCCTTTGAGTTGTGATTGTGGGCGGCATATTGATTGTAGTTGGCCATTCTTTCTCGAGTGTAGTAGGGTCGTTTTGTCTTTGGATGTTCGTCCTTGGTGTTGTATTCTGATCTATATATTGCATAATGTAATTTACATTTTATAAAACTTTTATTAGTTTAATATTTTTTAATTATGATTTTAGTTAGTTGTTTTCACAAAAGCTTTTTGTTTTAGTTCAGTTATTTTGAAGAGTTACTCACCCTTGAGTAGCTCTTATTAAAAATAGGAGTATGGTCACAAAGCGTGGATGTAGCGCGGTGGGTTAGGCCGGCTATAGAGCATGCTCAGGACGTCCTTCCTGGTGGGTTAGGCCAGGAGTGGGAGTATGATTGCATGCGGTTTTTGTGAGAGGTCCTGTTATGTGACAACGTTTTATGTTGGGTTTGTTGTGGTTTTTCTTGTGTTTTGTTGGTTGTTTCCTTTTTTCAAAAATCAAATTGTTTGTGGTATGGGTTTGTCTTTCGACTTTTTTGTGTTTTATTATTTCTTTCTTAGACTTTATAATAGTCTTCAAAAGAATAAATTATCCAGTTTTAAACTGGGTTAATCCGGTTTGGGTACCGTTGGTTTCCTTTTCTTAGTCATGCTGTTATGCTATGTGTTGTGGTGTTTAGTAAGCTGCATTGGTTAGTTTTGTTTAGTATATAATTCCTTTCCAACCGGGTTAAAGGAAAGTTTGAAACGTGTTATCTTGTGTTAGAGTTATCGAGTGTGAAAGGTTGAAACTGAAATTCATTATTTTAAACAATTCTTCGTGGGCGAGCTGTGCGAGTTTGGATAGAATTCTTGTGCGAGTGAATGAAAATATCAAAAGGTTAGTACTGCATTTGCTTCTTATTAATTTACTACATAGAATTTTTAATTTTACTGCTAGTTGTTGGGGAAAATTAAGTTACAAATTTTCATCATTATTAGATTTACTGCTTGTGGGGGAAAAATTTATAAATTCATTTACTGCATTGGTATTATAATTATTTAATTGTTGGTGCAAAAAATTAATAGGGTTTTAAACAGCTTGAAGAAGTTTTCAATTTTTATTTTCTTTTGTGAATTTTTCAGATGATCGAGGATAAAGGCTAAAATTCTAAAGAAAACATGGATAAAGAATGGTGAGTTTCTAATATGTAAATTAGTTAGTAATATGTATAATTCATACTTACCTGTTAGTCGTCGGGGAAGAAACCGTGGGGGAAGATGTCGTGGATGAGATCTGAAGTTGTTAGTAATTTGGCTAAAATGCGGATGATATTTTTAGTTTGAAGCAGTGGCCAAAGCAATTGAAGTGCCTTAATGGTGGTTAGTTCTTCAGTGCCAACTGCAAATTCATAAGGTGTGTTTTGGATTAGATTATATAATTTGTGGTTGAATTTAGTGTTATGGATGAATTCTAAAATGGGGATTTCTATAGGTTGTACAAACTCGTGTGGGATGAGGAAGGGTCGGGATTCTTCTGCGTTGAAGGTCTTGGTGATGGGACAAAAGATATACATTTGGGTTATGGGATCATAATTTCGAAGAATACCATGAAGGTTAGTATCTTTAATGCAATATGTGAAGTTAAGAAAGAATGGTGAGGTGTATTTGGAATTGATGAATTGAAAACGATGGTGGGGTTGTCTGGAGGGAGTGTGTAGGTCAAAGTGATTTTGGATGAAACGATAATAAGTATATGTGTGTGTTTGTTTAGTGCGCAACATAATATCGTGTGAGCAGTGCAAATCTCTTTCATGTGGTGCAAGGAAATGAAAGGTTAGTGAAAATATTTGGAAGCGTTCTTTAAAACTTTCGTAGGCTTGCGTGTCTGTTAGTGCTTCTGAAATAATGTGGTCAAACTTGCGATCGAAGATATTTAGTGTAAATACATATGGTGTTTTAATGAAAAATTTCTCGGTGATTTGTGGGTTAGCGAAGCGATCGTCGTCTAAGAATTGATCTTGGTTAGTTCTGATGATGTTATGATCGTAATATTCTAGTGTATATTCATTATCTCGGGGTGCAGTGTGTGTTTTTAGTGATTTTTTATATCCAATGTAAGTAAATTGTCTAGGTGTTAGTGTTGTAGTGAGTCGATATAGCATGTCCTTATTTCGTTCTATATCGATATGAGTGTTAGATAACGGTAAGAAAAGGGGATTTGTAAAATGATAATATGAGGTTCAAGGAAGGGTAGGCATTAAAACGTATTCGTCTACAAAGTTACGTGTCTCGTTGGTGTCATGAGGGGTGTTTAAGGTGTATTGTGGAAATGAGGGTAAGGTGATAGCTAAAAATTCTTTTGTATTAGTGTGTTGTGGATGGTTGATATATTCACGGGCTGTTCCTGGTTTCGCTGGGAAAGGATGGTTGGGGAACTTTCTTTTAAAAGTGCGGTAAGCTCTATTAGTGCTGAGTGAAGATTCAGTAGTTGTGGATGATGGTGCTAATGATTCAGTATAAATTGAAGAGGCTGTAGGGGTAGGAGGGTTGGATGAATCTATTGTGGATGAGATTTGGTTTATGGTTGGGATGTCAAGGTGATAGGGTTGTTGTTGTAGGGTAATGAAGTTATCTAGTTCTGGGGAGATTCGGGGGGTATCTGGAGAATGAGATGATTGGTCTGAGTGAAGTGAGGAATAGGTTGGAGTGACTTGGGAAGCATAAGAGGGTGTAGAATTGGATGGGTCAGGGTTATTTGGTAATATGGGTTGAAAAGGGGGTTGGGAAAAAATTGAGGGGTTGGTGGGAAAATTATTTGATGGAGATGGTTCAGAGTCGGCACATTCATCGGGGGTTTCAATATTCGGGTTATTGAGTTGTGAGATGGAGTATAAAACTGAGATGTGTGAATTAGTATCGGAATTCATGCCGGATGTTACATTACTGGATGGGAAATCGGGTGGCGGAAAAGCAAAAAGTGGTATTATTGGGATTGGAGTGGTGAGGTTGGTTGGGTGGGAATTTGATCGGTGTAGGGATCCAAGTTGTCGGCTCATCGTGGGCTAAAAAAATTATTATTATTTTGAGACTGAAAAGCGGTGGTATGGGGTTGCTCTATAATTTGTTCATAAGTATTTTCATCTTGTGAGTGGTGTGGCATTATATGTTGGATGGGGCTTTGTGATATGGTTGGTCTAAAATTATTATGTGTTATGGCTAAATTTCGAAAATTACGTGGGACTAGGGATAATGGATGGTTATGTGGTAGGGGTGGTAACTGTGGTGCTGTTGGTGTTGTGTCTGCATTGTTATGTTCTTCGTCGTATGTGTTCTGTCTTGTTGCTATTTTTGTGTTATATTCTTTTATTTGTGCGTCTAAAAGAATTTTGTTTATAGACGTAGAAAATATTCCAAAAAACCCTGCAAATAGTATGCGTGCTACACTTGCTTGTCTATTGACTTGTGTGTGTATAGCACATGTGTTATAGATTCCTTTTAAGAGTGAAAAAAGAAATCCAATAAAGTTAAACATTGCGTATAAAATAGTCAGTTTTTCTAAGATGTAGTAGGGCCATCCTAGAAAATCAAGAATTTCATTCTTAAGTGTAACAAAGCTAAAAATATTGATAGGTGATATATCTTGGGGACGGTATTTTTCACCGTTTAGATATATATAATCTTTAATGTCCTTAAAATATCCGCTATAGTCTTGCGTATAGATGTCTGCAAATCCTGCGGTTTCGGCAAGTTTGCGTAAGTTTTGGTCAATTGATTGTCTTTGTATTGTGTCCATTTGTGTTAATAATTCCTGGAATTGTTGTGTTCTAATGTGATGTTGAATATCTGATTTTGAGTATATTCCTATTGATTGTAAGTCTATATTTGGGTTTCGAGCGATAGCGCGAATGCTTTCTGGTGAAAATTTTTTGAGTGATTGCATTAATGTGGGATATGGGGTGAGAAGGTAATATTTATCTTCATCAGGGTTTAGTTGTACTACGTTGTGGCTATTTTCTGATCCACATGGAACTGCGGTATCCCAGAAATAGGTTCTTCGTGAAAGTGTGTCAACGAAATGTACTTTATTCTTATAAAAGATAGGGATTCTTTTATAGCATCGTTTATCTTCAAAAACGTATAGTGGTGATACTTTTTTAGTACAAGTATAAAACCATAAGATGTTTCCTTCATAGTCTAAAAAATTTGATCTATTTCCTGATAATAAATATCCTGCATAGGGTATTTTTAATACTGCTAGTGCGAGTGATTGTAATATTTGTGTTCTTTCTAATTCGCATAGTTGGTGTAGTGTTTCTAATTCGGAGAGTGACATTTCTTGAAAAATTCGGCTAATCGTGTAGTCTAGTTTCATATCCAAGTGAATATCATAGTGGATATTACCAAAATATGTACTCTTCATTAGGGATAGTTCTTGTAAACGTGTGCTGTGATCGTCTTGGGGCTTTAAATGTCCACCAGGTTGACCTGTATTCTTTTGAAAGTTAACTGGTATATATGATGTTCCTTCGTTTAGGGGATGACTTGTGGCGTATGGGTCGGCTTTTATTTTTCCAGTGGTCATGTCGAATCCATTTTCGTATTCAACTAATATTTCAGAGTATTGTGTTTTGTGAAGTGGGTTTCTGTATTTACATGCAAGTTCTGTTTCTTGATATATTTGAAAACGTGTTAATTTATTTTCTATATTATGAATGTTTCGAAAATTAGAACTTATTTTTCGTAATGGATTTACTTGTTCATATGGTATTGATTGTATAAAATATTTTTCGTGAAATTTTATCATACGAGCGTGTATTTTTGCTACTTGAAATGTTGTACATGTGTCTTCGGGGAACCAAACAATTGTTGCTTGTGTTCTTGTTGTAGGGTCGCAATAACCTTGGTCGTTTTTACAAGGTAATCTAATTCCTTGATAAATCATTGTGTTGTCTGATAAATCTCGTGTGAGTTGTATTTTTTCGAGTTGTATTTTCCAATCGAAAAACATTATTTCTTGGTATCCTTTATTTTTTGTGTCTGCTTTGCAGTTTGATGGGTCATTTATACCAATGTGTGGTATCCAGTGTTTATCGTGCATGTCATAGGTTAATCGTCCGTGTGCGCCGTTGTATGGGTATTTTTCATCTAATTTTATATGTCCTTGATATCTTTCAAGTTCTGCTTGATGTACAGAATCTGAAAAAACTTGGAAATATACTAACTTTCTATCTGTGTTTTTATTTTTTGTGATGTTTAGTCGGAGTAACTCGTTTTTACAATCTTCGAGATGTAAAAGTCGTTCTATATTACTCTGGTAGAATGATTCATGGTCAAGTCGGTTTTTATTTCCGTTTGAGACTTGTGAACAATGTACTTTCTTTTCAGAAAATGTTGCTGTGAATTTATATCCTATAACTGTAGTTGCTCGGGCTTTTGAATAAAGTGTTGCTATTACATTTGTAGTTTCTATGGCTTGGGGTTCTGTTTCGCACTGTGATACTTGATTTATTGCATACTTGTGTAGTGTTTTTTGTTCGTTTTCTTCACAATCGTAATGTGTTACTAATAAATCTTGGGGTCCTGTGCGGGGAGAAGGGTTTATGTTTTGATTTGAGATTACTAGAAAAAGGAGTTGGAGAAAAATTAATAATTTTAGAATATACATGTGTAGGATAATCCTGAGTATGGGTTATAAAATGTGATGTAACCAATTGTCTTTTTGGTATATCTGTCGTATTTATATATTACTTCAGTGGTTATAAATGGTGGTGGTAGTGATTGGGCTGTTATGTTTGGTGGGTTTAATGGGTAGGGATGTTGAGTAATGTTGTTTAATTTAACTGTGATTTCAAACTTTAATTGTAAACTGTTTTGTTGGAGTATTTGGATATTGTGATCACGGATATCGTCGTGAATGTCTTGTCGGTATTGCAATCTATTAAGTGCCCAGTTGTGAAGGCGATTACTTTCTAGATGTTGACCAAATAATGGTGGAGGGGCTGTAAATGTATTCCAATCTAGTCATAAAGGGATATTTGTTGATGATTGTTCTCGATATCTGGCGTCGAGATTATTTGGAAAATTTAAGTTAAAAGGTGGTGGTGAAATCTGGCTTATTGATGGTGTTGATGGTAGTGATAATGTTTCTGGTAGTGATGAGGATGTAGTTGTATCCGTAGAAATATCTATTGGATCATTGACTAAATTTAGTTCACCTTGTGTAAATGAATGTGTTGTCCAATATGGTAGTCGTGATGCCTGGTTTGGGGGGTTAAAGGGATTTTCACGTATTTGTTCAGATGTTGGTGTTGAACCTAAATAATCTGATGGTAAGCTTGAGGTGCTACGTTGTGAAAGATGCGTAGGGGTTTCTGGTAATATACCAATGGGGTTTTCTGGAGTGTTTTGTGATGGGGATTGAGGTATATCAAAATGAACTCGGGGAGTTTGAAAATTTCTGTTTCGTCGAGGATGTATAATTTGTCTATTTATTTCGACTGTATTTTGGTTTTGACTAGGATTTCTTATTTTTCTTAATTCTTGTGGTAGTGTTGGGTATAAGTTATATGTTGGTTCACTTAGAGGTGCTTGTCGTTGAACTGGTTCTAGTGGTTCTGATAAACGAGCGTGTCGTTCTTCAAAAGTGTATGGGTTATCTTGAAAGGAAATTCGTGTAGATGTTTGAGGATTTTGGGTAGTTGAAGGTGTTGTTGGGTTATCTTGGGATGATGTCGGTGAAGACTGACTTTGTGACTGTTGGGTAGCAATTTTTGATAGCTTTTTGGTCTATTCTTTTAGTGAAAAAGTTTATGTTTATTATAGTATTCTTCTAAGAAAAGAATTAGGAGGATTGTTGCTAGAGCGAATGTGATGATTGCTTTCTTTATACATTTGCATATGGTCAAAATGAGGGATGATAGAAATGTTATGAAAATTACAAATAGTAGAAAAATATCAGTTCTACTGAAAATAGTTCGTATCATTTAGACAAGTTTTATAAATCGTACCTGTGGATATAATCAAGGGTTTTTGAAAGTTGGAGAAATAGTTCGAATATAGTGTAGAACATTAAAAAAATATTACAAAAAATGATTAAGAGTATTAGAAAAGATTCAAGGTTATCAAAAAGAAATATTATGAAAGTTTCAAGTATCGTAAAAAATTGTTTGAGGTTTGTGATAATTTTAGTGACTGTTTGATAGAAGAGCATTTAAGAAATGGCTTCGTGATCGAATATTTTTTGTTGTTTGGGGCAATTTTCAAGTGTGGTCGGATTATTTATTAGTTTTTTGACAAGTGGGTTGAGTTTTGTGAAAAATTGTTGGGGGCAATTTTTATGGTGATCGGGAGGTCTTCTTTGTCTTTATTTTCATTTGTCAAATGATCTGGGGTATTTTTGAGATTTTTATACTTTAGGCTAAATAAAATGGTCGTTCTTTTACTTTAGGCTAATTTAACATATTTGTTTGGGGAATATTTGAGGTCTGAGTTGGGGAAATATTGTTGATCTTTGGTTTATTAGATAAGGGAGGGTTATGATATTATGGTGATATTTATTTTAGTTGTCAAGTTGGAGTGGTTTGCTTATTTTTGACCTGGAGGTCGTAGAGTTATAGTTATAGATATGCCTGGAGTTTAATATTTTTCGTCTAGTTGGTTTGTGTTAAAGTTATAGAAGGTGACGGATTGGATGAATCCTATTGGCTAATTTTGAACTAGAATCGTTGCGTGTTTGTCAGCATGTTATCTTGAAAATTGAAAGTGTAAAATGTTTCAGAGGTGCAAAGATTATTAAATGTATAATTAAGGTTGTTTTTGAAATTCAACTTTCTTTAATATTTTAGATTGTGGGATGAATACTTTATAATTTTTACGTGGTTGATTTCTAAGTCGTGAAGACTCTCTATGTTCTGATTTGTCGATTGGTTCTTGGGGTATTATTTGTTCTGTCTTTTTTCTATTTTTTCTTTCTTTTTGAGATGTATTTTGATCGAGATTTTTTGTATTGTTTTTTGTGGTGTTTGATTTTGTATTTTGATTTCCGAGGTGAATATCATTTTGTTCCTTTGTTATGTTGTCCGTATGTGGGTCATTTTGAATAACTTTTAAACCTGTAAAAGAAAATAATTGAGTTAGTTCGCGGAGTGCGTATTCTTTTGGATAATAAGGTAATAGGTTATTTCGGTGTTGAACGATTTCTTTTTTATCTGAGTCGGTGATTTTATATGTGACATCAGTGGGTTTTGCAATTATTTGGTATGGTCCTTTACGAAGGGGTTGTAACTTTTTTGAAATTCTTTTTTGAGTATTAAAATTGGGTATTAAAACAAATGTTCCAATTTTTAAATCGGAGGCTGGTGTAAAGCGTGAATTTATTTGTTCATTAATGTTTTGCCTTTGTAACAACTTTTTTGTTACTTTTTGGTAAATTTCATTGTGTTTTTTATCTCTGTTTAAAATCCATTCGGTGTGTGTACCGGAGGCTAATTTAAGAATTTGTGGGTGATGAAAACGATCTTCATCGTGTGTATGTAAAGGTAGGTTATAACAAATTGAGTCTTTATTTGGTTGACAATAACCTTGTGCGTTTTTATGAGAGTTTGCTGTAAACATTTTTGGTTTGCGTGGCTTTTGGTTAAAAACCATTTCATATGGTGACATTCCTAGAGTTGTCGTAATTTGTGAATTATATGCTAAGGGAAATAGTTTTACATCTGCTGACCATTCGGTATATCTTGTATCATTTCCATTGATGATACATCTGAGATATTCTTGTAATGAACGGTTCATACCTTCGACTAAGCCGTTTGTCCAAGGTGCGTGAGATGTACGTGGTTTGTGTTTAATGTTATATAGATGACATAGTGTGATGATTTCATTATTTATGAATTCTGTACCGTTGTCTGTAACTAAAATTTCTGGTAGTCCGAATTTGGCTATCCAGTGTTCATAGAGTGTTGTGTAAGCATAATAAGCGTTACAATGTGGTACTGGGTTAAGTGCTACATAATGTGTAAATGCGTCAACAATTACCATAATGTAGGAGTTTCCTTCGGATGAGGGTGAAATTGGTCCTTTGGTATCAAATGAGATACGATGATTAAAGTACAAACTTTGTCCTTTAAAATCTTGTTTTTGTGCTATTTGTTTTTGATTTGGGTAAGGTTTATTTAGTTGACATACTATACAATTATTGCATAGTACTTTTATCCAAATTGGTGCATTTGGGAAATAAAAGTTTTGTACAAAATTTGAATATGTTTTTTCTGATCCAGAGTGTCCTTTAATATTTTGTGTATGTGAAATATTAAAAGCTATAAGAATCATACTTAAAGGGAGACAGGGAACTGTAGATTCATTTAGTTTGTATTCTAGAAGGTCTGTGTTTTCGTTAATTGTTATATTATTGAATTTTCGAAAATATCGGAGGAGTGTTTTGTTTCCTAGAATAGTTGAATCTGCTTTGATAGGTTTAGTTTTATATTTGTGCCATGATTTCAGTTGTCGAATTACTGGGTCAAGGTTTTGATATTGTTTCAGTGTTGAAATTGTAATTGTTTCTGTTGGGGGGAGAAAAGGGTTTTCAATTTCTAATTTAGATAAGGGTATTGTGTCAAGTGGGTCATGGAGGTCAAAAACTTGATTTATTGTGTATTTTGAATCGTTTGTTTGTGGTCCTGATAAGTTTATTTTATCAGTTAAATTTTCTTTTTCAATTAGTGGAAAATGGTCTTTTTTAGGCGGGTGTTGTTTTATTCTTTTTTGTTGGGTGTTATTTTTTATCCATTGTGAATATGGGATTGGTTTAAAAGTTGATGTTCCAAGTAGATCAACTTCATAGTGATTATTTTGACAATCTAAATAAAGTGGGAAATGTTGTAAATTATTTATTTGTGATTGTTCAACGTCAGTTTTTACTGCATATTTGCATTCCAATCGGGGTGATGTTTCATTTTCTGCAAGGTAGAATTTTATGTTTTTGAGTATTTCGACTGTGGTTTTACGTGTAAGTAATTCAGGTGGCGTATTTCGACTTAAGGTGTCTGGTAATGCAAGATTTTTTCCTGCGGTCCAAACTATATGTAAGTTTGGGAATTTCATTAAAATGAGTTGAAATCTATAAACTCGGTGGTTTGGATTAGACTTTTGTGTAAAAAGAAAGATGATTGGTTTATGGTCTGTGAATAGAACTGTGGGATGTTTTGATCCAAGTATCAGAAATTCATATTCTGTTAGTGTATATATTATGGCTGTACATTCTCTCATTAGAGTTGAGATTCGTAGCTCTGCTTGAGTGAATAATCGAGAATTTGCTGATATGAGGTTCATTTTATTTGATATATTATGTGATTGTAATAATGCTGCGCCGATGCCAAAGTTCGAAGCATCGCACATTGCATAAAATGGTTGATTTGAGTCTGGAATTGTGTTTGAAATTTGTTCAGTTAGAAGTTTTTTAATTTCTTCAAATCGTGCTTGATGTTCTGTATTCCATTCAAAATTATTTTGTTGTCTAAGTATGTTATAGAATGGTCGTAGATATAATTGCATTTTATAAACATATTTGCTTAAAAAGTTTAACATTCCAAGGAATTCTTGGATTTTCTTTTGATTTGTTGGTGGTTGGAGTTTTTGAATAGCGTCTATACGTGATTTCAATGGAGTGATTGTTTTTCTTTCTATATTATGTCCTAAGAATTTAACTTTTGTCAAAAAATAAGTGTGATTTATCGGGGGCGGCCTTCAGATTTTCGTTCTGAAGTATTTGGTGATATTGTTCTAAAACATTGAACATTTCCTCTTTTGTCTGTGATTGCATAAAAACATCGTCTAAATAGGTGATTGCATTTTTCTTGAGTGTTAGTGGTCGAAAAATTTTGCTCATAAAAGCTGAAAATGCTGCTGGTCCTATGGATATTCCATAGAATAAGCGGTTGAATTCGTATTGTTGGTTTCCAATAACAAATTGTGTTAAGCGTCGTGATTGTTCATCTAATGGCATTTGATTATATGCACTATTCATATCGGCGGTGGTAAAGTATTTTCCGTTTATTTTTGTTAAAATAACTTGTATTGGTTCAATGGGCCAATTACACTTTGATTCATCTATTAGTGAGTTGAGGTATCTAGCATCGAGAACAATTTTTAATGACTCTCCTTTGGCTAGAATGATAACAGGGTTGATAAATGTGTTGCCTTTTGGTTGTTCCTCTTTGTTTACTGGTGATATAATGTTGTATTGTTCTAAAATGTCGAGTAATCTGTTCACTTTATCGTGTAAGTGAATTGGTTCTTTACTTGCTCTTTGTTTTTTGAAAACTGCGTCTGGTTTTAATGGGAGATGTAGTGATGAGCTGATTTTGCCAACATCAAATTTGGATGTTGCATAGACTGATGAATAATTAATTAGCTGTTTTGCTAGTTTTTTCAAATTCGTCTTGTGTTATTTGTGAATGTTGGAAATAAAACATTGTTAAAAATTTCTGTTGATTCTCTGTGTAGTTACTTATGTTGAATGTAGGTTTGAAATATGGGGTTTTTGTGAAATAATCCGTATTTCTGTTTTCGTTACTTATTATATTATTTATAGATAATTCTTCATTAAGGATTGTGGATTGGCAAATATCTAGTAATTGGAGTATATTATTTACACGATATGCTTTTTCGTGTATTGGTGATATTGTAGCGTTGGTTTCGCAATAGCCTAAAAGTCCTAAAGGTAATGTTACTTGGTAAGGTGTATTGTTGTATACATGTAAGGAAATAATATCTGAATTCGAGTTTTTCAAATATTTTATTGATGAGATTGTGATTTTGAAAAACTTATGAATAGGTTTGAATTCAAAATCTGACATATAAAATTTTTGTTTGTTTAGTTTTTTATCATATTGGTGAACTTGTTTGATTGAAAAATTATAGATGTTTCCTGATAGTGGTTTCAAGTGTTTTCTTTGTTGGTTATATATTGGGTAAAATTTTGAAAAAAATGGTGGTTGTTTATTTAATCTTTGAAAAAATGTTAGGGATGTGTCTTTTGTTTTTGTATATTTATCTTTGATTAATATTTTACTATTCAAGATGTTGATTGTTGGTATATATTTAGAGATAAATGGTATTCCAATGATATTGTGTTTAATATCAGTGATATGGAATATTTGTTTAAATGGTTTGGTTAAAATTTTGTTTTGCTCCATTGTTCTTGTGGGGAGAAGAAATAATTGAATTTTTCCGTAGTTTATTAATGTTGATCCTTGTGCTGTTGCTAGTTTGCTGGAGGTTTCAAGAGGTGTTAGCTTTGGGTGTAAGGTTTTTATTTCATTCCATGTGGGAATGTTTATTATATTTGATTCTGCTCCTGAATCAATTAAAAAATCAATTTCAAGATCTGGTGGTTGAAATTCTTTGCTTCTTGGACTTTCCAAAAGAAATGGTATTGTCCAAATTTTTTCTTTGGGTTGTTCTTTTTGTATGTTTTGATAGATGTGATTTGTATTCAAGCATTTTGTTTTTTCTTTCTCATTGGGTTGATTTGTAGTGTTAATTTCATTAGTTTTTTGCGTCGTCGGTGTGGAATGGACGGGTTCAATATAATAATTGTGAAGGAGTTCTGATTGATTCTCATATATGTGTGATGAAAAAGGTTGTTCATATAAAACAGGTTCATAGTCATTTTCGACTTTTATCATATTGATGGA
Organism: Symsagittifera roscoffensis; assembly: GCF_963678635.1. NCBI lineage: Eukaryota > Metazoa > Xenacoelomorpha > Acoela > Convolutidae > Symsagittifera > Symsagittifera roscoffensis. Next base: position 48,117,207 of record NC_087065.1, read on the forward strand.
GAGAGTGTTTTCTGCATCGCTTTCTGAATCTGATGATCCACAGTTTATTGGATTGAGTTGTAACGTATCAGTTACTGTGTCATCAATACCTGGAGGGTCTGATGTTGTTTCTGGATTAGATTGTACTTGATTAATATGTCTTTGATGTTTAGGTGTACTACTTCTGTGGCGATTATTAGAATTATTATAGTTATTATTATTCCGGTGTGGTGATTGGGAATAATTTCTATAACGATTATTATAACTTGAGTGGCGATTTTGTGAATTATTTCGCGATCTATTTTGGTAATTATTGTTTGGTCTGTTATAGTTCGATCTATTATATGAATTATTCCTTGATTGATTTTTCTGGTAATTCTGGTTTCAGTTGTTTGAATAACTTCTATTCCGATTATTGGAGTAGTTTCTATTCCTATTGTATGATGAATTTCGTGATTGATTGTTTGGGTAGTAATTATTTCTTGATTGGGAATTAGATCTAGAAACAAATCGTTGTGTATTTGAATTTGATCTGGAATAGTTATTTCGACTATTTGGTCTATTGTAGTGATTTTGTGACGAATTTTGCGTGTTTCTTCGTTCTGGTGATCTTCCTCTATAACTTGAGTTATATGGGGATTGATTTCTTGTATAATTTGTATTGTTCGGGAGTGGTTTTCCTGAACTGTTGTTGCTGTAGACTGTTTTGTTCGGTAGATTTTGATCTTTTTTCATGTATTGGTAGAATGATTTATTTGGTTCTTTATATTTTTAAGGTTTATTTTGATTGTCTTGCTGTTTTTGTCTACATTCAGAAATACTATGTCCGTATCGTCGGCAATAATTACACCATTTTTTGAAAGATGGTTTGCCTTTAAAGTTTGGGTGTTTTTCGTAAATATTGAGTATTTCAGTGATTTTTTCAACGAGGTCTGTATCTGATTCCTGTATATTGTTTATATTTGTGGAAGCTGTTTCAATTCTGTTAACGTATTGTAATTTCAGATTTTCCGTTTCTTCGAGTTTCATTGTGATTTCTGCTTGTTCTAGTTTGTCTACTAGTTTTCGAAAATCTAAATCGGGTTCTCGAATTGACGAAGGATGGGATGCTCTCTTTTTTATTGCTATTTTCCTTAATTGTGGTGTTAAGGTCATCATTAAGATTTCTGTCATCTTTGTGTTTTTATAGTCATGTGTATTTAATGAATATGCTTTTCGAACTAGTGTTTCGATTCGTACTGCTAATTGCTTGATGGTTTCGTTTGGTAATCTGCGAATTTCATTACATAAAACTCTTTGTTGTTGTTTGTTTCTTTCGGAGTCAAACATTTTTGAAAATTCTTGTGTAAACCTTTTCCAATTTGATTTTATTTCTATAGGCAATACTGAAAACCATTTTTGGGCTGCGCCATCTAGAGTTGTTTGTATTAACGCTGTGCGTCGATGTATCCAGTTTTGATGTAGTGGCGTATTAATTGGTTCAGGTCCTATATTTAAAATCAAATTTGCTGTGACTGCATTTAAATAGTCTTCTACAGAATATTCAGGGTCTGTTCCTGTGAATACCATTAAAGGTTTATTTGATGTTATTGATGATCCACCCATAAGGTATGGATTCATCGTCATTTGTAATGATTCTGCTGCATTTGGCATTTGAGAAAAAATTGAAAGTTGATTTCTTGTTATTTCGTGTTGTTGAAGATAATATGGGAGTGGTATTTCATTTTGCATTTGTGCTGGTTGGTACGAGTTTGCAATCATTGGGTTTTGTTGCTGAATTGGTTGAAAAGATTTTGTATTAATTGGGTTTTGTTGTTGAATTGGTTGTTGGTTTTGTGTATCTATTGGTTGTGGAGAAAAAATTCTATTATATGTATGTGGTTTCTGTATTCCTTGTCCACGATATTCTTGATTATAGGGTGTAAATATATCTGGTTGTAAGAAATCATCATCTGAGGATAAGTAATCCATTTGATAAGATGTTTGTTTTTTATTTTTATTTTGTTGAAAAAATGGATAGTTTTCACTACGATCCTGTGAAGGATGTAAATTTGTTTGGAAATTTACTGAATAAGGTGGTGCCATTGGGTTATCCCAGTTTCGAGATCTTGTATAATTACTAAAATTTTTTCGTGGTTGATAATTTGTTTTTGATGGATGTGTGTAATTATAATTATGGTCTGCAAAGTTGTTTCTAGTGAACGTTTTGCGTGTTTTTGGTGGTATTGTCATGGGTCTGTATGTTTGGTAATCCATGTGTGAATATTTTGGGGCAACCGAAGGTTTAACGGTTGATTGTAATGTTACCTGTGTTTGTGAAGGATTTGTATTTCTTGGTGTTGTTAAGTTTGGACGTATTGGTGAAATACTTTGTTGTGTAGTTGTTGTGTGTACGATTTCTTCATTTATGAAGTGTGATGGTGTCTGGATATCTTGTTGAGTAAGATTCCTAGTTCCATTGAGGTTTTCATTGTGTATGACTGTAGAGTTTAAACTATTGTTTTGCATATCGGGTAAAAATGTATTATAGTTTAATGGTGTTGCATCAATGGTTAATGGTATTACTCGTACATAATCTCTTACATAAGATATCGTACTTATTGCTTGACTTGAGATTGATTGTGGGAAGTTTATGGATGCGGGATGAGACCATTCGGGGTCCCAAACATAGTCTGATTGTTCTGTGATGGCAGTATCATCGTTTGAGTTTTGGGGTCTAAAATTTTTTCTTGCTTGTGAAATTAAATCAATATTATGTGTGAAATAATCTATTATGAACCATGCCAAGATTTTTTGTAAGTCGTGTTTTGTATGTTGTGAAACTTCATCTTTCGTGAAATTTTCTTTAATTATATTTAGAAAACTAGAGAGTAGTGTGATTTCATGTCGTACTCTTATATGTTTAGATGTTTCTGTCGGTGAGACATTTGGTATCTGGATTTCGTTTTCTAATATCGAGATATAACTATATATTATCGCAAAAACTTCATTGGTGAATATGGAGTTTGCTCTTTGTGAGTTATGATATTGGATGCTTTTTATATATTCTGAGAATACTTTTGAGAATTCTAAATCAAGATCGTCTGTTTGAATTATATATTTACTGTGATTCTGGTTTGGTGAGCTGAATTCTATGGAGTAGATTCCGTATTGTTGTGTTAGGTTACATATATCTTTTAGATAGTGATCGATAATTTGTCTTTTGATTTTTACATCTGGGAACTCTGTTTTACATGGACTGATTCCGGGTTCAAACAAATTTAAGAGTAAATTTTTGCAGAATATATGCTGTCCTCTATCAGTGGTTGCATCTACGATAAAGGGGAAAATATCATCATCATCTGGACTTTCTTCACCTGGGGTGTGCGTTGAGCTCATTTTTTCGTTCGATGACTGTTAATATGTAATTATCAATGTGTCTAATTGGTTGATTCCAATTGTATAAATGTACTGGTTTATGTTTATACTGCTTTTTTATTCTTCTTTTTCCTCTTTTTGATGAATTTGAAGTTGTTTCTGAGTCAGAGAAATATAATTGATCGTGAATTGGGCAATTTTTATCTATTGATTCTTTTAGTTTATAAAGTCCGTCTAAACTGTTGGTTTCTGATTCTGAAAATGCGTTTCGATTTTTTGAAAATCTTTTTCGTGTTATTTGTCTTTGTTTAGTTATTATTTTTCTCTTTAATGTTTGTCGTTTTGTTCTAATGTATCCAACTGTTTGTGTATGAGGTGTGATTACAAGGTCGTATTTTTTATTATCTATTTCACAATTGTGTAAAACGATTGTTTGTTTATTTCCTAGGTTTTTAAATGACATAAGGTTTAGGATGACGGATGCAAAAGGTTGTTAAATGATTTCTATTTGCTTAAACTGTTAGTCCTTACGATTTTTTGTTAGCCTAACCTGGGTCTATTTGTTCAGGGTTGGGGAGAAAAGTATATCGATTCCGAAGAATGATTTTATACTTTCTCGTGGATAGTATAAGCTAAGGTGTTAACTTACTTAATCTTACTTAAGGGTAGTGATTGTGTTCAGGGTTGGAGAATAGTAAATCGATCCACAAGGTTCAGGTATAATTAGAACGCGAGTAGTTCGTTAGATACTATTTTAAACTTACTAAGTTTAAGATTTATCCTGGGTCTGGTAAGAGGGGGGATCAAGTGAAGGATGAATAACCGAAGTTCTTCACTGTTTATCCTAATTTGAATGATTAGTTTTGTTCAAAAATTTCTATTAGTCCTGGGTTTTTAGAAAGGGTTGGATAGTGAATCGACGTTTGAGGTCGTTAGACACTAGTTAAGTGGGTGGGGGAGAACAAAGTTGTTCTTTTTGATCCAAGGATAGGCCTTGATGATCAAGTTTTAAATTTAATTAAATAGAAAATGATTTAAGATCCAAGGATAAGCCTTGATGATCTGATTTTAAAATTAAGTGAATTTAAGTTTAAAATGTTTTAAATTTGTGTAAAGAAAAGATTTAGTATTTTTATGATATTAGTGAGCTTATGAATGCTGTTATGTTTAGGTGATGAAGCTGGAACAACAGGATGATTTATAATTACTAACCATTTATTGTCATGCTACTAATTTTTATTTTGATTTTTCAATAAATCTTTTCAAACATGTTTTGTATATTACTGCAGAATTTAGGAAAACGATCTGAGATCTTTTTATCAATCGTTATTGTATATTAATAATTTTGTTTAGCGCCTGAAATGATTTTGAAGATTGACTTCAAAATTTTATGTTTGCAAATGAAAATCTAAATTCATTGCTATTAGTATTCTAAATACAAAAGTTTGTTCTGGCTTTTGCCGAACAATCATATAACTATATGGTAAGTTTCTGCTTTGTCGTATGTCGTCTCTGGTTCGAGGTCTTCTTCCAATTCCGGGTAGTTCTGTTATCGTTCGGAATATTGGCTCTGATCTATTGAGTCGTAGAGACATTTCGATTAAATTATTGTCGTATAACTTTTTGTAAATGTTTTGTCTAAATTCTAATCTATTATTGGTTAATTCTAAGCTATTAAGGTCTTGTTCGAGACTTATGGTCGCACCAGATGAGTTAGGACCGATGGGTATAACTCATAGAGTAATTTCGGATAGGGTACACCGTCTGCTCGTCACGCTATCTTATTTTCGGCCGGATAGATTCGTGCAACTTCTTAGTCTAATACCGATCTTAATCTTACTCTTATACTATCTAGTCTCAGGTTGTTTAACTAGTCTCTGCTAGGCTCAATAGATCTAGGGTATACTGGTTTATTGCGGCTGCTGAAGTACTCGGGAGAGTTCAACTAATTTCTAAGTTAAATTCAAATCTCTCTGGTGCTGAAATTACAAGTAATTTCAGCACTTACAAATAAGTGGATTGTTAGTTAGATGGATCATGATTGGTTAATATTAAATACTTTACATTGGTAAAATATCTAATTTATCCAATCATAAAATGTAGTTTAGATCAGGTTCCAAAAGTTAGAAATTTGACAAATATTTTTGGTAAATAATCGTCTAAAAATGGTTCAAAAAAAATTCATAGCTGATCTGAATGGGCTCACAAAACAAGCTTACTAAGTATTACAAATTTTTCATCTTTTTGAAATACTATATCTGGAACCATATGAAATTTTTTGGAGGACGAATTGTTTTCATTTTTGATTTCATAAACATGTCGTTCAATCTTAATTTTCTTCATGAATTTTGAACCAATTGTCTAATTTCAAATAATTTTTTTTCCAACTTTTGAAGAATAGGCGGAATTTTAATGCGCGTTTTCATTAATTATGGTTTTTCGATAGTTTACTTTTAAAAATCAATCAATAACTTGTTATTTTTGATAATTATCCTAAGAAACATATTAATTGGCCGGTTGGTTTAAAACAATGGAGTCCTGAAAACACAAGTTCCCCGCGTTTTTGTCCAAAAAATTGAAAAAACTCAAATCAAAAAAATCAATGGAAAAATATCATGTTTTGTTAAGCGATTTTCTATTAAGTCATTAGGTGCAAAAATTTTCAAAAACAAGTTTTCGTTGATTGGCACCATGATCCAGTTTGATGTTTTGATGAAAATTATTTTCGTGTTTTTCTTATTATTTAGGTTATGTAGGACATTTTTCTTTCTTCATTTTTTTTTGTATGTATTTTTTTTTCAAACTATTTTTCCGATTTAAGCTTTCAGTCGAATGTCAAAAGCACCATGCAACGATGGAAAACGAAATATAATATTTCCTTAGATTTTTGAACGGAAACTTGCAGAAGTCACGCTGTAAGTTGTTTTTTGATATCATAGTTAAAATATTGGGATGAGTCTTCAGTGTTATACCTAAGTGTAAAACACATAAAATGTAATCGCGATTAGCGATTTAAAAATTAGTTAGTTTCTCTTGCGCTGTTTTATCGCGCACGAGCGTGCTCTTACGCCAGGTTTGTTGAAAATCTCGTTCATTTGTCGTCCGAGTGGTGAGATGGTACTCGGTGTAGTATCGGTGATCCTAACACTCTTTCGCCATGCTCAGATTTCTATTCAGAGTTTTACCTTGAAAAATGCCTGCAGTATAAGGAAAGCAAATGAGTAGTAGGTAGCTTGATATTCACTAAGAAATATGATAACTAGAAAGGCAAACAAATGATCAGTCTCGATTTTTGCAAAGACCCGGAGCCCTCGAACTCACTCGGGGCAAGTGATAACGGTTGCAGAAATAGCAAATAGCCCTATTAGACCTCGGTAACTAGCGGTTGGAATTGAATCAAAATTTAGTAGGTGATAAACCCAGTTGAGGGAAGCATAACTTTCGAACTCCAGACCCCATGAATCTCTACTTCGGTGTTATGCCCTAAGCAAATAAACCTCATCTTCATTTCCGGAGGTCGTTTCTCGGGCCCAGTTGAACACAGGGAGCTGAAACTTTGGGATATGATAGGTACTGAACGAACGCCCACTGAATGAGGGTTTGGGCGTATCATTCAAGTAGACGTGTTCAAATGATTTCACATTTTCAATTCTGTCTTTTCCTTGCTTTCGGACGAGTTGTGAGTAGGTGCTTCATGGAAGGCTGCTGCAGGAGTGTTTTGACAAAACATGACCAATCGGAAAGTTATCAGACATCAACGGAAGCTTTTTGTCGGTGAATTTGCCGTAGCATAGGTGGGCGTGCGTTCTAAGTAGGTGGGCGTAGGGATGTCATGTATTATAATTTGAGTCAAATCCGGTTGTTGGACCGGAAGTAGGTTATTAGCAGTTGGGAAAAGCACCCCTTAACCGGGAAATAGCAGCCAATTTACGCGAATAAATGAGCGAGTGCATTTGGTTTTATAGAGGCAATAGACACTAGATACCCACCCCCGAAAACATGAAACATGTAAGTATAACCCCTCTGAAGACTCTTTCGGGTTTAATTGCCTTTTCCCGGGAAAAGTGATAAAGGACCTTAGAATTGAGATAAACTGGGAAGAAATAATGGGATATGAATGGAACTTGGTAGGTAGGACTCCCTTAGAATTCTGAGCCTAAAAATAAAAAGTGACTCCGGGTGATATCGAGCTGACTTTTAAATAAACTTTGGGCGTTAAGCACTAAAAATGCACAGAAAAAAACTCAGGAATTTCACCATAAAGTGGCCTCTTGCAAGCGTAATTCTTTGGAAGTGAGATTTTGTCGCGTTTTTCATAATCAGAGAGATTTTATTTCCCGGGAACTGAAGCAAACGCTGAAAAAAGATATGATTGTTACATTGCAACATTAGAGTAGTGGAAAGAATTAAAGTAGACTGTGCAAACAATGGGTTCATCTTAGCCTAGCGAAAAATCTATTAAAAGAAACTCAATCGGAACACCGTAGTGGAAACAGACGGGATACTCAATTAGCTTCATGGAGGTGAAATTTTGGCACAATTTGACCTCTAATAAGCAAATGACGCTCCCCTAATATCTAGAAGGTCGGGATTATAATAATGAATATATCAAAATTTTAAATGCTTGGAATGATTTAGCGGCCCATTGAAAGGGTCCTCTTCTACACCTGGGATGTCGGAACGTGAACCAGATAATTACAAAAAAAACATTGGGAGACTGGTAAGTTAAAAATAGCTTGATATTTGCACAACTTAGTTGTAAATACCTATAATGAACATGGATTTTGGGACTAGTGACGACAGAGTAAGGTCTCATTTAAAACCTTCCGAAAAGGGTAACAAAGTAAATCTCAGGATTTGTATTAACAATCATAATTCTAACCATAATTGAAACTAAAATAGACAAAGTGCGAAAAAATTACGGATATTCTATCCTTAGGCTGACTAATTTCGCTGTGAGAGCGAACGGTTGACTCTCCTAGTTAGTCAGTGAACAATTGGTTCTGCGTAATAACAGTTGGTTCTCAATTAGTTAGAGAACAATTACCAGAGAACGGACATTGCAAAGTTGTTAGATAGTTGGTTCTCATCATAGTTGAGAACAGCGATTTGTGAAGTTAACGAGATCAGTTGAAGTACCTCAGAGGAACAGTGATCCGTAGAGACACTATTATTTCTAGCAGTTCAAATTGCGTAATTGTCTGGAGTTACCGTGTGTAATTTGTTAATTTATTTTTGAGAGAGAAAAATCTAGTTGAGTTAGTTGGAAAATAGTTTGCAATGAGATTGTTAGACAATACTCTGGTCACTTAAAGCTTTGCGTAATCGGAATTAATTTTTCTGAAGTTAATTACCTCTGGAAATTCGTGCGATTGTGAGGCCGGATGACACCGCTCTGAGAGCAGACAAAAAGGAGGAAAGTAACATAATACAGTACAGAGTAGCACCAACTTAACCCTTTCCGGATTGTAGAAAGTAGTGAAACTCAGTCGCCCCGCTAAACTCACTACCCAAGGAACCACTTTGCGTTGTAGTTAAGGGAGAGGGAGAGTAAGAGAAAGAAAGAACCCAGAGAAGCAAATTCCTAAATCTACACTCGGCACGAAGTCCTCGAGTATCAATATAGGTGCTGCGGTTTTTCGATCTACCAATTTAGGGTAGGGGACCATTCTTTAAGGAACCTAAGCAGGCGACGACAGAAGCAATCTCCCTCGCCAGAGGTAAATTATCTCACCAGGGATGGATTGAGGGGGGGGGGGGGGGGGGTGACGCGGACGCCTCCTCTCACTCAGGGATTTGACCCCTTGCCGGCCCAAGGGTCCTTTTTTGTACTGTTTTGAGATAACCACTTTTGAGACCCTAATTTTTTCTAAAGGCAACTTGGGCGCCCATATTTTCTAATTTTGAAAAGAAACCGCGCGCCTTCAACTATTTTTTTTAGACCCCCTTCGATATCAGCCACCGCCAAGCCTCGAGATTAACAAAAACCGCCCCCCCCCTCGCCTCAAGAAAATCCTAGATCCGCCCCTGTATTTAACCCACTTTCTCACTTACCAATCTCTAAATCTTGGCAGAAAAAAAATAGTCGGCTCGTCACTGAATTTTACTGATTTTATATAGACGAATGGACTATGAAGGTTGAAAAACTTTCTTGTTAACAACATTGCTATTGAAACGCGTCCATTCAAAAGATTTTTAGTTTTTGCCACGATTGCAACAAAGAGACATTGTGATATAAGGCTTGTCCATCAATTAGCTATTTACTAGCAAGGCGACAATAACCTTGAACGGAGCCAACTTTTAGAAAAAAGTTTGCTCTGAAGAAATAACGTAGACGGCTACAGGTGACTAGTAAGGCGGCAAGCAAGCTGGGCCAAACCAAAACTGAACTGAGAGAAAAAATGCTATGGCGAAACTGGACGATTATAAAAGCGTGAAAGAAGCTGGACGAAACCAATTTCTAGTAAATAGTTCTAGTAAACTTACGAAGAAAATCAAACTCTAAGGAAGAACTAGCACAATTATTTGTGACAACTAGCTCAGCTCAAAATCTGCAATTACCCATTGCTATGGAAATTATCTTTTCGTAGCAAGAAGGAAAAGGGTCGCAGTTAGGGTTATGCAAAGCATTTTCAAATGACAAGCAGAAAAGGGGTCATTTTTCCAAACTGCGACCAGTGCTTTACGTAAGAAGCTCACCTGTAGAAGAATAGTAATCTTGCAATGGAAATCAGGTGGTTAAAAATGGAATTTTACAGAAAAAAAAACAAACTAATAAAAAGTTTAGACCATTTTTCCATCTCCGACGAGATATACAATGATTCAATATACAAAGATGTAAATGCAATCAAAGAGTTTAAAATTTTTAAAGATTATTTCAGACAATCTAAAGTGCAAATTTTGATACTTTTTTCTAAAACATTACGAAAGATTAAAATCAAAATAAATGATATATCAAGCATTATTCTATGTGTCAAAAATATGAGACAAGATTATGACTAAGTTTCATTTTTAAAATGTAAGATCTGGTCACTTATATTGACATCAATTGGCTATGTTCGTTGAGACCATTAACAGGGCAGTCGGAACCTTCAGGGCTCTGCCCTCATATACGAGAAATTTTAATTACTGTTTTTGCTCGATCAGAGATGCGGCATGGGAATTTTTGTCCTTAAACTTTATGAACATTATGAACTATATGCTTCTGTGAATAACTGCCGTAAAGGTTTTTGTTTTTAATGGTAGGAATAGAGAGACTGCAAAAAGAAATTGCAGTTTTTCACGCCCATGGGAATGCTTAAATTGATCATTAGGCAACGAAGCCACGGCTCGTTAAATGTAAACCCGCGGTAACTTGGCATGATGATTCTTATTCTTTTCTTCGCCCAAAAAACAGTGTGTACTGGATAAACATATTTTGATTGACCGCATTGCTCAAATTATGTTTTAAAACTTGCAATTTACAACCGTTTGAGCGCTTCTTCCTTATTTTTGTTCTCACACCTTAATATTTACGAGTATGAATGAAATTTTCTTTTTGGATCGATCGATTCAGCCATCTTAATGGAGAACACTTGAACAATATAACCAAGTTTTTCGGGCAAACGCGATCTACTGCATTTTTATGCGTTAACTAATTAAAAATTTGAATCAACAGTACAATCCCCCCTCCCTCCCAATCAAATTAGGAATAGTCTATATTCATTCAAAATTAAGGGGGGGGAGTTGTACGGTTGATCCGAAATTTGGTTAGAAATCACATGGGTTGATGAAGAAAAATAGTTGTCTAGGTGGATGCCTCAAAGAATGGCCTCATAAACTACGACAGTTTCATCAACGAAATAGTCAAGTTGCACCAGACGCCATAATGGAACTAGAAAAAAGACTTCATAAGGCTGATTTAGAAAAAATATATTTATTTAAATTTAATTTTATTAAAAGTTATTTTCAGGAGTAAAAATATATGTAGTGGTATTAAATCTATGGGTTCCGTTTCAACTCAGCAAGCCTAAATTTTGGCTGAAATAAGCTGTGAGCTAAGGTTGAAAAACCATAAATGATTTGTTAATGTGAATAAGAAATTGAATTTAACTGCTAGAAGCTCTTCATTGTTTTTCATAGATTATATATAGTAATACATGAGGTTTCCTCGATGCCAGCTGAATCACAGAGGCGAAGCATCCTCATTTGATGCAAGCTCAAACCACTTGCAATACATCAAGATGCAAGCTACAGATTCTTCGACGCAAGCTAAAACCACGTGCGATACATCAAGTATAGAATTTCAACAGCATGACGCTCAGGAACTAGCAAAGGGGACTTCGAACTTGAGGTTGAGTTTTGATTCAAAATTAGCAATGGAAATTCGAAAACACTGCGGTCGCCATCCTTGGTTTTACCCAAATAGCTAATTTATGCAGAAAGCTCAAAAATTAGCCATGAATTAGCAACATTTGGGTCGTTTCATTTATTACGCCCAATTTTCTGAATTTTGCGTTTTTGTAATTTCAATTTATGTACGCATAGAACAGAAAATTGATCACATTGATTGACTTCCCGCATTTAGGAAAAAAATCGATCATAATGGATTTTCGTGGTCTGAAGTGTTGTAAATATAATCGATTCCCATGTTACGTTCAGACAAAAAAACTGGACTAAAAATGGATTTAAATCCATTTTTTCTTGCCAAAACAAAATACATTATAATTCATTTGGAATCGGCTATGATGGATTTTATAATAAGTAGGAAATCACATTAAAATGGAATTCTTCCACTTTATTTTTGTTTCGCGCTTCGTGCAAAATTTTGCAAGAATTTCAGCATTTATCAAGTGAGTTATGCGGGAACTTTGCAAAGTGAGTGTACGGCCTGATCCATTTCTAAAACTAAACTCAATTCGCAAAAAGATTCCGTTAAACTCTCCCCCCATCCCCTAACGTTTGATCCTTTGCGCCCCTTCAATCCCCCTAACGTTTGCCCCTTTTGCTCCGCTAGGGGGGTAATGTAAATCGGCAAACGCTAGGGGGGTAATGGAAGGGGGATTAGTCCACCTTCAACTTTACCCCACCCCCAAAGTTTCTAATAAATTAACCAAAATTGTTGAAAGGAACAAAATTCTGTTTTTGAGTAATATAAAAAGTAACAAAAATATCAAAGTTAGGCAGAAAAAAAATTAAATTGAACAACATGTAACCAACGTAACCAACCTTAGTTTGAAACGTAGAAAAGACTTTATGTGCATTGAAATTCGCATCTCAGTAAAGTGCAAAAAAATTCGATTATAATTTAGTTTCATTGTCAGTGTCCACAAAAGTGAATGTTTTAAACTTTTTAAATAGCTTCAGATTGAATGACGGCAGCGGAGTCAGGGGGGCTCTGGCAAATACCCACAACTGCCAGATGTGTACGAAGGTGATATCAGGCGACCTGTGTTCATGCTTCACTTGCTGTTCCAAATTCCACTGGACCAAGGACTGTACCGGTTTCCCAAAAATTTTCCTTGATGGGTATAAATTGGTTAGAGTCAATGTTCTGCTATTCTGCAATTCCTGTGCAGATGACGGCAATCGAGACCTCGTTATCACAAAAATTGCTCAACAATCGCCGATCAACGACAAGGACCATACTGCAACTTTCGAAGCAATGCTCGCAAACCAGGTGAAGATGTTCGGTCAAAACCGCGCAAGATTTGAGCGGTTTTTGATCGTTTTTTTTTTAGATAAACCGCTCAAAACCGTTCAAATCTTGCGCGGTTTTTGAGCGGGTTTTTTTTAGATAAAACCGTTCAAAAACCGCTCAAACCGCTCATTTTGAAGCAAGATTTTGAGCGTAATTGTCTAAAAAACCGCTCAAACCGCTCAAATCTTGCTTCAAATTAGGTGAAAAATCTCGACTCGGGTGATCGTCTCAATCAGCAGCAAGCGAAACTTCATGAAGAACTGCAAATGATCAAATACTCCCATGTATCTTACGAACCTGCTCCTGAGCAGAAACTTTTGTACAGTGAGCCAGTACTGACAGGTAAAATTGATGCACAAGTTCGGAGTATTACTTCTGGTTTTGTTGAATTTTAAAGTAAAATGGAAATTCCTCAAAAAATTGCTACCAAATCCCGCGAGGCAGACCCTAACGGTATACGGATAAGAGGCATTCCTGATTCAAGTGGCCAGAAGCATGAGCGGCTTGATGAGGATGTAGCGCAAGTTCGTAAATTATTTGACTTTTTGGGCGTCAAAGGCCAAATAATGGATGCTCGTCGTCTCGACTCATTCAATGAAAATAAAGCTAGGGATGTTCTTGTCTCCGTGGGATCGTTTTGCGAGAAAAATTGAAAATTGTCCCGTCTGGTTAATCTCCATGATTATAATCCAAAAATCTACATGTCAAATGATCTTTCTCCGTGTGAAATTGAGCCTTCGAAAACTTCTCTCAAGCGGAGTGTCTGGAAAGAACATACGCATAAGAAGTTGTAAAATTGAAATAAGAAACGACAATGCTAGGAATCAAGAATCTTGACTAGCTAAGTCTAGGACTCCTGAAGACCTTTGAAATATCACATACAACGTTCGTAGCGTTCTCCGTCTGCAGAGGCGTTCTGCACTGGTACAGACGGTGTCTCGTTTCTCTCCTAGCCTTGTTTGTGCTACAGAGACTTGGCTCACTCCCGACTGTGTTGACTCAGTGCTCCTCCTTCCTCGGTATCTTTTTTTCCGCGTTCATAGGCATCTTGGCTCTTCTGGTGTTAGCACACATGGCTGACTTCTGATCGCTGCTAGTAGGTATCTTGATGTTTACCCTGCCTGTGTCGCCTGTACTTGCGTCGCTGTCTCTGTCCGTCTTCCGAGTTCTTGTCTTCTTGTCATCTGTTTTTACAACCCTCGTAGAAAGTCCTTACCGTGTGCCCGCTTCTGATTTGCTTACCTTCTTCAGTGTCCTTGCTCTTTTCGTCAACGACTTCGACGACATTGTTTTCACCGGTGAATTCAACTCCCCAAATGTCAACTGGGATACTTATGAGTCTCATCACGAGTATGATCGCACTTTCCTTTCTTGTATTGATTCTCTGCAGCTTATTCAACAAGTTTGCTTCCCTTTTCGTGGTAGTGACATTCTGGACTTGTTCATTTGCCGGTCGACTGATGTTGTTCTTCACATCCAGCATTTCTCTGCCTTTCATGATTTCTACTCGAACGACAATTGTCATCTCTCTTATCATATTCCTGTTAAACCATTATCCGCACTGATAATCTTAGCGATATGTCCTGCGGTGTTACTCCTCTGCGTCTCAGCTACTGTAAAGCAGACTTCGATTCTCTTGGTGCGGCTATAGATTCTAATCCGTTTGTTCCAGTTTGTTGGTCCAATCCAAATGTCTTTCTCAAGTAATGGTACGTTTGACTCGAAGGTCTTCTGTGTCGCTTTGTTCCAACTCGCACTCAACATCGCTCTAAGCTTCCTCCTTGGAAACATCCAGTACTTCTGATAAGATGAAGCGCCTTCACACGATGGAAGTCCGATATGCTAGTAATGCCATCCGTCCTCTTGTTCGTCTACTGGCCCTCAGAGATGAAGTCGACACTTGCATGATTTCTGATAAAGCTGATTACGAATCCAAGCTATCTGGTACGCGTTCTACTGATCGCCTCTTCAAGTTCTTCAAGAGTTTCCGTGGGGATGGTCCTCTTCTTGTTACTTTTCATAATGGTGACCTTAGTACTTCTCATCCCAAAAACAAGCTGAGCTGTTTAATCTTTTCTTCAACAGTGTCTTTCTTCAGCAGTGTCTTACGGTCTCCACTGCAACTGTTGACGACTTTGACACTTCTGTTCATGCTATTAGCAATCTTGGTCCTGACAATCTTCCACCCATTCTCTTTACTGAGTGATGTAGCTCTCTTGCTGTCTCCTTATCTCGCTTGTTCTACAAGATCAAGCAGACCGGTGTTTTCCCAGATATTGGACTTCTGACAACATGTTAAAGCTTAACGTCACCAAGTGTCATCATCTGACCTTCTCCGGTGAGTCCCCTAGTTTTTTTGACAATGGTGTTATTCCTCGGGCTGAGAGCATCACTGATCTTGGATTAACAGTCACCAGTTCCCTTTCCTGGTCTTTACATATACATAATATCGTCAAAATGCTATTGGCGTCTGTCATTTTCTCCGGCGTAACACTCGCCTTGTCCTAACACATGGAGCAAACCTAATTTGTATAAATCGATGGTCATGCTGTTTTGCTTTATGCGTCTAGCTGTTGGTATGCCAACAAAACCAATATGCGTCACATTGAGCCTGTTCAACGTAGATTCACTGCATGGATTTGTAACTTTGAAGCTGACTACTTTACGAGGCTTAATGCTCTGAACTTGTTGCCACACACGCTTTTCCTTGATGTTTCTGACTTGCTCACACTCTCGAAAATTATATCAGAAAACTACGACATTCCTTGGACATATCATATCATTTTACCAGCAGATCACCAAAACAAAATTAGAAATTCGACCAAACAGAAGATAGTGATGGAACGACCGAAGAGACTTGTATGCGAGCAGAACTTCTTTTTCCGAACAGCAAGACTCGTGAATACCCTTCCAAATTTTATCCCCTTCTTCGACAGACAAGGACTCAAAAACAGACTATTAGCTTTTTACTGGAGCTACTTTAAGAACACTAGGACGTGCACGTGGACTATCAGCTGCGAATGCACCATCATGAACTGTCGCTTCTGCTTGCCGGATTTCAGCAACCTAAACTCATAATTTGTGTCGAGGGGGAAACCACTTCACAACTATATTGTGAGTAGTAGACGAGTGAGGGAGAGTGGAGGTGGGGGGTGGCGGGTTGGGTGGTGACCCCCATGTATTAAGATAGGGAATGGAGGATCCGGTCATCAACTTATGTATTGAGATAGGGAATAGACTTCCTATGTATTGAGATAGGGAAAAAGTTGCCTAATGTATTAAGATGGTAAGGTTTCAGTGTGATGATAAGTTTCCGAAAATTTTCTCGGCGCCCGATCTTACCATGTATTCGGAGAGTGTATAGATTTCACTATGTATAAGGATTAGAAATTCATTGTAGGGAATTAAGAATTCATTAAGAGAGTGAATAGATTTCCCAATGTATTACGATATGGAATGGTTAGGTTTCAGTGTGATGGTAAAAGAATGGTAAGAAAAAGGGTATTTGTTTGGATTTTGGGTAGAAATGTCTAGTTTTTCGGCAAAAATCTGGGTACGCGTTATTTAATTGGTGAGTATTACTTGTCGGTTGTGTATTGAAGGCATTATGGTTTTTTTGGTTCATGGCCTGTCAATAGTAAGATATACAAAAATTTAAAATTTTACCAAAAAATTTGAAAATTATTTCAAAAAACTTCAAAACACGATATACTTGATATAATTTGACTTCATGATTTCTTTAATAGATGATCTTATTTTTTAAATCAGTACTCTATCTTGCTAAAACTATGTTGAAACCTACTGAAACTTCGAAAAAGGTCAAGTAGTTGGAGAAAATTGCAAAAAGTATTTCGAAAAAAATGTGCATTTTTCATTTCAGACATTGTAACAATATTCATTTCAGACATTGAAAACGCTTTTGATGATAACATATTTTTTACTAAAAAAAAACAAAGAAACTTGAAAAAACTCGAATTGTTTTATCAATTTAAATTTATTTTGAGATAACAATCGCCATAAAAAGTTTTTCCCTTATTTAGAGTCTAATTAATTTATAGGTAGTTCATGTAGCCAATCAAAACCTCAATTTTAGGCAAAAAACTAAAAAACAATCAATAAAAATCAGAAATTCGAAAAATAATGATAAGGTCTCAATTAAATATACTGTCTTAATTGTAATTTTGCTCAAGGAAGACAATATTTACTTTAAGTTTGATAATACAGTAGTTAAATAAGTTTTTTGTGTAATTTCTTAAACAAATACTAGAAATTAGACTGATAATTGATTAGTGTTTTAAATCACTTTTGATTAAATTGTATGTTTTATCTGACTTTTTCTCAGATATCCTAGCTCTAAATGTACACTTCAGTTAGAGAAAAAGATTTGAACCAATAGTATTTCAATTACCAAACATACGAAACATCACAAACCGTTACTGAAGTTTACAATTATCTGGAAAGATAAAGTCTCCAAAAAATTGGGACAGTTCTTTGAATTCGTTCAAAGTACAGTTGACATAGACAACTTGTTTCATTGCTTCATTCTTTTTTGCAGTGAAGAGTCGAATCTGAATGTAGGGAGGTTTGTTAACATTGCACTAATTGATGGTGACACAAACTTGTCTTCTATTATACGATGTTATGTCAAACTTTTTGTTGCAGTTGGCAAGCTCCTGATCTACATTTGACTCCTTGTCAGAAGTGAGTTCCAATATAGGAAGGGTTCCACGGTTTTCAGCATCGTGAGTAACAGTATTTCTAATTGCCGAGGTTGCTTCTTCTTTTTTTTCACCAAGATAGATTCGCTGTCTTTTTCGAGTTGTTCCAAATCATTTTTTTTTGAATAGTTGAAAGCAGGGTTAAAAATAAATTTTCCCCTTGTAGGATTTTTGGGACCAAGCAAATATTCCAATTCTTGTTTGATTTTTGAGAAATCAATTTACTTGGGACTAGTGTTTTTTTTTAGTGTATTTTTCAATAGAAGAACAGACTAATCAGATGAAGAGAAATAAAAGAATTGATTCTGAGACTATATAAAAATGGAAATAACAAACTGAGTCCTCCAATTAACCATAAAAGGAAATAAAATTAAAAATGGAGTTTTTGTGTGAAGTTTCCAAATATGGAATTGTGTAGGTGTAGTGTTCCTATATAAATCCACAGTTCTCAGCAAAAATGATTTGTCCAGATGGCTGCAGCTATGTGTCAAGCTATTCCCAGCTTTTTTTTAGATTATAACGAAATATCGCTTTTTATTTCCATTTCCAGTGATTTTTTACGAAAAATGTATAGTAACCAAAGATTATTGTGTGTCTACCCACAATTCATTGCGTTCTTTGGAGAATTTTAAGTTCCATTTCGTTTCAATAGTAACATCTTTTAGCCAAATTTTGCAGAGATTAGATAGATAAATTTACATATATCAAGAAATTGACTGTCTTTACACTTTGTTCAAACACAGAATCCGTTCAAGTACTGTTACATCAAGCGGAGAAGTATTCAGTCAGCTTAGTCGAGCAGTGCAACATAACTTACGATGAAAAGGGGCCGAAAAGATACCTAGTTTTGCAAAGAAACGACTCATTTGGAAAAATTCAAGAGACATTATCTAATTTCTAATCAAAAACTTGTTTCCATACAAACTCATGGTTCAGCATTTCTGGACAGAACTCGAAAAGTTCAAAATTCAACATATGAATATGATTTGTGAGATTATTGATCGTTTTATTGATTGTCATGGTTCAACGCATAGTGATCATGCAAGATAAAATAATCAACTGTCTCACAATGTTCTCTTAGTAGTTTGACCTTATATGTCTTTAAAACCTAGCTTTGGTTTATGAACATTTCATTCAATTGAATACAAACAAATGGGAAACTTGAAAAAATGTGGGAAAAATCTGTGTGAAACAAAAATTAAGTTAAATTTCGAGTTCGTTGTCACTTTCTTCTTCATAAGCCACACCATGTTTTCTTCTCAACAGAGCTATGATATCCTGTTGAACATTCAATTTTTCTTTCTTGAATTTTTTATCACGAATTGTTCCGATTTTTCGCCAATCATGTGGGGTAATTCTTAAAGGCCTGAAACACTTCTTCGGCTCTCTGTAGAAGATGTCGAAATCAACCATTTCTTCAAAAAGAGTGATTTGTAGTAAAGTTCACTCGTAAGCAAAAGAAAACTATTTCCGTATCCCAGATCCACAATTTCATCAAAAATTTTTTCATATGAATCATATAAAAACCCGTACTTTTTTCTCGAAGGTGAGTTAGACATAGCCAATTCTTTTCTAAACTATCTAATTCTTTCACTCTCGAGTTCTTTCCATTCTGAAAGTTCTATGATAATTTGCTCACAAGCCTTATTTTTGTTAAATTTGAGAATCTTGACAGTTTCGGCACCAATTTCAAGCTGGATGCAGTGAGTCGCCCGTTCGATTATGATTGGTTTCAAATTTTGAGATAGAATTCCGTTTCTTTGATAAGTTTAACTCATGTTGATAGAGTAAATTCAACTGCAGGATATTTTCAATTGAAGTGAAATATTTTATTTTCAGCTGAAATGTAGATTTTGCTTACAGTAAATGCATATTTTGCTGACAATCTCTAAAAATATCTGAAATCATTCAAAAATTGTTCAACACTTGGTTGACTTTAATTGTTTATAAAAGGTTTATAGAAAAGAATTTTTGTTGATCTGAAGCTAATTTTGAAAGGTTTTCAAAAAGGAAAAATTTACTTAAAAACTTGTTCTTTTAATTACAACCTTGTGGAGTAACTTAATTTAGATGTAGAAAAACTAGCAAATTAAGTAAAATACACATATTCTCTCATCAATCTCATCATCTAAGAGTTAGTTCTGGAACTCTGATTGGTTGAATTGTAATTGGATATTTCTAGAATTTAGAAGGTTCAGAAAAATCTAGAAGTTAAATTATAATGACTTCAAATAAAATTCGAGGATTCAATCTATAGATTGTAAAAATTAGAAGATTCTAGAAAATAATGAATAAGGACATCAATTTCTCTGGTGGAAAAATTCTTCCATAAAAGTTAAAGTGTAATGACGTCATTTTCTCAGATGGAAATACTTTTTTTGCCAAAATAATTCAAAAGACACCTCTTAGCTCTGTCGAAAATCATGTCAAACCCTCGGATTGGCTTTTTCAAACATTTTTTTTGCTAATTGATTTTTTGTTATAAGAATCTTGTCAAAGTTAAATTTTTTCCAGCTTAAACAGTTTTTAATAAGAAAATCTTTAAAGAATTTTTTTAAGTGTGCCAAGAACTCTCATAAGAATTTTTGCAAGATGCTTTTTTTGGTAAAATGCGTGTTTTTTCTTGGTTTTTTGAAAAATTATTTTTTTTCCCAAACGATTAAGCAAAAAACGCAAAATTTCAACATAAAAAACAGGTTGACTTTTGCCTAGAAAATTTTAATTTTGATGAATTTCATCGCTATTCCTTATGTTAATACATTGGTTTTCTATTGTTTCTGATCAACAGACATGCTAAAATTAGTTTTCTAAAGGATTTTCATATTGAAAAAATGCAAAACTTGTTTCACTTTTTTCAACAGGATAAGAAAAATGTTTTGTTTTTTTCAACCGTATGTGAAAAGTGTTTTTCCTTTTCTTTCCACAAAAAGCGAAAACAGGTTCAATTTTTTCGACAAGATGCGAAAAGTGTTTCATTTTTTTCGACAAAATGCGAAAAGTTTTTCAGTTTTTTCGACAAGATGCGAAAAGTGTTTAAATTTTTTTGGACAAAGGCAAAAAGTGTTTGAGTTGTTTGACAAGGTGCAAAAAATCATTTTGTATTTTTTACTGTGTACAAATTTTTGATTGTTTTCTTCTCTAATTTGTTTGCAAAAATTAATCAAATTATTAATATGTGCGCGAATTCGGAGCACTAATTTAAGTTGTATTCTATTTGTTTTTCAATAGTTTACACCGAACTTCCCATCTATTCTCATAATTAAAATGAAATTGTAGAATATAATCAATTACAAAGAACGAAACAAATATCAAGCATTAGTTATTTACAAAAAATACTCAATCGAAGAATTCTCGAGAGTTCTGGAAGTTCTCTATAAAACTCGGAGTTGGACGAGGTTGTAGTGGTTGCTGTGGAGCTGGAGGTGTCATTGTTTCTGAAAAGCCCTCACTTTCATCTATTGTGATGGCGTTTTCGACTGATCCTGCTTCCTCGCAAGGAAAGAGGAAATCTTCGACCGGTTGAGCCACAAATCTTGAGTCATGGGTAGTCCATTCCCACATGCTCAGCCACTTCCTCCATCATTTGCATTTCTCCAAGTTGGTTCTCTGTAATGGGAACTTGCCTTATATAATAATTGTCAAAATCCCTTCGCATCACTTCCACCATGTGCCAGACGTGGATTGGGATGTCCATTTGTACCAAAAACACTCCAGACACTATTTCTCGAATTTGAATTTGTACTAATTTAGGCGAAACTTCTACAGAGTACATAAGTCTGCTGTTTTGTATGAAAAAATCATTTTGAGCAATAAGTTGAGCAAAAGATAAAGAGTAAAACAAGATTTATTTAGAGCTGAGAGAGGACGTATTTGATGAAAAATTAGTTAAAATTACGTTGATTAGAGCTGAGGGAGGAGGTGGTTGACGGTAGTTAAGTTGAAAAAAAATGATTTTTAGGTAGGAGTGAGGGGTACCTTCAACTCGAATAAGTGGAATTAATCAATCAGAATTGATTTTCCGTATTTGGTCTGAAGTCGTCTTCAATTAGATATCAGCTTCCTTTTATGGATTTTTTAAATGAAAGTCGTGTCCAACCGGAAACAAAATTCCACTTTAGGAAATTGCAGACACTGTCGTTCCCAATCACAAAAATATTCTTTTTTGATCTAGTTGTCATATCCAATCAGAGAACAAGTTTAAGGACTGAAATCTTCCAAAAAAAATAAAAATATATACAAAAGTAGTCGCAAAAATAAATGACTAAAAGTTGTTTGCTGTAAAATCAAGAAATGTTGCCAATATAACTAAAACAAGAAAGAAAATTAGAACAAGTAGCATTTCCAAAATGTTTTTCATCAAGTTAATTGAATTTTTTGTATGTAATCAATGAGAATTTGCTGATGATTGAGTAGATAGTCAAGTTCTTTGGTTTTGATATAGATTCGAAAAGATAACTCAAAGTTGAGAATTTTTTCAAAAAAAATCTCGGAAATCTGATTCCATAGCTGACATTGCAGGATTTTGAGCTCAAAAAATCTATAAAAAAATGAAGAAATAAAGAACTTTGCTGTAGATTTTTTGACAATTTTGGGATTCGGGTAGGGGATAAATATCTATGGTTAAGGTGTAATGATTCCATTTAAAATTCGACGATTCAATCTGTAGATTCTAAAAATTAGAAGATTCTAGAAGTTAATGAATAATGACATCAATTTCTCTTGTGGAAATATTCTACAACTTTTACCCTTTCATAAAACTTAAAGTATAAGGACGTCATTTTCTCAGATGGAATTACTTTTTTATTGCCTAAAAAATTCAAAAAACACCTCTTAGCTCTGTCGAAAATCATATCAGACCCTCGGATTGGCTTTTTTCAAATATTTTTTTTGATAATTGATTTTTTGTTATAATAATCTTGTCAAAGTTAAATTTTTTCAACCTTGAACATTTTTCAATATAAAAATCTTAATAGTTTTTTTACGTGTGCCAAAAACTCTTGCAAGAATTTTGGCAAGATGCTTTTGCAAACTGTTAAAATCGTTTTGGAATTTGTTTGCTGTAAAAATAAGAAATATTGCCGATATAAGTAACACAAGAAAAAAAATTAGAACAAGTAGAATTTCCAAAGTGTTTTCAAGAAGTTATTTGAATTTTTTGTATGTAATCAATCAAAAATTGCTAATTTTTGAGTAAATATTCAAGTTTTTTGGTTGTGATATAAATTTGAGAGGATAACTCAAAGTTGAACACTTTTTCAAAGCAAATCTCTGGAAATCTGATTCCAATCTGATCATGCAGGATATTGAGCTTTGAAAACCTTTTAAAAAACGAAAGAATAGAGAACTTTGCTGTGGATTTTGACAATTTTGGGATTCGGGTAGGGGGTAAAAAGATTCTTTGATATGTTATCATACGACTTTTTGATCAATTTCAAATTCTCGAGAATAAACAAATTTTTTTTCCTTGTCAGTGTAACTATGCACTAATTTTGAAGCTTTGATACTCAACACTTGACTCGAAAGTAAACTCTTTGATTGAGTAAGTTTCTCTGGATATACCTTTATTTAGCCGGATAACTGTAATTTTTACAACATAAAAGTCCAAAAAATTTTGAAAAAATTAAGAATCTACATCTATTTCATCAATAAGGAAATCGCACGGAATATTTTCTTTTTTCTTTTAAAGTAACTCGATGAAATTCAAATATTTTTTGATAGAAACTTTTCAAATAAGGACTAAGGTTTTTTTAAAAATAATAAAACTTCCCTTTTGGAAAATGGTGTATTCTGATTGGCTGATATCCAACAAACAGTGTTACTAAAAGAATACTCAATTCATTGTTGAAGTTTCCATGAGAAACACAGCTCAATTCTGATTTATTGACATTGAAACTGTTGTCAAAGACCATGACCATTGAAGCCCGATTCTGATTGGTTATTATCAAAAAAGGTAACATTTTGCTTATAAGTAATGCTCGATTCTGATTGGTTGATACCGAAACTTTTGAAAACTCCATTGGTTAGGTTGGATGATTTTTATTTCAGCTAGGCCATATAGCATATCCATTCTGATTTTTTTTCACGTTAAAAACAATTGGTTAATAAATTCACACAACTGTTTTTATTTACTTTTATTCACTTTTGAGGCTATTCAACTCTTCTTTTCTAAAAACTTTGGACATTCTAAATCTCCTTTTTTTTCTAAAGTTCTTTCTTTACTTGTTGAGATACCGTCATGCAATTGAAACAAAAAAACTGCATGTCTTGAATGTGTTAGAGAATATACACATAAAGATGCGTCAAGACATCGTAAGCACTGTGATGTTGTAAAGTGTTTAACTTGTAACTTTTTTTACATATACCAATGATTTACTCTTTAATCATATTAAGACGAAGCATTGTTCTTGTCAACAAAAAGACAAAACGTTATTTTATGTCCTCAGTTGTCTCAAAACAAACTCCAAGAGAACTTAAAATTAAACTATTTTTAATAAAAACATATGAGAAAAAACTTTGAATAATGATTTTTTTTTAAACTGAAATATCTATACAATTGTGATGAATTTAAAAACTCCATTGGTTGTAAGCTTGCAGAGATTTTGTTGCAATAAAATTGTAATGAAAGCGCATAAAATAAGCTAACGAGTGGTTAAGTATATGTTAAAAAATTATACGAAGTTGGGTATTTATAAAAACATCGACTAATTGAACGGTTTTGCCTAGTTACGATTTTAAAACTTTCCTTGTTTAGTGCTTGAAAAAGTGTTAAAAGAGTAGTGCAATTTTAAGCAGATAATGGGTTTGGATTTATCAAGAAATATAGTTTTCTACTACTTTTTGACGAGAAAGAAGTTGATGACTGACCTAGAAAATATAAAAAAAATTTGTTTTTGCTACTCTTTGAAAATTTCAAGATATACATCATTCTCAACGAAATATTTACTTAACTATCGAAATTCAGAGTTGAAACAGCAACATACAGATATCAGTTTCAGAAAATCATTTGAAGATGTTTGGCAAAAAATTTCTGGTATTAAATCTGCTTCGGATTATTGAACATTCATCAAAATGATACATTCTCCATCTAAAAATCAGTTTCCAAATAAAATTTTGTTCAAATTTGATTAAGTTGGAAGGTAGTAGATCGAGCAAAACCTGAGAAAATACTAATTTTGGATAGAAAATCAATTTATTTTGTTAGTAATTTTGAGATTTTTTTACTAAAATTCAAAAGTTAAATTATATCTTGAGAAAAAACCCAACAAAAAAAGTCTCAAAGATTTATATTTTGGTGTAAAAATTGTTATACAATTTTTTTTTCATATGGTATTTTAACTAAATTTTAATGAAAAACGAGATGTTTTGAGATTTTTTCATGAAGTAAGCTCAATTCCGACATCGTTTAGAAATCGATAGATGAAGCATAAACCGAAAATTTGCTTTCAAGATCTACATTTCATTATTTTGGATAAAAAACAAAAAAATTTGATAAGAAGGAAGGTTTTTAAGGAAAATATTATGGAGCTTGCAGGAAAAATTTAAACAAACTGATACTTTAGCAAAACCAGATGTAGGATCTCTTAATTATTTGAAATTTATTATGAACAGAAATCTCATTGAATTATATTTTAATGTAAAGTTTGGAAAATTTTTCATCATTTGATATATTAGGTAAATTTATATGATAATTCAGATGTTTTGAGGATATTTTGTGCAAAATAAACCCAAGCCGACATCTTTTGGAAGATGATACTTGAAGCAGGAATCAAAAATTTGCTTTCAAGAATAACAATTCATTATTTTGGATGAAGAACAAAAAAAATTAATTTAGAAAGATTCTTAGAGAGCTTAATAAGGAGCTTGCTGAAATTTTCTCAGTTTCAAGTTTCATTTAGAAAATTACGTAGAACTAAAGAGTTTTTTTTGCTTAATAAATTTCGCAAAGTTATCCAATTGTCGCATTTTGCACCTTGATTTCCTTTTCCAAATCGATTTTTTTTTTCAGAAGCGTTTTGCTAGAAGTATTTAGACGTTGCAGAAGTTAGGAACTAGGCCAGGCCCACTTGCGTATTTCTACTTCCGGAGGCTCTCAGATTATAAACAAAAGAGCTGTTCTTAATTTTTTCTAAAAACTCAACATATAAATACAGCTTTAAGTTTTCATTTTTTACATGTACCTTTGAATGCTTTAACTAGCGCCGATATTTTCTCACTCAGACAATTTTAAGAAAATTTTCGACAGAAATCAAGAATCAAAAGCTATTTAATAGCTTTTTTTTGCAAAAAAAGGGATGGTTAATGATCCCAAAAATTGTTTTTTTGCTTGAATAGTTTAATGTAGTAACTGAACAAGGGAACCTAAAGGAGAACATGTAAATTTTTTGTTCAATTGATACTATTTTCCTCCTTAACTCCTCAGTTCTGACTACCTTTTCTTGCACAGTGAGTTCAATAGCGAAAACATGTAGTAAGCAGAACGCAAGATTAAACTTAAAACAAAAAAAATTTACGGCAAAATCATGAAAATTATGTTGTAGAAGCAACAGAGAGATAATCTTCGGTTTTAAAGAAGATTTTGTTAATTTTCATCCAACCTTATATACTCTTAAGAAACACTTACCCCATTCTTAGTCGTTTTTAGCAGTAAATTTTTTGTTTTTTATCAATGATTTGAAACTTAGTATTTGTTAGTAACGTGAAAAACTTCTCAGAAGTTGTAATTTTTGTACAGTTTGGGTTCATCATTGAGAAAAAACTGATAAACAGTTGTAATTTTGGGTGAATTTGCGCTGAACTGAACAAAAAACCAGTTAATTACACAAATTAAAGGTCAAGGAAAAAAATTTTGAATAGATTTTAATAATTTTTACTTTACTTTCTGAAAAATTACAATAAAATTCACCAATTTTCCCGAGAAATCGTGATTTTTCCGAAAAATTGTGATCGAGAATTTCAATCATGATTCAGCTAATTTTAGCTTTCAATTTAGTGTTCAGAACAAAGATTAACCCGCTTTTTAGCTCAAATTAGGGTAAGTTTATCGTATTTCAAGATTTTGAGAGAAAGTTGTGGAAAAACCTATATTTTTATCATTGTCTCAAAATTTTTTATCATTGTCTCAACATGATGCCAATTAAATTTTAATTTTAGCTTAATGTTAAAACATGCACGTGAAATAATTTTCAATTAGATTAGAAGCAACAAAAAACTAGCCCAACCTTGAGATTTCCACACTTCTTTTCAAAAACTTGAAATTTTTGCAGTTTTTTCCAAAAACTTTGAAATTTTTTGCATTTTTTTCCGAAAACTTGTTTTTGTTTCAAAGTTTCAGTAGGTTTCAACATAGTTTTAGCAAGATAGAGTTTTAGCTGTTTTAAAAAGTACGAACATCTAATAAACTAGTTTTCAAGTCAAACTATATCAAATCTTATCTTGTTTTGAAGTATTTTTTTAAAAAATTTCATTTTTTTAAATGAAAGTTCCATTTTTTGCACATCTTACTATTGACTTACCATTAACCAAAAAAAACATAAAACCTTCATTACTTATTTGTTAAGTAATACTCACCAATTAAATAACGCGTGCCCAGATTTTTGACGAAAAACTAGACATTTACACACAAAATCCAAAAAATTACCGTTTTTCTTACCATTCTCTTACCATCACACTGAAACCTTACCATTACATATCTTAGTACATTGGAAAACCTACTCCTTATCTTAATGATTTCTGAATTCCCAACAATGAATTTCTAATTCTTATACATAGGGAAATCTATACACTATCCTAATACATGGTAATATCGGGCGCCGAGAAAATTTTCTGAAAGTTACCATCACACTGAAACCTTGCCATCTTAATGCATTAGGAAACCTTTTCGCTATCTTAATACATAGGTTGGTGACCGGATACTCTATTCCCTATCTTAATACATAGGGGTTAGCAATGCAGTAGCAATGAATTAGCAATAATTTTTTGTTGGAACGTACTATCTTTTATGAAGATTTTTATCTGAAAGAGAAAGACTTCTTTTAGGTAAAAAAAGTAAAAAATAAAGATAATAACATATTATCTTCGAACATATTATCGTTCATGAAGACTTTTTTTCTGAAATACTAAAACTTCATTACTGGTAAAAAGAAGTAGAAATTAAAGATGATAACTCCATTTATATCGATATTTTTTGTTTTTACTTATTTTAAAAAGATAAAATAAAGGTAAAGGACAAGGCGAATTTTTTCAACTGAAAGATAAAACTCGTTAATTTATTTTCAAGAAGTAAAAACTAATTTCATTGACGTAATTGGATCAAAAATAACCGACTGGAAAAATTTTACCTATATGGCAGTCTCATAAAGTGCAATACGCTGCCATCAATATAATGTATTAATGACAATGAACTGTTCTCAACAGATTGAATAATTAGCCCTGAAAAAGAACATAAGCGTTACACAGTATTTCATTACATAGGAGCAGACAATATGCTTTTTTATACTAACTCTAGTTTAGTTAGGGAACAATCAGTCTTCTCTCATAACTTTTCTCATGTTACGCTTAAAATAAAAACTAATGGTGCAAGAAGTATTAAAAAACTCTGGGTCAAGTTTGTTTTCATAAATTTTATGTATTTTGAGACTTATAATAGACTTCGCCAAATTGATGTTTCCATGAAAATTATGACTGAGGCTGGAATGCTTCGACGGCGAATGATTGAAAAATTAGCCGTTGCTTGGTTATTCTGAAATTTTCTAGCTCCGCCAAAAATCCAGAATGTCTACTTGTACCATTACACCAAAATATTTTTCGCCGAACAAGTTTTTTTTTTGAGAAAAAAAACAGATTTTAAGAAATTTGTGAAACGTTTTGGGTGACCAGTAATGCTTTTCAGATCGTTTAAAAGGAAGATCAAAACTCAGGAAGACAGGTGGGATGAAGCCCTACCTGCCTACTTGGAACGACCTTGTTAAAAGTTATAGGAGCGTACTTTCGAACAGCGGCTCATTTAGGGGGGATTCGACTACCTGCCGACCCAAAGGGTCCCCCTTTGTACTATTTTGAAAAATCAATTTTTGCTTGAGGGATCTTAAAATTTTTCTCAAGGCGCCATCGGCCCCAATATACACTAATTTTTTTTTAGTGATATATAGCTTTTTTTAATGGTGATATTCAAAGAAACATGTTGTTGGTTCTAGTTTTTGATTAGCTAATTCCAAAAAACTAAAAAAATTGAAATTTTCCGGAAACTGAATCAGTTTAATTGCCTCGTCTTTCAAAAAAAAACTGAATATTTATGCTTGGTGTGTTTTTTTTTTCAATCAATTTTCGGCAATCGAAATCATAATTTGTAACAAAAAAAATTAAAATCCCATTGAATATATCGACTACCTGGAATCAAATATAAAAAAGTGTACCTCTTTGTTTTAAGATCTAGTTGTTTGAAAATTGTCAATTTGACCATGCTCTAGACTAATCTATGTGCGCCATAGAGGTTTTAATCATAATGCTGAAAACTTAACGCAAAATAATCATGCGGGGCAAATTATCCCGTACACAAATTTCAAATGAGGCTAGCTTGGTCGCATAACTTTCGTACGACTCAACTTTTTACACTCGATTTTTGATATTGTGTTAAATTTATAGTTTTTCAACAAAATTTTTCCCAAAAACTATTTGATATAGATTATTTGGCAGTCGGAACATTCAGTGCTTTGCCTTGATATATGAGCAGTCTTGTTACAAAATATAGTTAGACGGCTCAATATTGATATTTCTGGTTTTTCAAAATTCAAATGGCATGGTTTCTGGCATCTTGCAGAGTAGCTTTGTATTGAATTGAACTCGATGTTGATATATTTGGCTAAATTACCGGTTATTTTGAAATAAACTGATTTGGAGTTTTTTGTTTAACTTTTCTTCTGTCTTTTTTAAATTTAATCCCTAAACTAACAAAACTGCTCGTATCAAGACAAAGCGCTGAATGTTCCGACTTACTTTCAAGGTCTACAGAGAAGTGTTTGCCTAGAAAATAATGATGAACGTTTTCAATTTGTTCAGAAAAAAAAGTTGAGATTTTTACTAAATCATCAACCTATACGCCATATACAACATAGTGATAGATTTCACCACTCGTAAGGTAGCATTTATGACAATTAGCCAGCTTTCCCTGCTTATCCACTTTGTGTCGAACTCTAAGGCTGATTAAATCTCCGCTTACGCGTTAGTCGCGCGAAAACTAAAGTGCGTTGATGGTTGCAAAGTGGCTTAATTGGCCATCTTCCAACCCGTATAACAAAAAATTATCTCAGATAAAATATCTTTTTAGATTTGAGCTCAAGGCAAGAATATTTTTTGAATGGTGTAAAAAAACTCCCGTCAAAAAGTGCTATTCAAAGAAATAGAAATTTGTCTGGAGAAAAAAGCCACCCCGAGCACAAACTTTTTGTCATTTTCTACGAAAGTAGTCGGAACAGTAACTAAAACTTTGAGAAGTGAATCCATACTTGTCCTCTGAAAATTGTGTTAATCTATTCAAAAGCTGGTAATCAAAACTGAAACTCTTTGGAGAATTGAGGGGAACGAACTTGATAAGAAGAGTCAATTCAATTCATTTTTACAAACTAAATACACTTTAATCACATTCAAATTACTACAAAATAGCCTTAACAGTGGCCGGAAAATGATCAGGTGATACAACATGGATTTTCTTGTTTGACGGCCCAGAATTGACGCTTTGCTTTTTTTCAGAAATCTGATTGGATGGCATGGCTGAAGATGTTTAGTTCAAGATGTTCAAAATTGAGAAAAAATAATAATAGAACTTCGAACTGACCCTCATGTTTTCATTAAGTAAATTGGTAATCGGTAAAAATTGCGCTAAAAATTTGCAGTTTTTTCCCCTATAACCCGTGCACGGTAAATGTTTTCAAACTGTTAGCTTTTTCATAATGTCTTTTCTCATTTTTTGCCTTGTTAGATGAAAGTCGATTCGGTTCTTCTTTAAAACTAATTCAGGAAGCATTTACTAAAACTGAACAACCAACAACTATACAATGAACATCAGACATTATTACACATGAGATATGTTGACATTCGGCAGCTGTGCTTTGCCGTCATTCAGAACTACTTCAGCATTCACCGGTAAGAGTTCGATTCCCGCCCAGGACGCCGCTCTTTTTGAATCACTAATATGTTCCACTGCTAAACAGCTTGTTTTTGCATTTTCGCTATTCATGTTGATATTTGGACTTGACGTTATCATCACTTTTCCAGTGATTAGTTGACGACGGGTTACACTTTGTGTGTATTTTTGGCGATTTCGAATCTTGCGGACAATTTTAACAAACTCTTTCCAGTATAAATCGTTTCCAAGGATGTAGACAAAAAAGTTAGCGGAAGAGTTAATAACGCTAACCAATGGCCCATATATTTGGGCTACCTTTTCGCTCTTTTTCCAAATGGGTTCAACTAAAGCATCTTGTTCGAACATAAGGACGTAGAAGTACTTAGAAAGGATCAGAGCAAGAGCTGTTGCTGTTGATATGTATAGTATGCAGGACTTGAATGAAGATTTGGCCATTTTGATGTCATTTGCTCTGATGTTGCACCCATACGCTAAAAACCTCTGTCGGTTGGATCTGAAACGATACATAAATCAGATTGTCCAGAGGATCAAGGGTGTTGACTAGATCACCCTTTGGTACTATCTAGCTTGCAATCATCATTGTAGCAAGTCTAAGCTAAGTTTGAGAAGCTGGCTTTCAAAAAAAGTTCATTTCTTTTGTTCAAAGCAGAAGTTGAGCAAGAATTTTAGCGAGTGGGCGATTTCAAAAAGTTTTCGATAATTCCCTCGGCCTTTTTTCCTCGAAAATTTTTTATCCCCTTTTTTGCCAAAATTTCTGCACTTTACGTCAATTTTTTCAATGCAATAAACATGTCAAGTTATGATGCAAAATTTGCGTGTGCTCAATCCCCACTATCAGGCGCGGATCTAGGAATTTCTCGAAGGGGGGGGGGAAGTTCTGAGCTCTCCCAAATCACTTTAAAGACCCTAATTTGACCAGGCGTTTTTAGGCACTTTTTGGAAAAATTCTACCAAAAAACCGTGTTTTTTCGGCGCGCACTCCCCACTCAAAATTAGTACAGACTGGCGCCAAAGACGCCTTTAGAAAAATTCCAAGGTCAGTCAGCCAAAAATGGATATCTCAAAATAGTACAAAGGGGGACCCTTTGGGTCGGCAGGGGGTCGAATCCCTGAGGGGGGTACGCCCACCGCCCCCTTCTAAATCCGCTACTGCCCATTATACTCCCCATCATGTTTATTAACTACTGGCACTATGAGGCGCCTTTCAAAAATCGCTCATCCAAATTGTATATTGACATTTGATTGAAATAAATTAAAATACAGTTCTTTTTTGAAACCGTGGGATATAACATTAAAAAAGTCGTGACTCATACTGTTACGAAAAATGAAACAAGCCATCTCAAGCATTAGTTTTAGATTTTTCACTGTGCTAACTTAGGTTTAAAATACGATTATCATTAGACATAAAAAGTAATTTTTAGTTTGTTCTTTTAGGACAAAATTAGCCAGGACAACTGGAGCCTGAATACATCGAAAACCTCTTATTGTTTACCATTTATTTCAGCTTCTCTGCAATACAAAAACGAAACTGATGAGTGCCCAGCTGTTTTTGAGTTTTATGCTAGGAAATTGTTAGAATGTACCGCAGAGTTTTTTGTTCCATACGGTTTTAATTAAAATACTCGTGTCATTAGAAATCAAAAGTATTAGATGCAACCTACTCTTTTTATAAAACTGATTTCGGAAGAAAAAAGAATGCAAAGAGAGCTCCTGTAGTGTTCAATAATTTTAAAAGAAAGAATTTTTACCGTAAAAGGACTCCTCATCTTTTTCCAGAAAATAAGAAAACAATTTTTTCTGGATAGCTATATACAAGGCTCGGTTTTTTTCCTCTCCCAAATTAAAAGAAGTTTTCTTCAACTAAATTATGGAGTCAATTGGAAGTTCAATTCAAAATCCTATGAATTTCGAAAAAGAGAAAGGTAAATTTCTTCTTCTTTTTTATCCTTCTTTTTTTCTTTTTCTTCTTCTTCTTTCTTCTTGTAACTGGGTCAATAATTTTTTTTTGCATTATTTTTGCTTAACATAAACTCAGTGTCGAAAAAACTGGTTCGTATTTTTTGCATTTAAGTCTAATTTTGAGCGAGTATAGCGAGAAATAATTGCAGTTTAACCTAATTTTAAAATAATTTCAACATTCTTTTATTTTTTATTAATATTTATTATTTTTGCATTTTTCACCTAATTACAGTCAGCCTTCACAATAAATTAAGAGTCGAGGAGTGTGCAGAAAATGAAAAAAAAAATTGATTTTGTTGCAATTTTTAACCAAATGATGAAACCAAATTGTGCATGCAGATAACATTTGTCTTAAGACATGATGTAGTTAGCATGCATGCCAAATTTAAAAAAAAAACGAAAATAAGACACTGAAAAAAAATCTTGAAAAAAGTCAAAGTGGAGTCAGGCTTCAAATAAATCTTTCTTCTTCTTCTGCATCCCGTTTTCAAACCACATTGCCATTTGAAGAACAACCTTACTCCTTTTTGGCTGCAATGTTATTCAATCTATCTAAGAAAACCATTCATTGGAAAAATCTTTTAAAAGATTACTTTTTTTTATACTACTTTTCTGTATGAAACACTCAATATTTGATAATTGATATCAATTTCATTGTCTCGGTTTGCGGCAAGGAAAAGGGAAGCACTGAAAATAAGACCGTAGTTTTTGTAAAGTTAGTACCACTTTCTAGGTTAAAAATATTCTCAATTTCAATGCTTTACAAAATTTCATTAACGTCCTTTTAAATCGGTTTTTACTGCTTGGAGTGAAAACAAGATAAGATCGTCACTTTAAATGGATTCAATTTTTTGAAGAAAGTGAGGAAGAATTATGCTTGGGTTGATTTTTTTATTTGGCCAATTTTCGACCTGATAACTAAGCGTTTTCAACGGAAATTTGTTATACCATCTAAAATATATCATCGAATGGAGCTCAAAATAAAAATTTACCTGTATTCATTTTTTTGAGGTTTAAAAATGGTTAATTTGCAAATTTGGGATTGTTGACTTGTAATATGTTGCGTTCTTAAAATTTGCGTAAGCTGCGGGTTAAAGCGTTCTAAGTTTAATTGAGGCAATTCAACGAAAGTAACGGATTATTTGTGCTCGGGGTGGGCTTTTTTTTCTTCAGACAAATTTCGACTTTTTAACTAGCTATTTTTGACGGGATTTTTTTTATATCATTCAAAAGGTATTGTTGTCCTGAGCTTAACTTTGAAACGATATTTCAGTTGTGATTATTTTTTGCAAAGTCATGGGGGTTTAAAGATTTATTCCGTCTTAGAAATCATTCCAAATTCGTTGAAGGAAGATTTTTTGCAGTAATTGATATGTTATGTGTTGCTACGGGCAAAATTTATCACGTTTTACTTTAAATGGCGTGGGGGGGTAATTTTTACAAATAAACCTCAAACTAAAAAAAATATATATATTTTTTTCTTTTTTATTTATTCAATTTTTCATATTAGTACTGCTTCATAGACCTTAAAAGGCAGTCGGAATTTTCAGTCGGAGTTTTGGTCAAACTTAAATTTTTCTTTTTCATTAATCTCTTAAATTTTTTCATTAAATACTAAATTAAATAGAAAAAGGCACTCATTGATTTTGAGAAGAATACACGTTGAGAGACTGATTCGGACAACCTGAGACAAGCAGATAGCCCCGACCTGGAACTTCAGCGACGCATGCAACAACATTGCCCCCAGTACCCCCAGAGATGTTTAAGAAACCCGTTGTAGTTTACCATTTAACACCACCCGCTGATAATTAATAATATTATGATAACCAAGCTGTTCAGTATTTCTACATTTTTTTTATTAACACCTATAGTGAATTTATATCTTTTTATGAAATATTTCTTATCAATGACCAGGTTATGTTGATATAAACCTAAGAATCAACTCAGGTAAGAATTTAGTAAACTAATCAGTAAAAAACAAACAAAGCCAACAAAAGCCCTAGTCTTTGTATATATTAAAACCTTAACGAAAAAAATATCACATGTTGAATACATTTTTTGGAATTTGAGATCGGTACAACGATATCTGTCGAACAAAACAAAAAAAAATCAAAATGCAAAATACTACTGTTTATTAAGTCGAAGAATTTCCGGAGATAAAACTTTCCGATCTCAAATATTTCGTCACATTCCTTGAACCACAGGACGTAGAATACCAATTTTCATCTTTTATGCATTTATCTATAAATTTGTTGCAAATGATGAAAACTTAATAGATATACAGTTGTAAATCAACACCAAGTTAGTCTTTTTTTTGGTTCATAATTGAATAAAACTGCTCGTGTCTCACAAATAATTGACAAAATGGTGAATAATTGACAAAATAATTATATTTTTTATCGTTATATCCCCCCACATATTATGTAATATGGAAAGACTGTGTTTAGCGTTTCATATTGTTTTAAAAGAACTAAATTGTTGGCTTCAATTCAATTCAGAACGCACTATATCGTGGATTAATTATAAAAATTGACCTCATTAGTAACTTTGAAAACCCTGTAAATTTACAGAAACTGATCACAGTTGAAAGATCTTTTTGAAATTGAGCCCAGGACAACAATTTGTTTTAGATGAAAAAAAAACAAAAAAAAATCTTAGTCAAGAAATCAAAAATTGACTGATTAAAAAACCACTAAAAGCATAAAATTTCCGCATCTTCTTCGAAAATTGGAACAAAAAGTGTGCGAACTGAAAAAAGTTTTAATTAAACAAATGGTTTAAAGAGTTCTTATTGTGCAGTCATATGCAAAATTGCCATTTTTGTAATCTTTGAAAAACATTTAACAAAAAATGTCTAATTAAACTTTCTTTGCTTTTTTTTGAAAAAGTCTTAACAATTAACTCTTTGCAAGAAAAAGGAAAGGTAAAGAAGAGGGGAGTAAATGTAAGAAAAATAAAGTCGCTCGAATTTTCTGTCAGTCAGATGCAACAAAAATTGAAAAATAAACAGAACAATAAATACTGCATTTACTCATTGGGGTGGCAATTTTTTATAAGATACCATAAGGCGATTGTTAAGTAGTTCTTTTCAATCCCGTACCTAGTAAATATTTTGATTCAGATATAAAAATAGTCTTTTTCAGATCTAAGTTTCGGAAATGTTAGAATCACGCTTGGATACTATAGGAATGGGTTATTTCAGATCTAATTGCAGATCTAAAAATTAGTTTTTTTTTGTTTTTTGGTTATTTCAGATATGATAAGCCAATTCTTGCTGTTTTCGATAGTTCACTATTTGATAGTTTCTGCTAGCTACTAGCAGGTACTCAGCAAAGCCTCAAACGAGAGACTGCTAAAAAACGTATCCTATCATGGAATAAACATTGAAAACGCATAAATAGCGCATGAAAATCAAATATTAGATAAATTTTCTAACAGTTTTTGAAAACTTTTTAACACAGTTGAGCAAAAAATTTGGACAAAAAAAATTGTTCGTGAAATTATTGGGAAGTGTTTTTATCGCTAGTCAATCTAAACATAACTATGTTTTGCTGAAACATCAAAACAAACTCAAATGCTTGCTCAAAATCCATAAATTCTAATTCAACAAAGGGTTTGAGATCTCAAATTTTGTTTTTCAACATTATTCCAGATCTGAAGTTTTCTATTTCAGATCCAAGTTTTCTATCCAAAATTTTCAAATTCTTGTCAAGATCTGAAATAAAGAATTTCAGATCTAGCACAGATAAACACCTGGGTACGGGATAGAAGACTTCATGTAAATCAAAACAAACATGATTCACATTAAGGTAATTCTTTAATTTGTAGAGTGCATCGCCAAATTGTTTCATTTGGCCCAGCAGTCAATTACATTAATTATTCTTCACATCTTTTTCGAAGTTCTTCTGTGGTTGCATGTGGTTGCTTGGTGTTGTTTTTTATTTAGTCAATTTTTGGCGATCGAAATAATATTCTTTTACAAAAAATTCTAGGTGTTTGAAAATTGCCAATTTTCAAGCTCCGGACTAATTTATGCTTCATTTGAGGATTTTTTCAAATAAGATTCAAAATGGTTCCAAAAATGAAATGAAATCAGCTTGGTTGTTATAATTTTGTAATCAAATTTTCACATTTGATTTTTGATGTTGCCCAAAATTTATAGTTTTTCAATACTTGCTTTTCCCAAAAAATTATTCGATGTGGGTTGAGGCACAGTTGGATTTTGCCCTGATTTACTAGCACTCTCGTTTTTTTTTAAATTCAAACTTCGTTTAATTTCAATTTTCGTCAATGGACTAGAAGGAATCAAATAATGTTTGCGACGCAAATTTAATTACAGGAGAGAGAGAGAGATAGAGAGAGAGAGAGTGAGAGAGTTCAATTTCCAAATTTGTTATGCTCACCTGTAAAAGTTTCACACAATCATTCTGAACAACTACTTCAGTAAAAACGATGCGTATGATCCAATTTATTGAAAAATTAATCTCCAAGATGATCGCAAACAAAAAAAAACTTTCAATAACTATCAATGCTTACAAATGACCAGGTCCTGAAAAGTAACCACATGGGCCATCACTGATGGTATAACAAAGTTTGAGCAATCCGTCTGTTTCATAAATAACGCATTCATTCGAGAAATTAGTTCTCAACACATTTGAAAAAAAAATTGTCGCGATACCAGTTGTCAAAAGAGTGAAAAGAGTGAATCTGACTAAAAATATAATTTTAGCTATTACAGATGTTTTTTCAAACAATTCGGAAACTATTCTAAAATTCAATATTTAGCTTTCTTGTATCCACAAAACACTAAACTGCCCGTATCAGGGTGAAGCCTTGTATGTTTTTACTGCATTTTAAAGTCTATGGGGCTGCTTATTTACCATAAGGCGATACCATAAGGCGATACCGTAGATATTTTGTGTATTTTGTGCAATTTGCCAATTTGAAACAATACTACTACAAAAAAAATCAGTACGAGGCCAAACTGTGTATTTTGTGAAAAGAAATGATTCCGCAAAAAGGACGCTCTCATTCTTTCTTTTTTTCCTTCCGTTTTCTTTTCCTAAACAACTATTCGATATGAATTAAGGGACAGTAGGAATAATTAGGGCTCTGCCCTAGTATTGTTTGCTTTTCGACTCAAACTTTGTTTTATCTCAATTTCCTCCAATCGACTAGAATGACTCAAATTATGTTTTTGATGCAAAATTAATTACAGAATTGAGAGTTTAATTTTCAATTTTGCTATGCTTAAACGTGAGCTTCAATTCCGAGACAAAATTCAGCTGTAAAAGTGTCACAACATCATTCTGAACAAATAAGTAAAAAAAGATGTGTATGACCCATTTTATTTAAAAACTTCTCTCAAAGACGATGGCATTCAAAAAAACTATCAATTCACCTGGTCCTTAGAAATATAAGCATAGTATTTCATAAACGGTATAACACAAATTGTGAAACCCCTCGGTTTCATGATCAATGCATTTATTCAACAATCTAAAAACATGTCGTGAAAACAGTAGTCAAACAAGTGAAATGAGTGAATTTGACTATTGCATAACTTTGTCTGTAGCAGGCGGGGGCGGATCTAGAATTTTCTTGGGGGGGGGGCGGATTTTCAAAAAAATTGAGGAGTAAAAACAAGATAAGATTGAAGTAAAATCAATCTTATCTTGCTTATCTTATATTTACTGCTTGGAGTAAAAACAAGATAAGATCGTCACTTTAAATGGACTCAATTTTTCGAAGAAAGTGAGGAAGAATTATGCTTGGGTTGATTTTTTTATTTGGCCAATTTTCGACCTTATAACTAAGCGTTTTCAACGGAAATTTGTTATACCATCTAAAATATATCGTCGAATGCAGCTCAAATCAAAAATTTACCTGTATTCATTTTTTTGAGGTTTAAAAATGGCTGTTTTGACAAATTTGGGATTGTTCACTTGTAATATGTTGCGTTCTTAAAATTTGCGTAAGCTGCGGGTTAAAGCGTTCTAAGTTTAATTGAGGCAATTCAACGAAAGTAACGGATTATTTGTGCTCGGGGTGGGCTTTTTTTTCAGACAAAATTCGACTTTTTAACTAGCTTTTTTTGACGGGATTTTTTCTTATATCATTCAAAAGGTATTGTTGTCCTGAGCTTAACTTTGAAACGATATTTCAGTTGTGATCATTTTTTGCAAAGTCATGGTGGTTTAAAGATTTAATCCGTCTTAGAAATCATTCCAATATCGTTGAAGGAAGATTTTTTTGCAGTAATTGATATGTTATGTGTTGCTACGAGCAAAATTTATCACGTTGTATTTTAAATGGCGTGGGGGGGGGGGTAATTTTTACAAATAAACCTCAAACTAAAAAAAATATATATATTTTTTTCTTTTTTATTTATTCAATTTTTCATATTAGTACTGCTTCATAGACCTTAAAAGGCAGTCGGAATTTTCAGTCGGAGTTGTGTATCACATGTTGAATATATTACAACATATCACATGTTGAATGCATTTTTTGGAATTTGAGATGGGTACAACGATATCTGTCGAACAAAACAAAAAAAATCAAAATGCAAAATACTACTGTTTATTAAGTCGAAGAATTTCCGGAGATAAAACTTTCCGATCTCAAATATTTCGTTACTTTCCTTGATACCCAGGACGCAGAATGCCAATTTTCATCTTTTATGCATTCATCTATAAATTTGTAGCAAATGATGAAAACTTAATAGATATACAGTTGTAAATCAACACCAAGTTAGTCTTTTTTTTTGGTGCATATTTGAATAAAACTGCTCGTGTCTCACAAATAATTGACAAAATGGTGAATAACTGACAAAATAATCATATTTTTTATCGTTATATCCCCCCACATATTATGTAATATGGAATGACTGTGTTTAGCGTTTCATATTGTTTTAAAAGAACTAAATTGTTGGCTTCAATTCAATTCAGAACGCACTATAACGTGGATTAATTAGAAAAACTGACCTCATTAGTAACTTTGAAAACCCTGTAAATTTACAGAAACTGAAAGATCTTTTTGAAATTGAGCCCAGGACAACAATTTGTTTTAGATGAAAAAAAAACAAAAAAAATCTTAGTCAAGAAATCAAAAATTGACCAATTAAAAAACCACTAAAAGCATAAAATTTCGGCATCTTCTTCGAAAATTGGAACAAAAAGTGTGCAAACTGAAAAAATTTTTAATTAAACAATGGTTTAAAGAGTTCTTATTGTGCAGTCATATGCAAAATTGCCATTTTTGTAATCTTTGAAAAAAATTTAACAAAAAATGTCTAATTAAATTTTCTTTGCTTTTTTTTGAAAAAGTCTTAACAATTAACTCTTTGCAAGAAAAAGGAAAGGTAAAGAAGAGGGGAGTAAATGTAAGAAAAATGAAGTCGCTCCAATTTTCTGTCAGTCAGAATGCAACGAAAATTGAAAAATAAACAGAACAATAAATACTGCATTTACTCATTGGGGTGGCAATTTTTTAGTAGATACCATAAGGCGATTGTTAAGTAGATCTTTTCAATCCCGTACCTAGCAAATATTTTGGTTCAGATATAAAATTAGTCTTTTTCGGATCTAATTTTCGGAAATGTTAGACTCACGCTTGGATACTATAGGAATGGGTTATTTCAGATCTAATTGCAGATCTAAAATTTAGTTTTTTTTTTGTTTTTTGGTTATTTCAGATTTGATAAGCCAATTCTTGCTGTTTTCGATAGTTCACTATTTGATAGTTTCTGCTAGCTACTAGCAGGTACTCAGCAAAGCCTCAAACGAGAGACTGCTAAAAAACGTATCTTATCATGGAATAAACATTGAAAACGCATAAGTAGCGCATGAAAATCAAATATTAGATAAATTTTCTAACAGTTTTTGAAAACTTTTTAAAACAGTTGAGCAAAAAATTTGGACAAAAAAAATTGTTCGTGAAATTATTGGGAAGTGTTTTTACCGCTAGTCAATCTAAACATAACTATGTTTTGCTGAAACATCCAAAAAACTCAAATGCTTGCTCAAAATCCATAAATTCTAATTCAACAAAGGGTTTGAGATCTGAAATTTTGTTTTTCAATATTATTCCAGATCTGAAGTTTTCTATTTCAGATCCAAGTTTTCTATCTAAATTTTTCAAATTCTTGTCAAAATCAGAAAGAAAGAATTTCAGATCTAGCACAGACAAACACCTGGGTACGGGATAGAAGACTTCATGTAAATCAAAACAAACATGATTCACATTAGGGTAATTGTTTAGTTTGTAGAGTGCATAGCCAAATTGTTTCATTTGGCCCAGCAGTCAATCACAATAATTATTCTTCACATCTTTTTCGAAGTTCTTCTGTGGTTGCATGTTATACCCTATTAAAGTTTTGACTCCCTGAAACCAAATGTAAAATGTATGTTTTACCTTTGACCATTTTTGCAAAATTCTAGGTGTTTGAAAATTGCCAATTTTCAAGCTCCGGACTAATTTATGCTTCATTTGAAGATTTTTTCAAATAAGATTCAAAATGGTTCCAAAAATGAAACGAAATCAGCTTGTTTGTTATAATTTCGTAATCAAATTTTCACATTTGATTTTGATGTTGCCCAAAAGTTATAGTTTTTCAATACTTGCTTTTCCCAAAAATTTATTCGATGTGGGTTAAGGCACAGTTGGATTTTGCCCTGATATACTAGCACTCTCGTTTTTTTTTTAAATTCAAACTTCGTTTAATTTCAATTTTCGTCAATGGACTAGAAGGAATCAAATAATGTTTGCGACGCAAATTTAATTACAGGAGAGAGAGAGATAGAGAGAGAGAGAGTTCAATTTCCAAATTTGCTATGCTCAACTGTAAAAGTTTCACACAATCATTCTGAACAACTACTTCAGTAAAAACGATGCGTATGATCCAATTTATTGAAAAATTAATCTCCAAGATGATCGCATTCAAAAAAACTTTCAATAA
Source organism: Symsagittifera roscoffensis (assembly GCF_963678635.1). Classification (NCBI taxonomy): domain Eukaryota; kingdom Metazoa; phylum Xenacoelomorpha; order Acoela; family Convolutidae; genus Symsagittifera; species Symsagittifera roscoffensis. Next base: position 48,158,993 of record NC_087065.1, read on the forward strand.
CTATCAGTGCTTACAAATGACCAGGTCCTGAAAAGTAACCACATGGGCCATCACTGATGGTATAACAAAATTTGAGCAATCCGTTTGTTTCATAAATAACGCATTCATTCGAGAAATTAGTTCTCAATACATTTGAAAAAAATTGTCGCGATACCAGTTGTCAAAAGAGTGAAAAGAGTGAATCTGACTAAAAATAAAATTTTAGCTATAACAGATGTTTTTTCAAACAATTCAGAAACTATTCTAAATTTCAATATTTAGCTTTCTTGTATTCACAAAACACTAAACTGCCCGTATCAGGGTGAAGCCTTGTATGTTTTTACTGCATTGTAAAGTCTATGTAATTGTAAAGTCTAATTTACTTGAAAACATTATGGTTTTTTCAAAAAAAAAATTGAACATTTTGTAAAATTTTCTGGCCATTTTTTTAAAATAACCTCCGCACATTTCATATATAGTTCAAAGAGATAAATTTCATATAGTTCAAAAAGACAAATAGCGTGAAGCAACCAATTTGCCAATTTGAAACAATACTACTACAAAAAAAATCAGTACGAGGCCAAACTGTGTATTTTGTGAAAAGAAATGATTCCGCAAAAAGGACGCTCTCATTCTTTCTTTTTTTTCTTCCGTTTTCTTTTCCTAAACAACTATTCGATATGAATTAAGGGACAGTAGGAATAATTAGGGCTCTGCCCTAGTATTGTTTGCTTTTCGACTCAAACTTTGTTTTATCTCAATTTCCTCCAATCGACTAGAATGACTCAAATTATGTTTTTGATGCAAAATTAATTACAGAATTGAGAGTTTAATTTTCAATTTTGCTATGCTTAAATGTTAGCTTCAATTCCGAGACAAAATTCAGCTGTAAAAGTGTCACAAGATCATTCTGAACAAATAAGTAAAAAAAGATGTGTATGACCCATTTTATTTAAAAACTTCTCTCAAAGACGATGGCATTCAAAAAAACTATCAATTCACCTGGTCCTTGGAAATATAAGCATAGTATTTCAAAAATGGTATAACACAAATTGTGAAACCCCTCGGTTTCATGATCAATGCATTTATTCAACAATCTAAAAACATGTCGTGAAAACAGTAGTCAAACAAGTGAAATGAGTGAATTTGACTATTGCATAACTTTGTCTGTAGCAGGCGGGGGCGGATCTAGAATTTTCTTGGGGGGGGGGGGCGGATTTTCAAAAAAATTGAGGAGTAAAAACAAGATAAGATTGAAGTAAAAACAATCTTATCTTGCTTATCTTATATTTACTGCTTGGAGTAAAAACAAGATAAGATCGTCACTTTAAATGGACTCAATTTTTCGAAGAAAGTGAGGAAGAATTATGCTTGGGTTGATTTTTTTATTTGGCCAATTTTCGACCTTATAACTAAGCGTTTTCAACGGAAATTTGTTATACCATCTAAAATATATCGTCGAATGGAGCTCAAATCAAAAATTTACCTGTATTCATTTTTTTGAGGTTTAAAAATGGCTAATTTGACAAATTTGGGATTGTTCACTTGTAATATGTTGCGTTCTTAAAATTTGCGTAAGCTGCGGGTTAAAGCGTTCTAAGTTTAATTGAGGCAATTCAACGAAAGTAACGGATTATTTGTGCTCGGGGTGTTTTTTTCAAAATAATTCAGAAACTTTTTTTAAAACCAATATTTAGCTTTCTTAGATCCACAAAAAAACTGCACGTATCAGGGCAAAGTCTTTCTTATCAGGGCGAGGCTCATAGCGTGCTTCAACCAATTTGGAACAATACTACTAGGAAAAAAAGATCACAGGTGAAAAATCTTTTTAAATTTGAGCTCAGGACAACAAAATCTTTCGGCTAATATAAAAAAAGCTTCCGTCAAAAATTTCAAGTTAAAAAATTGAACTTTTTATGGAGAAAAAAAACCAACCCGAGCAGGGGCGGATTTAAGGGGGGGGGGAGCGTACGCCCCCCCCCCCCCTCAGGGATTCGACCCCCTGCCGACCCAAAGGGTCCCCCCTTTGGCACTTTTTAAGAAATCCATTTTTGGCCGACCGACCCTAAAATTTTTCTAAAGGCGTCTTCGGCGCCAATATATACTAACTTTGATGGGGAGCGCGCGCCCAAAAAAACGCGATTTTTTTGTCAAAATTTTCCAAAAAAAGCCCAAAAATGGCTTTTTTACCTGTTTTTTCAAAAATTTGCCGGCGGCGCAGAAAATTTGACCGAAACAGCGTTTTTATACTGCTTTAGGAGAGCTCGGAAAATCAATTTAGTCGATCTAAAAAAAAAGGTCGTCAAAATTTTCGAAAAATTTTTGAAAATCCGCCCCCCCCCCTCGAGAAAATCCTAGGTCCGCCCGTGACCCCAAGCACAAATATTCGGTCACTTTCTTCGAAAGTGGGAGCAACAAGAAATACACATTTGAGCGCAGGTCACGCTCATCTACTGATAACGCGTTCATTTTTTCACAGAAAAAATCAGTATAATGACGGATATAAATAAATTTGTTGCAACTGCGTGTCTTGACCTATCAAAAGCGAAATTGGTCTACCATTAAACATGACTCTGTAAGCCGTTAATTATTGAAGAAGCAATCCCTCAGTATGGTTGAAAGTTTCATCGAAATCAAATGTCAAAAATCAAAAACTAACAGCAAAGTTTCAGACTGGAAAAGTCTTTACCAGTGAGCTTTTTTATGTCCTCTGTTGTTCTTCTTGTACCTTAATAATCTTCAGGGTATTATACCGCGTAACAGCAGAAGGTGTATTGATATGTTGGCATGTTCGAACGATTATTAACTCAATAATGCTCAAAAAAACACTTTGAGGTTTGCAATCACAAACATTAGTGACCTATACGACAACCATTCTCTTATCTTTAATGCTGGATAAACTAGTGCTTTGTTCTGAAGAAGCAACCAAAATGACGGTACCAAAAAGTCATTTGTTATTGTGTTCGGTCAAAAAGTTAGTTCGTATAGGAGTAAGAAATAGCTGGGAATTGTAATTTAAAAAAAAACATCAATGCAGTGCGAGGTAAAATGATCTGTGAAACCGAAACATAACATAATGAAAGTGTTTAGGATCTGCTTAACAATCTCCCCTTTTTAAGAAAGGGGGGAGATTGTTGAGGAGATTAGAACAGTCGAATTTTCGATAAATCAGAATGGAGCAAAATTAGAATTCGCATTAGAAAGCTCTGTGCTAATTTACTGTAATTATTCATAGGGGGAGGGTAAGGTTGTAAATTAGATACCATATGGGGGGAATGTAAATAGATCCAGTTTGTATCCTGTCCAAAAAAGAAAAGAATGCTCGTATCATGGCGAAGCCATGAATGTTCCGACTGCCTATTAAGCTTTATCGAGCAGTAATAACATGAAAAAAATAAATGTAATTAAACAAAATTAAATTTTTTTTTCGAAAGTACAAAAGAATAGATTACTCTCCTTATAACAAATCAATTATGGCAAATTAGCTTCTTTCAACCAATTTGGAACGATTTCTTAGACGGATTAAATCTCCGCTAACGCGTTATTAGCGAGAAATATATCGCGCGTTAATTGTCCCAAATTGCCCAAAATTGCAATCTTTAAACCCCCATAATTTTACGAAAAATGATCACAGGTGAAATACCTTTTCAAGTTTAAGCTCAAGACAACTATACCTTTTGAATGGTATAAAAAAAATTTTGTCTAAAAAGGCTAGTTAAAAAGTCAATTTTTGTCTGAAGAAAAAAAACCCAACCCGAGCACAAATTTTCCGTTACTTTCGTTCCGAAAGTTGGAACAAAAAGTGTTCTTAAATGCTTAAATGCTCCAGCAGTCTTTTTGTCTAGCATAGTAGTTAACTTGGATCTCTTTAAATATATACCCCTTTGTGCAAAAGGGGAGATTCGTTTTCTAGGTATAAAATTATATGCTTAACCGTTGATTTATTTCTTTATAGGGGGATATTCGTTACTAGGTACCCGAGGAGGATACAGTTAAAGAGATCCGTTTATTATGTAATTGTTCCGACTTTCGATACAAAAGTAACGGAATATTTGTGCTCGGGGGTGGTTTTTTTTTTCTTCAGACAAATTTCGACTTTTTAACTAGCCATTTTTGACGGAATTTTTTTATATCATTCAAAAAGTATTGTTGTCTTGAGCTCAAATTTGAAAAGATATTTCACCTGTGATCATTTTTGGTAAAGTTATGGGGGTTTAAAAATTGCCATTTTGGCCAATATAGGACAATTAACGCGCGACATATTTCGCGCTATTAACGCGTAAGCGGAGATTTAATCCGTCAAAGAAATCTTTCCAAATAAGTTGAAGGAAGCTTATTTGCCGTAAATGATTCGTTACAAGGAGCAAAATCTATCCTTTTGGTCTTTATATGGCTTGTGGGGGGATGATCTTCATAAAAAATTTCAAGTTTACAAAAAATTTTTTTATTTGCTTTAGTACACTTATTTTCTTAATGTTATTTTTGCTCCATAAACCTTAAAAGGCAGTCGGAACATTTAGGGCTTCGCCCTGATACGAGCAGTCTTGTTTATTTTGAAAAACAGTTGAAATTGGGAAATAAACCTGCCTACATGGAACCCGGAGTAGAAGATTGTAGCATCTCTAGTCATCGTTTTCAAAACAGTTAACGAACTGATAATTTTCATTTTCTTCCAAACTACATGTTGAAATATCGCAATTTTTTTTGAGATGCTGTTGCATGGTGGTTAGCCAACAAGCCAAAAAAAGGTTTTTATGCACTAAACGGCCCGAAATTAGTTTTTCTACATCTTTCTTGAACTCAAATTAATAAAGTTGAACTTGATAGGCTATTTAGACACTCAACATGCTCTTTTTGAAAACAATTCCAGCCAATAAAATTGTTGGCCAAATTAACTAAAATTAAAAGACTTTTTCTGCTGAATCCATTTACTGAATTTTTTTTCCTGGGTAAAATTTTCCAAGCAACTTGAAGTTAATTTCCTTGCGGGGCAAAACTTTGGTGCGCAAAATTAAATATTGTTCATGGCTAATGTTTTATCTGCTGGAAGTTTTGATTGACTAGGTTACCGGACTAGGTTGCTTGAAATTAACTGGCTTTTATAAACAAATCAGATTTGGCCGTATAATTTTTCTCGACCGTATAATAAGCTCATGATATAAAAACATTGATGTTGGGCCGATTTGTGCATAATACCATGAAAGATTACCATTACAACAAGTCGAAAAGTAAAACATTTTTTTTTTCAAAATAACTATAAATTGTCACCAGGGTTACTAATATTATGCAATTGTTATGTAATTTTGATGTAGGTTTGCTTTCAAGGTATGATAGTTTGTAGATATGGAGGTTTCTTGGAAATCCGCCGTGTTAAATAAAATAAAGATTTTTTTTTGCTGAAAAAAAAGTCAAGCTGAAGTATTGTCATTTCAGAAAGCAGATAAAGTTATTTTTCTTCACAGAATTGAATCTAACATGATTAAAATATTTGAAATAACAACTTAAATAACAATTCAAATCAATGAATACAAACAAGCTACAAAAATTTTTGAAAACTGTCCGTTTGTTGTTTTATGATCATTTAATAGTATATTTTGCTATTTGAAAAAAAAAACATTTTGAACTGCTTGCCCATAAGCCAGCATAAGTTTGCCTTGACTTCCTGCACAAAAAATTGAATTTTTTCAATTGCACGATTTGAAAAAAAAATTGCTCGCATTTTCCTGTTTTGTTTATTTATACCAGGTTAAAAAATCTACAATGCAAAATTTTGGCCGAGTGTTATCGTAGCAAAAACCTTTTTAGAACGCCCATAAGTTATTGAGTGTTTAAATTTTTTCATGAAATCGAAATTTTCAAGTTTTTGGATATCAAACTGTGTTCTCAAATTTTTCAACCGCCGTTTTTAACACCCCAGTTTCTAATCCCCCTCTCATAAAACTCAGATTTAGATAATTCCACAAACATTTAACACCTTATTAAGCCATTTGAACAAATCGGAGTGAAACTTACTTTTATCGAATTTGGAACCACAGTGTCAGTAAACGTCAAAGCTTCAACTGCGAGAAATTTCACAAAACGAAACAAAATAACATGCACGCTGGTAAATGTGGTTTGAATTTGACTGAAATGAACTTGCCGATGGCCTAGACTTTGTTATGAAATTGAAAACTAATCCGATCGACTTGATTTAAATAAGTAACCAAAAACGATGCAAGGACAGCAATTTTCAAATCATATAAGAAAATATAACATTAACGAAAGGACAATTTTTAAGTTTAAATTGCAAAAGCCAATAGATTTTTTTCGTAAGCATGCTTAAAATTCTGCACTTGCTTGTTTAGAACCCGGTCAAAAAGCCATTCCTCTGCAGCATTTGTTTTTCTGGACAAACTAATTGATGCCGCATCTTTTTTATTTTATAGTAAATGGGGACAGGACTTTTCGGTTTGAGATCCTAATTGCATCCAAATTACAGGCATAAATCGTCGTTTTTTGGCTTTTTCCTGATCTTTCATCGCGCTTTTGCATACAATTTGATTCTTGTGGACTATTTTACGGTATGAGTTTCCTATTTCTTCTTCTTTTTCGAAATTCAGTGGGGGTAACAACTAAGACCTGAAGCGAACGCGTGATTTGTTTTGTCATCGTTTTGTAATCCCAGATGACCAATTTTTTCAGATAATTTTGTGAAAAATAAAAAAAAACATCCCGACATCTTGACTCCCTGAAACCAAATGTAACATGTATGTTTTACCTTTGACCATTTTTGCAAAATTCTAGGTGTTTGAAAATTGCCAATTTTCAAGCTCCGGACTAATTTATGCTTCATTTGAAGATTTTTTCAAATAAGATTCAAAATGGTTCCAAAAATGAAACGAAATCAGCTTGTTTGTTATAATTTCGTAATCAAATTTTCACATTTGATTTTTGATGTTGCCCAAAATTTATAGTTTTTCAATACTTGCTTTTCCCAAAAATTTATTCGATGTGGGTTAAGGCACAGTTGGATTTTGCCCTGATATACTAGCACTCTCGTTTTTTTTTAAATTCAAACTTCGTTTAATTTCAATTTTCGTCAATGGACTAGAAGGAATCAAATAATGTTTGCGACGCAAATTTAATTACAGGAGAGAGAGAGATAGAGAGAGAGAGAGAGTTCAATTTCCAAATTTGCTATGCTCAACTGTAAAAGTTTCACACAATCATTCTGAACAACTACTTCAGTAAAAACGATGCGTATGATCCAATTTATTGAAAAATTAATCTCCAAGATGATCGCATTCAAAAAAACTTTCAATAACTATCAGTGCTTACAAATGACCAGGTCCTGAAAAGTAACCACATGGGCCATCACTGATGGTATAACAAAATTTGAGCAATCCGTCTGTTTCATAAATAACGCATTCATTCGAGAAATTAGTTCTCAATACATTTGAAAAAAATTGTCGCGATACCAGTTGTCAAAAGAGTGAAAAGAGTGAATCTGACTAAAAATAAAATTTTAGCTATAACAGATGTTTTTTCAAACAATTCAGAAACTATTCTAAATTTCAATATTTAGCTTTCTTGTATTCACAAAACACTAAACTGCCCGTATCAGGGTGAAGCCTTGTATGTTTTTACTGCATTGTAAAGTCTATGGGGCTGCTTATTTACTTGAAAACATTATGGTTTTTTCAAAAAAAAAATTGAACATTTTGTAAAATTTTCTGGCCATTTTTTTAAAATAACCTCCGCACATTTCATATATAGTTCAAAGAGATAAATTTCATATAGTTCAAAAAGACAAATAGCGTGACGCAACCAATTTGCCAATTTGAAACAATACTACTACAAAAACAATCAGTACGAGGCCAAACTGTGTATTTTGTGAAAAGAAATGATTCCGCAAAAAGGACGCTCCCATTCTTTCTTTTTTTTCTTCCGTTTTCTTTTCCTAAACAACTATTCGATATGAATTAAGGGACAGTAGGAATAATTAGGGCTCTGCCCTAGTATTGTTTGCTTTTCGACTCAAACTTTGTTTTATCTCAATTTCCTCCAATCGACTAGAATGACTCAAATTATGTTTTTGATGCAAAATTAATTACAGAATTGAGAGTTTAATTTTCAATTTTGCTATGCTTAAATGTGAGCTTCAATTCCGAGACAAAATTCAGCTGTAAAAGTGTCACAAGATCATTCTGAACAAATAAGTAAAAAAAGATGTGTATGACCCATTTTATTTAAAAACTTCTCTCAAAGACGATGGCATTCAAAAAAACTATCAATTCACCTGGTCCTTGGAAATATAAGCATAGTATTTCAAAAACGGTATAACACAAATTGTGAAACCCCTCGGTTTCATGATCAATGCATTTATTCAACAATCTAAAAACATGTCGTGAAAACAGTAGTCAAACAAGTGAAATGAGTGAATTTGACTATTGCATAACTTTGTCTGTAGCAGGCGGGGGCGGATCTAGAATTTTCTTGGGGGGGGCGGGTTTTCAAAAAAATTGAGGAGTAAAAACAAGATAAGATTGAAGTAAAAACAATCTTATCTTGCTTATCTTATATTTACTGCTTGGAGTAAAAACAAGATAAGATCGTCACTTTAAATGGACTCAATTTTTCAAAGAAAGTGAGGAAGAATTATGCTTGGGTTGATTTTTTTATTTGGCCAATTTTCGACCTTATAACTAGGCGTTTTCAACGGAAATTTGTTATACCATCTAAAATATATCGTCGAATGGAGCTCAAATCAAAAATTTACCTGTATTCATTTTTTTGAGGTTTGAAAATGGCTAATTTGACAAATTTGGGATTGTTCACTTGTAATATGTTGCGTTCTTAAAATTTGCGTAAGCTGCGGGTTAAAGCGTTCTAAGTTTATTTGAGGCAATTCAACGAAAGTAACGGATTATTTGTGCTCGGGGAGTTTTTTTCAAAATAATTCAGAAACTTTTTTTAAAACCAATATTTAGCTTTCTTAGATCCACAAAAAAACTGCACGTATCAGGGCAAAGTCTTTCTTATCAGGGCGAGGCTCATAGCGTGCTTCAACCAATTTGGAACAATACTACTAGGAAAAAAAGATCACAGGTGAAAAATTTTTTTAAATTTGAGCTCAGGACAACAAAATCTTTCGGCTAATATAAAAAAAGCTTCCGTCAAAAATTTCGAGTTTAAAAATTGAACTTTTTATGGAGAAAAAAAACCAACCCGAGCAGGGGCAGATTTAAAGGGGGGGGGGGGGAGCGGACGCCCCCCCCCCCCCTCAGGGATTCGACCCCCTGCCGACCCAAAGGGTCCCCCCTTTGGCACTTTTTAAGAAATCCATTTTTGGCCGACCGACCCTAAAATTTTTCTAAAGGCGTCTTCGGCACCAATATATACTAACTTTGATGGGGAGCGCGCGCCCAAAAAAACGCGATTTTTTTGTCAAAATTTTCCAAAAAAAGCCCAAAAATGGCTTTTTTACCTGTTTTTTCAAAAATTTGCCGGCGGCGCAGAAAATTTGGCCGAAACAGCGTTTTTATACTTCTTTAGGAGAGCTCGGAAAATCAATTTAGTCGATCTAAAAAAAAAGTCGTCAAAATTTTCGAAAATTTTTTGAAAATCCGCCCCCCCCCCCCTCGAGAAAATCCTAGATCCGCCCCTGACCCCGAGCACAAATATTCGGTCAGTTTCTTCGAAAGTGGGAGCAACAAGAAATACACATTTGAGCGCAGGTCACGCTCATCTACTGATAACGCGTTCATTTTTTCACAGAATGACCGATTTAAATGACCGATTTAAATAAATTTGTTGCAACTGCGTGTCTTGACCTATCAAAAGCGAAGTTGGTCTACCATTAAACATGACTCTGTAAGCTATTAATTATTGAAGAAGCAATCCCTCAGTATGGTTGAAAGTTTCATCGAAATCAAATGTCGAAAAGCAAAAACTAACAGCAAAGTTTCAGACTGGAAAAGTCTTTACCAGTGAGCTTTTTTATGTCCTCTGTTGTTCTTCTTGTACCTTAATAATCTTCAGGGTATTATACCGCGTAACAGCAAAAGGTGTATTGATATGTTGGCATATTCGAACGATTATTAACTCAATAATGCTCAAAAAAATACTTTGAGGTTTGCTATCACAAACATTAGTGACCTATACGACAACCATTATCTTATCTTTAATGCTGGATAAACTAGTGCTTTGTTCTGAAGAAGCAATCAAAATGACGGTACCAAAAAGTCATTTGTTATTGTGTTCGGTCAAAAAATTAGTTCGTATAGCAGTAAGAAATAGCTGGGAATTATTATTTAAAAAAAAACATCAATGCAGTGCGAGGTAAAATGATCTGTGAAACCGAAACATAACATAATGAAAATGTTTAGGATCTGCTTAACAATCTCCCCTTTTTAAGAAAGGGGGGAGATTGTTGAGGAGATTAGAACAGTCGAATTTTCGATAAATCAGAATGGAGTAAAATTAGAATTCGCATTAGAAAGTTCTGTGCTAATTTACTGTAATTATTCATAGGGGGAGGGTAAGATTGTAAGTTAGATACCATATGGGGGGAATGTAAAATAGATCCAGTTTGTATCCTGTCCAAAAAAGAAAAAAATGCTCGTATCATGGCGAAGCCATGAATGTTCCGACTGCTTATTAAGCTTTATCGAGCAGTAATAACATGAAAAAAAATTAAATGTAATTAAACAAAATTAATTTTTTTTTCGAAAGTACAAAAGAACAGATTACTCTCCTTATAACAAATCAATTATGGCAAATTAGCTTCTTTCAACCAATTTGGAACGATTTCTTAGACGGATTAAATCTCCGCTAACGCGTTATTAGCGAGAAATATATCGCGCGTTAATTGTCCCAAATTGCTCAAAATTGCAATATTTAAACCGCCATAATTTTACGAAAAATGATCACAGGTGAAATACCTTTTCAAGTTTAAGCTCAGGACAACTATACCTTTTGAATGGTATAAAAAAATTTTGTCTAAAAAGGCTAGTTAAAAAGTCAATTTTTGTCTGAAGAACAAAAAACCCACCCGAGCACAAATATTCCGTTACTTTCGTTCCGAAAGTTGGAACAAAAAGTGCTCTTAAATGCTTAAATGCTCCAGCAGTCTTTTTGTTTAGCATAGTAGTTAACTTGGATCTCTTTAAATATATACCCCTTTGTGCAAAAGGGGAGGTATAAAATTATATGCTTAACCGTTGATTTATTTCTTTATAGGGGGATATTCGTTACTAGGTACCCGAGGAGGATACAGTTAAAAAGATCCGTTTATTATGTAATTTTTCCGACTTTCGATACGAAAGTAACGGAATATTTGTGCTCGGGATGGGTTTCTTTTCCTTCAGACAAATTTCGACTTTTTAACTAGCCATTTTTGACGGATTTTTTTTTACATCATTCGAAATGTATTGTTGTCCTGAGCTCAAATTTGAAAAGATATTCAGCTGTGATCATTTTCGTAAAGTTATTGGGGTTTAAAGATTGCCATTTTGGCCAATTTAGGACAATTAACGCGCGACATATTTCGCGCTATTAACGCGTAAGCGGAGATTTAATCCGTCAAAGAAATCTTTCCAAATAAGTTGAAGGAAGCTTATTTGCCGTAAATGATTCGTTACAAGGAGCAAAATCTATCCTTTTGAACTTTATATGGCGTGTGGGGGATGATCTTCATAAAAAATTTCAAGTTTAGAAAAAAAATTTCATTTTGCTTTAGTACACTTATTTTCTTAATGTTATTACTGCTCGTGTATCGTTCACATGTGAGGATTTTGCGACAGCGTAGTATTAAGATAGATCTCAAGTTTTTGTAATCTTTAAGTCTGCCGGTTTTAAGAGCATTTTTGAGACATCAATGCTTAGCTTTTTTTCGTGGAACCCAAAACAGCCAAGAAAAAGAAAAAAACCAAGCAAAATGGCATGTTGAAAAATCCACTGAAATTTCAATCTTTACAAAAATTTGCTACAAAATATGTTCTCTCTTTTGTGTGCTCAGAACAACAAAAACTTATAGATCATCGAAAAAGCGGCTGTTGCATGGTGGTTGGCCAACAAGCCAAAAAAAGGTTTTTATGCACTAAACGGCCCGAAATTAGTTTTTCTACATCTTTCTTGAACTCAAATTAATAAGGTTGAATTTGATAGGCTATTTAGACACTCAACGTGCTCTTTTTGAAAAAAATTCCAGCCAATAAAATTGTTGGCCAAATTAACTAAAAATAAAGGAATTTTTCTGCTGAATCCATTTACTGAATTTTTTTTCCTGGGTAAAATTTTCCAAGCAACTTGAAGTTAATTTCCTTGCGGGGCAAAACTTTGGTGCGCAAAATTAAATATTTTTCATGGCTAATGTTTTATCTGCTGGAAGTTTTGATTGACTAGGTTACCGGACTATGTTGCTTGAAATTAACTGGCTTTTATAAACAAATCAGATTCGGCCGTATAATTTTTCTCGACCGTATAATAAGCTCATGATATAAAAACATTGATGTTGGGCCGATTCGTGCATAATATCATGAAAGATTACCATTACAACAAGTCGAAAATTAAAATATTTTTTTCAAAATAACTATAAATTGTCACCAGGGTTACTAATATTATGCAATTGTTATGTAATTTTGATGTAGGTTTGCTTTCAAGGTATGATAGTTTGTAGATATGGAGGTTTCTTGGAAATCCGCCGTGTTAAATAAAATAAAGATTTTTTTTTTGCTGAAAAATAAAGTCAAGCTGAAGTATTGCCATTTCAGAAAGCAGATAAAGGTATTTTTCTTCACAGAATTGAATCTAACGTGATTAAGATATTTAAAATAACAACTTAAATAACAATTCAAACCAATGAATACAAACAAGCTACAAAATTTTTTGAAAACTGTCCGTTTGTTGTTTTATGATCATTTAATAGTATATTTTGCTATTTGAAAAAAAAAACATTTTGAACTGCTTGCCCATAAGCCAGCATAAGTTTGCCTTGACTTCCTGCACAAAACATTGAATTTTTTCAATTGCACGATTTGAAAAAAAAATGCTCGCATTTTCCTGTTTTGTTTATCTATACCAGGTTAAAAAATCTGCAATGGAAAATTTTGGCCGAGTGTTATCGTAGCCCATAAGTTATTGAGTGTTTAAATTTTTTCATGAAATCGAAATTTTCAAGTTTTTGGATATCAAACTGTGTTCTCAAATTTTTCAACCGCCGTTTTTAACAACCCCGTGTCTAATCCCCCTCTCATAAAACTCAGATTTAAATAATTCCACAAACACCTTATTAAGCCATTTGAACGAATCGGAGTGAAACTTACTTTTATCGAATTTGGAACCACAGTGTCAGCAAACGTCAAAGCTTAAACTGCGAGAAATTTCACAAAACGAAACAAAATAACATGCACGCTGGTAAATGTGGTTTGAATTTGACTGAAATGAACTTGCCGATGGTCTAGACTTTGTTATGAAATTGAAAACTAATCCGATCGACTTGATTTAATTAAGTAACCAAAAACGATACAAGGACAGCAATTTTCAAATCATATAAGAAAATATAACATTAACGAAAGAACAATTTAAATTGCAAAAGCCAATAAATTTTTTTCGTAAGCATGCTTAAAATTCTGCACTTGCTTGTTTAGAACCCGGTCAAAAAGCCATTCCTCTGCAGCATTTGTTTTTCTGGACAAACTAATTGATGCCGCATCTTTTTTATTTTATAGTAAATGGGGACAGGACTTTTCGGTTTGAGATCCTAATTGCATCCAAATTACAGGCATAAGTCGTCGTTTTTTTTTGGCTTTTTCCTGATCTTTCATCGCGCTGTCGCATACAATTTGATTCTTGTGAACTATTTTACGGTATGAGTTTCCTATTTCTTCTTATTTTTCGAAATTCAGTGGGGGTAACAACTAAGACCTGAAGCGAACGCGTGATTTGTTTCGTCTTCGTTTTGTAATCCCAGATGACCAATTTTTTCAGATAATTTTGTGAAAAATAAAAAAAAAACATCCCGACATCTTGGATTCTGGGACATTTTTCTGAAACGCTTGAATAGCTGTCTGGTCAAAAATCAGCAAAATTTTTCAAGGTCCACCATTAATGATTGGTATTTCTAAAACTTCTAAGAATGGGCGGCATTTTGATTTTTTTGAGAAGAATGCCTATGTGCAAGCGGTGGTTTTTCCAGAAAAACTAACATGACTAGAGTGCCTTTGATAAAACATTTTTGGGGTGATTTTGAAAAAAAAACGTCAGCTAGCCACGAGTTTGATTTTTCTGGAACATGTATTCTTTCGGCGTCGCCACAGAAAACTTCTCGTGATCATTCTGTCTACTGTCAAATTTTATCTAATTATTGAAGAGCTCGGGTGCTGCGAAATTTCTGGTTGCTTGGAGGAAAAAAAACTTGTTCTCCTTGCTTGTGCTCTCGTCTTTAATTTTTTCTAATTGTTAGGGCTAAATGATTGCCAATGTAGTCTGGAATGAGCTGGCTTGCGGTTGTGAAAGCGACGGTTGGTTAATATTATCACTCCGAAACTTGATGTTTCTCAAAAAGAGGCGAGCATCAGCTTTTCCCATAGTAATTTCCCTTTTGTTATAACCACACTTTCAATAAAAAACGTTTCCGTGTGTAATTCCTGTTGCTCGACATTTATAATATTGGTATTTTGAGCAGTTCAAATTCGTATTCAATTAATTTTTGCGTTTAAGATAATGCTCTTAATACTGAAAACCCTAAATTTTTATTATCTTTTGAAAATAAGGGAAAATGGCAAGACGCTTCAAACATTTTAGCTCTTAGAATGGTATAATGATGATTAAAGGCTAAGACAATATGATTTTTTGTAAAACAAACAATTGTCTTTTGATGCATTCATTCGGCACCATGTAGGTTATCTTTGTTTTGAACGCATAAATGAGGGAAGTTTTGTAGCTGCTCTTTTTGAGCAGACTTTTATATAAGTCGCACTGACTTTTTTGTTTCAGGAAAAGTAGTCAATTTTGTTAATACTCATTTTTTTGCGGTTTGACTTTTAATTTCTTTTAAAATTCACTTCATTTCCTTTGTTAAACGGAAGGCAAACTGCACTATTGAACAGCTAAAGATCACAAAAACGTGATCGACTTCTAATTTTGAAAATTTATTTTAATTTTTAGATTTATCAGCCAATTACAATTTTTACCTATTGGTTGAATTTTCTCAAATTGTTTAGTTTCATCAAAAAAGTGCCAATCACAAACTTTTCTAGAAGTTTGAAGAGCTTTGAGGTTATTTATTTTTTCATTCCATGAACTTCGAAAGTTGAGATTTTTTCAAAAAAAAAAACAAGTCAATATTTTTTATCTGTTTGCTTGCGTTCCTTGAGTTTTTCCCACTGCTTTTTGGCTATGTTCTATTTGCTATCCATGAATAACTTTTCAGGTACACGAACATTTGAGGCATCTGTATATAGATAGTCTGAGGGCTTTAAGGGTTATTTGGAACACCCTTTCTGCCTAAAAACGTAAACAACATTTTATATTAAAATAATTGAAATATAAAAAAGGGAACAACTTTTGTTGCCATTCTGTAATGAACAAATTTTGAAGAACCACAAACCTTAGACGTCTGAAGATCCACAAGTTAACGGCTATTTCCGATATGTAGGGACAGATAAGGTACATGACTATGAAGGGCGCGATTGCTACGTGGCCCCACATAGTGCCCTCGATTCCCTCCTTCAGGGCACACTTTCCATCTTCTCTGAGGCCAAAATCAAAAAGAACATGAGAGAAAAGTAGTCCCGACGAAACCAGAAGAATGCCGATGACAGTCAGAGGGTAGTTCAAGTTTTTCTTGCAAGAGCCCTGGTAGAAAATGGGGAACTGCACTGCTATCAGACAGTTCACAGCGAAGAACAGCTGAAGAGAACGGGTAGATACTAGAGTGCTCTGCATCTGCCAAGTGGCAATCTTGCACCCGAACGAACTCGACTCAGAAACGGGGACGAATATCCTAGAAAAAGTAAACAGTAATCCCTCCAGTAATCTAAGCAACCCAGAAACGAAAACTCCAGTTATATGAACAACCCCAAATCAATTAAATAACCCAGTTATATGAACAACCTAAATCAATTAAATAACATTGGGATGGGGTGGGGTGAGGTGGGTGGGTTTGCGGTTTTGTTTTTTTAATCACCGATTTCGATAGACCAGCATTTACGTCAACCATTTTCAACCACCACTCCATAACATAGAATTGCTATTTTTAAAATGTCGATAGTACAAGGATCTTAACAGTTTTATTCGACGTAAAACGACTAAGGCTTTTTTCGACAGCTTTTTGCCATATAATTTGAAACCCGAGATACGGAATTGCGGAGATAATTAGATCTGCAATTTCTTTCCAAATTCAAGTTTTTCTTTCCAAATTATTTTTTAATTTAATTTGAAATCCGAGATATGGATCTGCGGACCTCAGCGATACTTATATTTGGAACTTCTTTCCAAATTCTTTGTAAGATTCTTTCCCAATTCCACACTTCATGCCAGTAATTGTTTGTTTTTCAAGCCAGATGATTTCAAATACAAAGCTTCGGAAGAAGGGTTCGATATGATATGATGCTGACTTCACCTACTTTTGAGCAAAAAAAGACGCCCAATTTCAAAATAAAATCAAATTGAACGTCAACGAGATGGCGCGCTATCGAGAAAATAATGAATTGTTTTGGAAACCTTTCTGATCTACTGTACGACTTATTTCTTGGCTAACTGGCCCTAAAATTTTTCTTCTGCGCCAATATACAATAATTTTGAGAAGCAACGATAATATACAATAACTGTCATTCGGCACATTGTGTATTATGAGATTTTTATCGTGTTTTTGGAGAGCTCGCAAAAATTAAGTTGGCCGAACCAAGAATGAAAAGTCTGCCCCTCCTTTTATACAAATTCGCACCCTAAAAATCTAGAAAAACCCTAGATATGCGTTTGATTTTTATTTTAAGGTTTATGCGCACATTGAGTCTGTAAATCAAAAGGTTTTGCTGTTATTTGTAGAGCTTAGTGTTACTGCAAAACTAAATTGCTGTTTTTTGCTTTGTATAATCATTGATCGATCAGTAAAAAAGGAGTTTACAGACTCGTTTAATTTAAACTCGTTTTTTAAAGTTGATGGGGTTTTTATTGCTCCCAAAGTAAATTAACAGCAATTCATTTCCTAAATGATTGCATACCTTGAATATGACTTCTCGTTGCAAAATGATTTGTTTGCCATTCACAATTGATTAAAAATTGAAAAAAGCTTGAAGAAAAATTAAAAACTTTGATTGCTGTTCCTTCTTTTCCACATTTATCACCCGTCGCGGCAGCTAAGAAAAGTAAAAAGTGATGAAAATTGCTTTTACTTACAAATTAAAACAAGTCTCCTCGTATTAGGGCGAGGCCTTGAATGTTCCGATTGCCTTTTAAGGTCTATGGAGCAGTAAACATGAAAAATTAAATGTAAAAAAAAATATATTTTTTTTATTTCAGGTTTTTGCGAAAATCATCCCCCCACACGCCATACTAGTACGAAGTGACAAATTTCGCTCCTAGTAACAAATCAATAATGGCAAATAAGCTTCCTTCAACCAATTTGGAACGATTTCTAAGACGGATTAATTCTTTCAACCCCCATAACTTTGCAAAAAATGATCACAAGTGAAATATCGTTTCAAATTTAAGCTCAGGACAACAATACCTTTTGAATGATGTAAAAAATGATGTAAAAAATGGCTAGTTGAAAAGTCGAAGTTTGTCTGAAGAAAAAAATCTACCCCGAGCACAAAATTCCTTTAATTTCGTTACGAAAGTCGGAACAAAAAGCAAGTTGTCTGCCTTAATTCAAATTGGAATGGTTTAGTTTGCCCATTTCCTTACAATGTTTGCCGCTTGCCTACAAACCTCATTAAAATTTAGTGCCTGTAGGTCACTGAATTGAAGAGTCTTTAAAGTTCTTCCAAAATAAAATTATAAGTGGATTCCGCAAAGCTTTGGCAGATTTAGCAAATCAAAGTAGACTCCGCTGACAATTTCCAAATTCAGCTCACAGTTTGCGGAATTCGTTCACATGTGAGGATTTTGCGACAGCGTAGTATTAAGATAGATCTCAAGTTTTTGTAATCTTTAAGTCTGCCGGTTTTAGGAGCATTTTTGAGACATCAATGCTTAGCTTTTTTTCGTGGAACCCAAAACAGCCAAGAAAAAGAAAAAAACCAAGCAAAATGGCATGTTGAAAAATCCACTGAAATTTCAATCTTTACAAAAATTTGCTACAAAATATGTTCTCTCTTTTGTGTGCTCAGAACAACAAAAACTTATAGATCATCGAAAAAGCGGCTGTTGCATGGTGGTTGGCCAACAAGCCAAAAAAAGGTTTTTATGCACTAAACGGCCCGAAATTAGTTTTTCTACATCTTTCTTGAACTCAAATTAATAAGGTTGAATTTGATAGGCTATTCAGACACTCAACGTGCTCTTTTTGAAAAAAATTCCAGCCAATAAAATTGTTGGCCAAATTAACTAAAAATAAAGGAATTTTTCTGCTGAATCCATTTACTGAATTTTTTTTCCTGGGTAAAATTTTCCAAGCAACTTGAAGTTAATTTCCTTGCGGGGCAAAACTTTGGTGCGCAAAATTAAATATTTTTCATGGCTAATGTTTTATCTGCTGGAAGTTTTGATTGATTAGGTTACCGGACTATGTTGCTTGAAATTAACTGGCTTTTATAAACAAATCAGATTCGGCCGTATAATTTTTCTCGACCGTATAATAAGCTCATGATATAAAAACATTGATGTTGGGCCGATTCGTGCATAATACCATGAAAGATTACCATTACAACAAGTCGAAAATTAAAATATTTTTTTCAAAATAACTATAAATTGTCACCAGGGTTACTAATATTATGCAATTGTTATGTAATTTTGATGTAGGTTTGCTTTCAAGGTATGATAGTTTGTAGATATGGAGGTTTCTTGGAAATCCGCCGTGTTAAATAAAATAAAGATTTTTTTTTGCTGAAAAATAAAGTCAAGCTGAAGTATTGCCATTTCAGAAAGCAGATAAAGGTATTTTTCTTCACAGAATTGAATCTAACGTGATTAAGATATTTAAAATAACAACTTAAATAACAATTCAAACCAATGAATACAAACAAGCTACAAAATTTTTTGAAAACTGTCCGTTTGTTGTTTTATGATCATTTAATTGTATATTTTGCTTTTTGAAAAAAAAAACATTTTGAACTGCTTGCCCATAAGCCAGCATAAGTTTGCCTTGACTTCCTGCACAAAAAATTGAATTTTTTCAATTGCACGATTTGAAAAAAAAATGCTCGCATTTTCCTGTTTTGTTTATTTATACCAGGTTAAAAAATCTACAATGGAAAGTTTTGGCCGAGTGTTATCGTAGCCCATAAGTTATTGAGTGTTTAAATTTTTTCATGAAATCGAAATTTTCAAGTTTTTGGATATCAAACTGTGTTCTCAAATTTTTCAACCGCCGTTTTTAACAACCCCGTGTCTAGTCCCCCTCTCATAAAACTCAGATTTAAATAATTCCACAAACACCTTATTAAGCCATTTGAACTAATCGGAGTGAAATTTACTTTTATCGAATTTGGAACCACAGTGTCAGTGAACGTCAAAGCTTAAACTGCGAGAAATTTCACAAAACGAAACAAAATAACATGCACGCTGGTAAATGTGGTTTGAATTTGACTGAAATGAACTTGCCGATGGTCTAGACTTTGTTATGAAATTGAAAACTAATCCGATCGACTTGATTTAATTAAGTAACCAAAAACGATACAAGGACAGCAATTTTCAAATCATATAAGAAAATATAACATTAACGAAAGAACAATTTAAATTGCAAAAGCCAATACATTTTTTTCGTAAGCATGCTTAAAATTCTGCACTTGCTTGTTTAGAACCCGGTCAAAAAGCCATTCCTCTGCAGCATTTGTTTTTCTGGACAAACTAATTGATGCCGCATCTTTTTTATTTTATAGTAAATGGGGACAGGACTTTTCGGTTTGAGATCCTAATTGCATCCAAATTACAGGCATAAGTCGTCGTTTTTTTTTGGCTTTTTCCTGATCTTTCATCGCGCTGTCGCATACAATTTGATTCTTGTGGACTATTTTACGGTATGAGTTTCCTATTTCTTCTTATTTTTAGAAATTCAGTGGGGGTAACAACTAAGACCTGAAGCGAACGCGTGATTTGTTTCGTCTTTGTTTTGTAATCCCAGATGACCAATTTTTTCAGATAATTTTGTGAAAAATAAAAAAAAAACATCCCGACATCTTGGATTCTGGGACATTTTTCTGAAACGCTTGAATAGCTGTCTGGTCAAAAATCAGCAAAATTTTTCAAGGTCCACCATTAATGATTGGTATTTCTAAAACTTCTAAGAATGGGCGGCATTTTGATTTTTTTGAGAAGAATGCCTATGTGCAAGCGGTGGTTTTTCCAGAAAAACTAACATGACTAGAGTGCCTTTGATAAAACATTTTTGGGGTGATTTTGAAAAAAAAACGTCAGCTAGCCACGAGTTTGATTTTTCTGGAACATGTATTCTTTCGGCGTCGCCACAGAAAACTTCTCGTGATCAATCTGTCTACTGTCAAATTTTATCTAATTATTGAAGAGCTCGGGTGCTGCGAAATTTCTGGTTGCTTGGAGGAAAAAAAACTTGTTCTCCTTGCTTGTGCTCTCGTCTTTAATTTTTTCTAATTGTTAGGGCTAAATGATTGCCAATGTAGTCTGGAATGAGCTGGCTTGCGGTTGTGAAAGCGACGGTTGGTTAATATTATCACTCCGAAACTTGATGTTTCTCAAAAAGAGGCGAGCATCAGCTTTTCCCATAGTAATTTCCCTTTTGTTATAACCACACTTTCAATAAAAAACGTTTCCGTGTGTAATTCCTGTTGCTCGACATTTATAATATTGGTATTTTGAGCAGTTCAAATTCGTATTCAATTAATTTTTGCGTTTAAGATAATGCTCTTAATACTGAA
Source organism: Symsagittifera roscoffensis (assembly GCF_963678635.1). Taxonomy (NCBI): domain Eukaryota; kingdom Metazoa; phylum Xenacoelomorpha; order Acoela; family Convolutidae; genus Symsagittifera; species Symsagittifera roscoffensis. The sequence goes on from NC_087065.1 coordinate 48,180,007, forward strand.
AACCCTAAATTTTTATTATCTTTTGAAAATAAGGGAAAATGGCGAGACGCTTCAAACATTTTAGCTCTTAGAATGGTATAATGATGATTAAAGGCTAAGACAATATGATTTTTTGTAAAACAAACAATTGTCTTTTGATGCATTCATTCGGCACCATGTAGGTTATCTTTGTTTTGAACGCATAAATGAGGGAAGTTTTGTAGCTGCTCTTTTTGAGCAGACTTTTATATAAGTCGCACTGACTTTTTTGTTTCAGGAAAAGTAGTCAATTTTGTTAATACTCATTTTTTTGCGGTTTGACTTTTAATTTCTTTTAAAATTCACTTCATTTCCTTTGTTAAACGGAAGGCAAACTGCACTATTGAACAGCTAAAGATCACAAAAACGTGATCGACTTCTAATTTTGAAAATGTATTTTAATTTTTAGATTTATCAGCCAATTACAATTTTTACCTATTGGTTGAATTTTCTCAAATTGTTTAGTTTCATCAAAAAAGTGCCAATCACAAACTTTTCTAGAAGTTTGAAGAGCTTTGAGGTTATTTATTTTTTCATTCCATGAACTTCGAAAGTTGAGATTTTTTCAAAAAAAAACAAGTCAATATTTTTTATCTGTTTGCTTGCGTTCCTTGACTTTTTCCCACTGCTTTTTGGCTATGTTCTATTTGCTATCCATGAATAACTTTTCAGGTACACGAACATTTGAGGCATCTGTATACAGATAGTCTGAGGGCTTTAAGGGTTATTTGGAACACCCTTTCTGCCTAAAAACGTAAACAACATTTTATATTAAAATAATTGAAATATAAAAAAGAGAACAACTTTTGTTGCCATTCTGTAATGAACAAATTTTGAAGAACCACAAACCTTAGACGTTTGAAGATCCACAAGTTAACGGCTATTTCCGATATGTAGGGACAGATAAGGTACAGGACTATGAAGGGCGCGATTGCTACGTGGCCCCACATAGTGCCCTCGATTCCCTCCTTCAGGGCACACTTTCCATCTTCTCTGAGGCCAAAATCAAAAAGAACATGAGAGAAAAGTAGTCCCGACGAAACCAGAAGAATGGCGATGACAGTCAGAGGGTAGTTCAAGTTTTTCTTGCAAGAGCCCTGGTAGAAAATGGGGAACTGCACTGCTATCAGACAGTTCACAGCGAAGAACAGCTGAAGAGAACGTGTAGATACTAGAGTGCTCTGCATCTGCCAAGTGGCAATCTTGCACCCGAACGAACTCGACTCAGAAACGGGGACGAATATCCTAGAATAAGTAAACAGTAATCCCTCCAGTAATCTAAGCAACCCAGAAACGAAAACTCCAGTTATATGAACAACCCCAAATCAATTAAATAACCCAGTTATATGAACAACCCAAATCAATTAAATAACATTGGGATGGGGTGGGGTGAGGTGGGTGGGTTTGCGGTTTTGTTTTTTTAATCACCGATTTCGATAGACCAACATTTACGTCAACCATTTTCAACCACCACTCCATAACATAGAATTGCTATTTTTAAAATGTCGATAGTACAAGGATCTTAACGGATTTATTCGACGTAAAACGACTAAGGCTTTTTTCGACAGCTTTTCGCCATATAATTTGAAACCCGAGATACGGAATTGCGGAGATAATTAGATCTGCAATTTCTTTCCAAATTCAAGTTTTTCTTTCCAAATTATTTTTTAATTTAATTTGAAATCCGAGATATGGATCTGCGGACCTCAGCGATACTTATATTTGGAACTTCTTTCCAAATTCTTTGTAAGATTCTTTCCCAATTCCACACTTCATGCCAGTAATTGTTTGTTTTTCAAGCCAGATGATTTCAAATACAAAGCTTCGGAAGAAGGGTTCGATATGATATGATGCTGACTTCACCTACTTTTGAGCAAAAAAAGATGCCCAATTTCAAAATAAAATCAAATTGAACGTCAACGAGATGGCGCGCTATCGAGAAAATAATGAATTGTTTTGGAAACCTTTCTGATCTACTGTACGACTTATTTCTTGGCTAACTGGCCCTAAAATTTTTCTTCTGCGCCAATATACAATAATTTTGAGAAGCAACGATAATATACAATAACTGTCATTCGGCACATTGTGTATTATGAGATTTTTATCGTGTTTTTGGAGAGCTCGCAAAAATTAAGTTGGCCGAACCAAGAATGAAAAGTCTGCCCCTCCTTTTATACAAATTCGCACCCTAAAAATCTAGAAAAACCCTAGATATGCGTTTGATTTTTATTATAAGGTTTATGCGCACATTGAGTCTGTAAATCAAAAGGTTTTGCTGTTATTTTTAGAGCTTAGTGTTACTGCAAAACTAAATTGCTGTTTTTTGCCTTGTATAATCATTGATCGATCAGTAAAAAAGGAGTTTACAGACTCGTTTAATTTAAACTCGTTTTTTAAAGTTGATGGGGTTTTTATTGCTCCCAAAGTAAATTAACAGCAATTCATTTCCTAAATGATTGCATACCTTGAATATGACTTCTCGTTGCAAAATGATTTGTTTGCCATTTAAAATTGATTAAAAATTGAAAAAAACTTGAAGAAAAATTAAAAACTTTGATTGCTGTTCCTTCTTTTCCACATTTATCACCCGTCGCGGCAGCTAAGAAAAGTAAAAAGTGGTGAAAATTGCTTTTACTTACAAATTAAAACAAGTCTCCTCGTATTAGGGCGAGGCCTTGAATGTTCCGATTGCCTTTTAAGGTCTATGGAGCAGTAAACATGAAAAATTAAATGTAAAAAAAATATATTTTTTTTATTTCAGGTTTTTGCAAAAATCATCCCCCCACACGCCATACTAGTACGAAGTGACAAATTTCGCTCCTAGTAACAAATCAATAATGGCAAATAAGCTTCCTTCAACCAATTTGGAACGATTTCTAAGACGGATTAATTCTTTCAACCCCCATAACTTTGCAAAAAATGATCACAAGTGAAATATCGTTTCAAATTTAAGCTCAGGACAACAATACCTTTTGAATGATGTAAAAAATGGCTAGTTGAAAAGTCGAAGTTTGTCTGAAGAAAAAAATCTACCCCGAGCACAAAATTCCTTTACTTTCGTTACGAAAGTCGGAACAAAAAGCAAGTTGTCTGCCTTAATTCAAATTGGAATGGTTTAGTTTGCCCATTTCCTTACAATGTTTGCCGCTTGCCTACAAACCTCATTAAAATTTAGTGCCTGTAGGTCACTGAATTGAAGAGTCTTTAAAGTTCTTCCAAAATAAAATTATAAGTGGATTCCGCAAAGCTTTGGCAGATTTAGCAAATCAAAGTAGACTCCGCTGACAATTTCCAAATTCAGTTCACAATTTGCGGAATTCGTTCACATGTGAGGATTTTGCGACAGCGTAGTATTAAGATAGATCTCAAGTTTTTGTAATCTTTAAGTCTGCCGGTTTTAGGAGCATTTTTGAGCCATCAATGCTTAGCTTTTTTTCGTGGAACCCAAAACAGCCAAGAAAAAGAAAAAAACCAAGCAAAATGGCATGTTGAAAAATCCACTGAAATTTCAATCTTTACAAAAATTTGCTACAAAATATGTTCTCTCTTTTGTGTGCTCAGAACAACAAAAACTTATAGATCATCGAAAAAGCGGCTGAATTTAAAGCTCATATTCTGAGGAGAAAGAACACACAACTACCCCAAGAACAATTAATTCATCATTTCATTAAAAAATTTAGGCAATGGGAGAACTAATGTCAAAGAGGAACCCCAACTGCATTTAAAGCTGAACAAAATTGTATTTATCGGGGCGAAGCCCTGAATGTTCCGACTGCCTTTTAAGCTCTTTGGAGCAGTAATAACATGGAAAGTTTAAATGTAATAAAATAATTTAAAACATTTTTTTGAAAAGAATTTGGGATTTTTTGTGAAAATAACCCCCCACATGTCATATTGAGTACAAAGTGATAGATTTCACTCCTAGTAACATATCAACTACAACAAACAAGCTTGGTTCCTTGAACCAGTTTGGAACGATTTCTAAGACGGATTAAATGTCGCTCACGCTTTAATAGCGCAAACTATATCGCACCTTAATTGTCCCAAATTGGCCAAAATGCCAAAATGGCAGTATTTGAACCCCCATATCTTTACAAAAATTGATCATAGGTAAAATGTCTTTTCAAATTTAAGCTAAGGACAACAATAGCTTTCGAATGAAGAAAAAAAATTCTGTCAAAAATGGCTATTTAAAAATTCGAAATTTGTCTGAAAAGAAAACCACCCCGAGCGCAAATATTCCGTTACTTTCTTTACAAAAGTCGGAACAAAAACAGGTTTAAAATTTTGAGTTAAAAATTGATGAGTTATGCACAATAGGTCTTCCACGTTTTTCATTTTTTCTTAAGACGTTTCCGACAAAGTGTTAGATTTTATATCTGGTAAAAAAAATAACATATGAAAACTTTGTCAACAAACATGAACGGAATGTTAAGGCTCCACTTCTAAGGGTATTGATTTCGTCATGAGCTACATTTGCTCATGAAAGGAAACGGTTCATCCCCGCTAGCGTCCGCATGCTAGCGAAAAATATGCTCCTGGCACTCTCTTATTTCTACTACAATTAAAGTAGGTATAAGAGAGTGCCAGGAGCGTATTTTTGAACTGCTGAAATTCTGTTAAACTCATCTTCACTCTTTTAGAGTCTTACTTGTTGCAATACTGAGCTGTCGTTTGTGAGCTCCGCTAACTTTTAAGACTGACTTGCGCCCCATCAAACCTTACAATAGGAGTTTGCAAAAGTTCGGTAAACCCATCTTATTTAGTGAATCGGTCGATTGTTTTCGAGAATTTGATTAAAGACCTACGTTACTGCCGATGCCACACTTGGCGCCCAGTATAGTTGCAGCTGCACCAGCAACGAATAAAAGTGCCAGTTGAAGTGAACGGACTTAAGTTTCTTGCTGATATTTGAGAGCCAGTCTTTGTTTCATTTGCGCTTTGAGGGTATGAATATCGAGACAAGCTAATGCCACCTCAAGATTTAATTATGCAGTCTGAAAAAATCACAAACAGCTTCATTGCGAGACATCAATCAATGGAAAGGATGACTACAGTTGAATTTTTAGCGGGTAGCGTCTATCTAGCAAAAAATGGGACAATTTAAGGCTTAAGTTAGGTGAACAATAGAAAAGCCTTCAGCGGCTGATTATGAAAAAAGTACAACATCGGTCAAAGCAATCAACCTGCATCGAGACGACAAGAGTATAACACCATTTCTGGCACCGCCCGCAATTCTTGAGGAAAAAGGTAAAACAAAAACAAATTTTTTTTTTGCAAAAACTGAAAAACAGTTTCACAAATGCTGAGTATAATTACGATGCGCTAATTAACAACGTCTGCAAACCTTCTTTCATGAGTTTTTGGACATGGATTGGAAAAGCATTCAAAAGTTTTTTTAGCTTGGCTTGCAAGTCAGCGTCACAATTATTTAAGTTACTTTGTTCTCCGCCATCCTAAATGAATATTTTATTATTCGAGACCTCAAAGCGTGAAGTCAAGGAGCAATTTGGATAGCATGTTTGTGTTTGCTTCCTGAACATAGATCTTTACCATGTCATCACAATGAAATGTACATTCTCATTGATGAAATAAAAACAAAACCTCCAATTATATCTTTTGTGAAACTAGGCTAACGGACAAAGATCTTCTACTATCAAAACCGAAAAACTCCAATACCACAACTTTGAAAATTTTAATAAGACATTTTCGTTACGATTTGCTGGAACTCATTAAATTCGACAAGGAACGTAAGCCTTATGTTCTGTACTTGATATAGCTTCGAAAACAAGAACTGAAAAAAAACTGGAAAACTATCAACCTTGATGGAAAAAGCGAAGTTAAATATATGGTTTAACAAATCTGAACAAAAAACTTCGGATTAATTATCAAAATATGATAAATTGGAAAAACCTGCATGAATCTGACAAAAAAATTGGACCAATAATCAAAATATGCTAAGCTGGGGAAAAAAAGTGTATCCTGTCGAAATCAATTACATCCTCCCTTCAGAAGAACTAAGCTCAGTGTTTACGGAAACAGGGTAAAAATTCGAAAAAAAAAATTTTTTTCCTGCATACATATTTTGTACTAAGCAAAAATAGTTGCTGAGCAAAAGGAAATTGAGAACGTAAAATAATTTGAATTATAGTTGCGTATACAAGCTTAACAAGGACAGTGTAGCCGAGCGTATACACATTGCGTTCCGGCAGGTTCGGCGTATGTTCTAATTCAACCAAAGTCGTTTCCCTTATAAAACTTAAATATGAGCCAAACATGAGAGAACATTAAAAACAAGCTCCGTAACTGGTTCTGAACCCTCTAAAAACGTTTTTGTTTTTAGCTATAAAGTAGTTCATAAAACGGCCTTGGCCGACCTTTATTGACATGTTTTTGGCCTGTCAAAAACCTTGTTTTGCCAAAAAAGTGAACGCTCTTTTTCGCCTAATGTCGGTGCTACTGAAAACCATCTGATTAACTAACGAAGTTTTGTATGCTTTTTGAACCCATTAAAAGCCAAAAAATCCTCAAACATTTTTGCATAAAATTATATTCGAAATCAAGTTTTGGAAGACGAAGTTTCTGAGCACAAAGTTGGTGCCACGACCCGGGAATCAGCACTGCACCTATCGAATCGCAAGAAAACAATTATCATTTGGCGAAAAGACTTATTAAGGCAAAGTAGGATCAAATAAAGTGGAAGAAAACGTCTCCAGCGAAAACGTCACGAACAAGCCCAAACGTGAAATAAATCAAAACCGCACGCTATCCCAACAATTGCACGGAGGCCTATTCAAACGGTTATTGTGTCTTGGACATACGGAGGCCTTTTTTAACGGGTTTCGGGGGCAGGGTGGAACAAGGACCTTCGAGGTCGACTGTGGCAGGCAGAATATTATTCCATAAAGCTACCTTAGTCGGCGATTCTGCCTGCATAGGAAAACTTCAGTGGTCAATTCTGCTTGCACAGGACTACTTCAGTGGACAATTCTGCTTGCACAGGACTACTTCAGTGGATAATTCTGCTTGCACAGGACTACTTCAGTGGACAATTCTGCTTGCACAGGACTACTTCATTGGTCAATTCTGCTTGCACAGGACTACTTCAGTGGTCAATTCTGCTTGCACAGGACTACTTCAGTGGACAATTCTGCTTGCACAAGGCTACTTCGGTGGGCAATTCCGCTTGCACAGGACTACTTCAGTGGACAATTCTGCTTGCACAGGACTACTTAAGTGGACAATTCTGCTTGCACAGGACTACTTCAGTGGTCAATTCGGCTTGCACAGGACTACTTCATAGGACAATTCTGCTTGCACAGGACTACTTCAGTGGACAATTCTGCTTGCACAGGGCTACTTCAGTGGACAATTCTGCTTGCACAGGGCTACTTCGGTGGGCAATTTTGCTTGCACAGAACTACTTCAGTGGACAATTCTGCTTGCACAGGACTACTTCAGTGGACAATTCTGCTTGCACAGGACTACTTATGTGGACAATTCTGCTTGCACAGGACTACTTCAGTGGACAATTCTGCTTGCACAGGACTACTTCAGTGGACAATTCTGCTTGCACAGGACTACTTCAGTGGTCAATTCTGCTTGCACAGGACTACTTCAGTGGACAATTCTGCTTGCACAAGGCTACTTCGGTGGGCAATTCCGCTTGCACAGGACTACTTCAGTGGACAATTCTGCTTGCACAGGACTACTTAAGTGGACAATTCTGCTTGCACAGGACTACTTCAGTGGTCAATTCGGCTTGCACAGGACTACTTCATAGGACAATTCTGCTTGCACAGGACTACTTCAGTGGACAATTCTGCTTGCACAGGGCTACTTCAGTGGACAATTCTGCTTGCACAGGGCTACTTCGGTGGGCAATTTTGCTTGCACAGAACTACTTCAGTGGACAATTCTGCTTGCACAGGACTACTTCAGTGGACAATTCTGCTTGCACAGGACTACTTATGTGGACAATTCTGCTTGCACAGGACTACTTCAGTGGACAATTCTGCTTGCACAGGACTACTTCAGTGGACAATTCTGCTTGCACAGGACTACTTCAGTGGACAATTCTGCTTGCACAGGACTACTTCAGTGGACAATTCTGCTTGCACAGGGCTACTTCAGTGGACAATTCTGCTTGCACAGGACTACTTCAGTGGACAATTCTGCTTGCAAAGGACTACTTCAGTGGACAATTCTGCTTGCACAGGGCTACTCCAGAGAGTGTTTCTGCACGCAGGAGGCAACCTTTTAGATTCACAAAGATGTCCAAAAACTTCAGAAAACAGTAAGACAAGCTCAGCTCCCCACCATTTTTTTCGCACTGTAGTAATTTTTTTAACTGTCAAATTTATCAGTTTTCCTCGTGCTAAATTTCGAATAAATACTTTTTTTTATCAAAGTGCTCATAATGACAAAACACGGTATCAGCTACTTAATACTTTATTCAATAACAGGCACTTGGATTCGTGACACAATTTCTACTGAGCATTTTGGGCCAAGACTTTGGTCCTTAGTATAGAAGCAAATGTAATAACTTTTTGTGGTGAAATTTCGGGCCAAAATTTTGGACACAAAACCAAGCTTGTTTGAAATTGGTCAACGTCCTGCTATCGAAAACTGCAAAAAAATAGAGTCATAGATGGACCTTTAAAAAAACGTAACGCTTTCGACCGGAACGCTTGTCTAATTAACATCAACTCAAAAAATCTCAGTCGTATAAATTTGTATGAGCTCGGGCGACCTAAGATTTTTTCCGAGTGTTTAAAGCAACTTTGACTTATTTTTTAAGATAACACTAAGTTTACCCAAAAACTCCTGTCAAATAACAAATCCGCCGCGTCTGCTTTTTTTTGGTTTGAGAACATTAATGGTTTTTGTTGTTGGTGCAAATTCATTGCATCACGCATTAGAAAAGCTACCCACGTCACTCCAAATTCACTTTGTGGATTTTCATTTCACCAAAACCGGTCTCAGGTTTAACCCGAACGCCGTTAAGCCTCGTAAAACTGTACAACAAAACTTTGAGTCTTTCTTTATGCTATCACTAGAATATCGTGATTTGGTAGGAATTCATTAATAATTCAATTAGTAGACATTGCAGCAATAATTTCAATTGTTTGTCTGAAGAAGTTACTATCGAGCTGAAATAAGTGTCATCGTGTATTGTCAACGCACCCACAGGAACTGAGGAAAAATTTGAGAAATTAAAAAGTTCAGGTTTTCTAGCCATCAATATGGTCAATTATTTGATATGAAAAAATAAAACTGAGGACAATCGGTTGCGAAAGCAGTACTTGACATTACACCACGCCGAAAGGTTAGAGGTCAAAGCTTTCCGGATCATTCGCAGATACACCGAAAACCTGCAAACAGTTGTCGGTAAGACTAAGAAGAAAAATTATTTGAATATGAAGCAACGCCGGCTTTTTAAGGATGGTACTTTCATCTAAGTCAAACTGCAGAAGCACCTTGCCGAGGTATTTAGGTCTTGATCAAGGTTGAGAAGCTTGATCTTGTAGTGGTTCTTTAAATTGTTGTATTTGTGTAAGTGCTTTAATGTGTTTCTGTTTGTTTTTGTATTGAACTAAGGTTTGATACGTCCTTTTCTTGAATTGTAAAAACCCATCGTAATCGTTTGTCTCAAAGAAATATAAATTAGGCCACAACATACAAAAAATTCTTGATTCTCGGCTTAATTTGGAAATTGAACTCTTCAAGGTTCATAAATACATTCAAAAAGTCAAACAGAGCAGAAAACAGAAGGTAATTGTTGAGAACCAAATCGAAAACGCAAATATTTTTTTTGGAACCAACCTTTAAGAAATAATGAAATAAGTCAAATAGCGGAAAGGCTTCTGAATGAGAAAAGATTTGTATTGAAGTGGAACAGTGTGGCATAACATTGGCGACAAAAGGACACGATGAGGTAATTCAGAAGGCTAGAGTCCGTGCAGGATTTTTTAAACTAAGCAAGGTCCGTTTCATCGCCTTCGGAGGAAGTGATTTTTCGAAAACTTCCAAAAATCTGGTCTAGGGTACCCAGTCAAGGTAAAACCAACTCTATGACCTCCAGTCAGTCAGCAAAAAAACGAGTTGTTGTTGGCTAACTTAAGAACGCGAGATAAAAACAAGCATCAATGCGCTTACTAGAGCTGAAGTACCAGTAGCTAGAGATTAAGCAGAGATTGACTGAAGTACAACTCCATGAGAAGAATATAAAAGAATTGTTGAAGCTAAAATTGAAGGAAGACCCCGACTATGCCGACTTTTTTCTTAGCTCGGTGTGCTTTCACAGAGAACTAGCTCGATCAGTTCTCACAGCAGATAATCGCACGGACACTTGGGTAAAAAAAGAGCTGAATTTGAACACGGTTCAATTGTTCTGGATTGAATACAAGTTTCTGGATTAATTACGGTTCAGTATAACGCCCCGGTGGATGTCGTTCCTATGTGTAACGCCGAATTGCTTGTTTTGCCTTCATTAATGATGCATGGGGCTGAAGTCCCTCCCACGTTTCCTAAATTTCTCATGCAGATTGCTGCCGGCACTGACACGCAGTAAAATGTGGTCAAATTTATGTCATTTTAAACCAAAATGATTAAAACACTACCGGTTTTCAGTTGCAAATCAGTGCTACGTTTGCTAAATTTGAAATTGTTCCATCACCCGTTGATTTGGAATGAATCATCGCACGTAATTGAGGCGGTAACACCATGTTCCCCTCCAAAATTCGTAACGTTCACGTACAATAGCGATTGAGCAATTTACTATTTCACCCCACCACATGAGGAAGTACTTTTGCAGTCATTGATTTCATCGAACAACCCTAGCTTATCCGTTCTTCAGCCGTATTTTTCGAACCCAGCCAAATAGGTCGAACACAAACTTGTCCCGATCTATGTCAATTTTCCATTGCAATCGATAGCAGTTCGAGACTTAGCAGAAGTCTTGTCATCAAACAGGAAGGATCCATTAACCGTACGGAAGTTTTCTATGTACGATGGTAACCCGTTGGAAAGCCATGAATGAATAGGTCAGTTTCGCAGCGCTGTTATTTCGCAGTCAACTCCTTCAACAACATCAAGCTGTAATTTCTAAAAGCTTTTGTTTCTGGGATTACTATGTGGGCATTAGCAGACTTAGCGGATTCAGGTCGAATGTACAGGTATGCTACAAGGTCCTCGATCAAAAAGATTTGGGCAACCTCAAACCGTCGTGAGCCTCCAACTCAAAAATCTTAACAGAGATCCACCAGCGAAAACGCACATATCAGAAAGCATCGTTTAGCGTTAATTCAGGTCTCATTGGTGAGTTTCGATATTTCTTATAAGAGGACGATCTTGAAGGGACCGCCATCTTGAATCAAATTTTTTGTAAACTCTCTCTTAACATGAAGCAGTCTTGGTCGTCTTAAACCGTAAAACGCAAATGACTTTGCCCTAATCTCATCAATCTCAACAATTAGTTGAAAGAAAGATCCGAAACGCATGAACGTAAGAAAACTTTTCCTGGTAAGACCAAAACCGAGAAACACGTCAAGACAAAATCTTCTGCCCGAGTTCTTTAATCCTGTGCTAATTCGAACAAGGTTGAAGATCCTTCCTGCCTGCAGTGGCTGGTAAACATTCGTTATTAGAATGCAAGTTCTTCAAGGAGAAGAAACTTACTAAGAGAGCGAAACTGCGTGCGGAGAAAAACGATGTTCCTCCTGTTTTCAAGCGGATCACATCTTCCGTAATTGCCAGGAAGCTAGGAAATAAACTACACCTGAGTGCAAAAACACAAACCATGTCCTTTTGCTTGCTTCAGAATGAATTTTTTATCCTCGAAAGGAAGAAAAAAGTCTTCTACCGGAAAAAAATCCGGTAGAAAAATCAACGTCGACTCGTTCCGCGTCCCTTGAGTTAAGTGATTCTTTTTGGTAAAAAACCAATAACGCTCTCGTTTTGTTTGATTCAGCGAGCAACCACTCCTGGCTTTCCGCAAGTTTGGCCCGCTGTGTGAATTTGTCAGGAAAAAAATGGTTTTGACCCTAACGAGTTTTAACCTAGCTCACGTGACGGATGAAATTATTGTTGGGTCTCAAAAGATTGATATTCCGGCCCTTCAACAACAACAAAATCATTGAAAGCTATGGTTTAAGCAAGCAAGCTTACGCTCGTTCTTCAGCCAATCGGCTCGACAAAGTAATTGCTTAAAAGTAATAACGGCGAGACAATAGAAGAGGACCTCGTTAACTATTATGTCATTCCGTTAAGACCCCACAATCTGCCACTTGCTCCGCCTGTGAATGGCACTTACCGCACCATCCCTCCCTTGACCCAAACCAGTCAGATAAGCTTCGTCGGGTTTTGATTGATTGGCGAGTCGAAATATCAGAGCTAACCTATGAACAAAACTTTGCTCGTTGGGCCTGATTTACTGCAAAGTTTGTTACACGTCTTAATGCACTTCCGCCAACATCATTTTGCCGTCTCCGTGGACATCGAGGGTATGTTCCTTCAGGTTGGGTACCCCATTGTGATAAACCTTCTTTGCGTTTTTTATGGCGCGAGGAAACCACCTCGGATATGGAATTTGTTCAATACAACCGGCATACTTTCGGTGACCGGGACTCCCCGACGTGCGCGAGTTTCGCACTTCAGCAAACAGGTAGCGATAACGTTGAAAAGTTTCCTGGAGTTTCTAAAGCAAAATTTACTGGGTTCTACATGGATAATTACTTTGATTCGTTTGGTTTTATTGGGTTTATCCAAAGATTATTTGGATTAATTCGATACGTTTGCTTTATGTTGACGTTTTTGCCTTGACGCAAGCATTTTGGCGGGCCCGCCGCTCAAAAAACTGACCCGGTCGAATTAGCAATTGCGAACTATAAAACGTTTATTCTTAGCTCAATCCGAAATATTTCCTGTTGACTTCAAACAACTTCAATCTGGCATACCCGTAAAAAGGGCTGGTCGTAAATATTCCATTTCCAAGTAGCCCACAACCATCCACACTTAGATTGTTTGCCATTCATAATCCATAATGGGTTTGTGGTGCTAAGTCTGCAAGTGTCTATCCATATAATTGAAAGTTGTTGTTTGACATGCAGAAAACGCAAGGCAAGCACGTTCAATCCCATGATGTCAGACCTTCCCCTCGAGCGGATTGGTTGCCTCGAACAGCCATTCAATAATTCTTGGGTGGATTTTTTGGCCCATTTTACGTGACTGTTTGGCGCAGTAATGGATGCGATTTTCTAATCACTTGTATGACTACTCGTGCCGTACACACCGAAATTGTTCAGTCCATGGACACCGGCTCTTGCTTCATGGGGATTGAAGATTTATGCCTTTCTAGGCTTTTCTAATCACTTGTGTGATTGCCCGTGCCGTACACATCGGAATTGTTCCGTCTATGGATGCCGGCTCTTGCGTCATGGGGATTGAAGGTTTATAGTAGTGTGTTGTGTAGTCAGACATCGGTACCAATTTCGTTGAAGCTGAAAAGGAATTTCTGCTTTGCGTAGAAAGTTGACATAGACAGGCTCTCTCATTGTTAGTGAATAAGAGGGTTAAATGGAAATGAAATCCTTCTTGCGGGCCGCATCATGGTGGGGCTTGAGAAAGGGTAGTGCGCAGTTAGCAACGTGTTTTCGACGCAATGATCGATACTCACAAGTTAACGGAAGAAGTATTGCCTATCATGTTTTATTTAGTGGAGCAATCATTGAATGCCTGTCCAATAACCCACGGTGGTCCCGATTCAACTGAATTTCTGGCGTTAACGCCTAATCATTTTGTAAAAGGCGAGCACGCGGTTAGCTATACGTTTGAAACACTTGATGAAAGCTTCCCGTAACGCTTCTCGTAAATTTTGCTCCGATTCTCAGCTCCTCGGAGGCTGAGGATGTTGATGAGGAAATGTAAATTGAAAACTTAAATTAAGTTGAAGTATACTTGCATATAGAAGCTCAGCAAGGACAGTATAGTCGAGCGTATACACAGTGCGTTTCGGCGGGTCGGTGTTTTTTCTAATCCTGCCTAAGTCGTTTCCTTTATAAAACTCAAATATGAGCCGTTCTGGAGAGAAAATGAAAAAACTACGAACCGTAACCTGGTTTGAACCCTCCAAAGAAATTTTTTAGCTATATAAACTAACTCATAAAGCGGCCTTGGTTGACCTTGATTGAGATGCTTTCCGTTTGTCAAAAACATTATTTTGCCAAAAGTATAAACTTCCTCACTGGCCTAATGTCCGTTTTGGTTACAGTTGTCTGAATAACGAACTATTTAGGCTTTTTGAACCGATTGTAGGCCAAAAATTCTTCGAACTTTTCTCCATAAAATTATATTTTAATTTAGCTTTGGGACGACATTAATTCTCGGATTAAAAAAATGATTTTGGCAATTTCCATCTGTTCTCTGTTGAAGTTGTTAAAAAAATACGAACCAAAATGAATCCAAAATGCTTCAAAAGTTTTAAATGTATTTCATTTTTTTGATTATATAGGAAGTTTGAGCAAAATATTTTGTTACAATTTGTTTTTCGAAAATCAATGTCAATGGGTTCACATGGTATCAGCAAAGTTATCTTAATTTTTTATTGACAGTGATTTGTGGTCATATATCACGTTTATTCAAACAGTGTTTAAACAAAAAAAATTTTCAAGTCCTTCGAAAATTAACAGAGTGCTGCCATTTTATATATACTAAGCAATTCATTTGCCAGACAGTTATAGACCAATAAACTGTCAAAAATTTTTAATCAAGATTTTAAAAGATACATCTCCAATAAACTTTTTTATTTTTTTTTGTAAAACGGAAATTTAGAGTTTCATACCAAGAAAATTGCAGTTATGCGCTAGATTTCAGGTAAGTTAGACGTCATCAAAATCATTCATATAAAAATTGATAAACGTTTTTTTCGTGAAAAACTTTTTTAGAGAAATAATTTGACACAATAAATCATAATTTGCTCAGTCTCAAAATGAGGGGAAAAAATCTCAAGTAGAAACAATAGGAATTTTCTCAAAATTATAGCAAGAAAAGTCAAACAGTTTGTGTCTCTTTTGCTAAAAAAAAACAACTCGGCGAAAAACAATGAATTTTTTGACAAGTTGTATTCGGCAAGGAGCAGCGTTTCATTCATGATATCCTCTTAATTTGTCAAGAAAAAAACAAACGAGTGTCATACGCGAATGATACGATTTTTTGTTTTTCAAGCAAATTCAGAACAACTCTATTCAAAAAATTTAGAGTAAAAACTGAACTGGTTGTTACGTTTTAATAATCAGCATAAAAACAGAGATAGAAAAAATTCTTTGATAGAAGTATTGAAAACATGTTTTTAGTGGTATTTTTTGTTCGAGCAATCAGGCTTCCATTATGAACGTGAAAACAAAAACGTTATGAATGTCAAGTTCATAGCAGCTTGTTGACATAATTCAAAAAAAAACTTTGCGAAATTGTATTTAATGTAGTAGACATTGTACAAACTATAGGCACAATCCATAATACAGTAAAGCCTTCTTAATTACGAAAATACTTATAAATCACATCTTCATTCAGTAGCAAAAAAATAGAGTTTAGAGTACCCGAATAAGATATATATTTTTAATTTAAGCGAGCCTACAAACACTTTCTAAAGCCCAAAAAAGTCAGAAGACTAAATTACAAAATAAAAAATAACTTACTCCTTTAAAAAACTTTTTTTTAAAAGAAAAAAGAGACTTTGCTGGAAATTTTTATTTCGATAATGAACCTTTTTCAAACTGCTTTTTATCTGAGCTGATGCGTACATTCTACGTCTCAACAGTTCTGCTCTTTTAGATCTCGTGTTGACCCACTCGATGAGATGAAGTTCTCTTTGGGCCATCCTCTAAGCATTTATAAGAGAATATATTTGCTGTTGTAATTTAGCTGGTAACCTATGAACAAAACTTTGCTCGTTGGGCCTGATTTACTGCAAAGTTTGTTATACGTCTTAATGAACTTCCGCCAACATCATTTTACCGTCTCCGCGGACATCGAGGGTATAATCCTTCAGGTTGGGGTACCCCATTGTGATTAACCTTCTTTGCGTTTTTTATGGCGCGAGGATACCACCTCGGATATGGAATTTGTTCAATACAACCGGCATACTTTCGGTGACCGGGACTCCCCGACATGCGCCAGTTTCGCATTTCAGCAAAAAGGTAGCGATAACGTTCAGAAGTTTCCTGGAGTTTCTAAAGCAAAATTTACTGGGTTCTACATGGATAATTACTTTGATTAGTTTGGTTTTATTGGGTTTATCCAAAGATTATTTGGATTAATTCGATGCGTTTGCTTTATGTTGACGTTTTTGCCTTAACGCAAGCATTTTGGCGGGCCTGCTGCTCAAAAAACTGACCCGGTCGAATTAGCAATTGCGAACTATAAACGTTTATTCTTAGCTCAATCCGAAATATTTCCTGTTGACTTCAAACAAGTTCAATCTGGCATACCCGTAAAAATGACTGGTAGCAATTAGGTTTATGTTACTCACGGTTTATTGACCCCGGTGGCATCATTTGTTCCACGGGACGGACTCAACGCTTAACCGAAATCAGTTTCAAAACTAGGCATTCCATCATGTTGGATTCTCGACATTTGTTGGTGGATTTGTTTCTGAGGCATTTCCAAGTAGCCCACAACCATCCACACATGGATTGTTTGCCATTCATAATCCATATGCGGCTTGTGGTGCTAAGTCTGCAAGCAACTATCCATATAATTGAAAGTTGTTGTTTGACATGCAGAAAACGCAAGGCAAGCACGTTCAATCCCATGATGTCAGAACTTCCCCTCGAGCGGATTGGTTGCCGCAAACAGCCATTCACTAATTCTTGGCTGGATTTTTTTGGCCCATTTTACGTGACTGTTTGGCGCAGTAGTGGATGGGATTTTCTAATCACTTGTATGACTACTCGTGCCGTACACACCGAAATTGTTCAGTCCATGGACACCGGCTCTTGCTTCATGGGGATTGAAGATTTATGCCTTTCTAGGCTTTTCTAATCACTTGTGTGATTGCCCGTGCCGTACACATCGGAATTGTTCCGTCTATGGATGCCGGCTCTTGCGTCATGGGGATTGAAGGTTTATAGTAGTGTGTTGTGTAGTCAGACATCGGTACCAATTTCGTTGAAGCTGAAAAGGAATTTCTGCTTTGCGTAGAAAGTTGACATAGACAGGCTCTCATTGTTAGTGAATAAGAGGGTTAAATAGAAATGAAATCCTTCTTGCGGGCCGCATCATGGTGGGGCTTGAGAAAGGGTAGTGCGCAGTTAGCAACGTGTTTTCGACGCAATGATCGATACTCACAAGTTAACGGAAGAAGTATTGCCTATCATGTTTTATTTAGTGGAGCAATCATTGAATGCCTGTCCAATAACCCACGGTGTTCCCGATTCAACTGAATTTCTGGCGTTAACGCCTAATCATTTTGTAAAAGGCGAGCACGCGGTTAGCTATACGTTGGAAACACTTGATGAAAGCTTCCCGTAACGCTTCTCGTAAATTTGCTCCGATTCTCAGCTCCTCGGAGGCTGAGGATGTTGATGAGGAAATGTAAATTGAAAACTTAAATTAAGTTGAAGTATACTTGCCTATACAAGCTCAGCAAGGACAGTATAGTCGAGCGTATACACAGTGCGTTTCGGCGGGTCGGTGTTTTTTCTAATCCTGCCTAAGTCGTTTCCTTTATAAAACTCAAATATGAGCCGTTCTGGAGAGAAAATGAAAAAACTACGAACGGTAACCTGGTTTGAACCCTCCAAAGAAATTTTTTAGCTATATAAACTAACTCATAAAGCGGCCTTGGTTGACCTTGATTGAGATGCTTTCCGTTTGTCAAAAACATTATTTTGCCAAAAGTATAAACTTCCTCACTGGCCTAATGTCCGTTTTGGTTACAGTTGTCTGAATAACGAATTATTTAGGCTTTTTGGACCGATTGTAGGCCAAAAATTCTTCGAACTTTTCTCCATAAAATTATATTTTAATTTAGCTTTGGGACGACATTAATTCTCGGATTAAAAAAAATTGAACTCGGCAATTTCCATCAGTTATCTGTTGAAGTTGTTAAAAAAATACGAACCAAAATGAATCCAAAATGAATCCAAAATATTTTGTTTCAAGTCGTTTTTCGAAAATCAATGTCAATGGGTTCAGATGGTATCAGCAAAGTTATCCTAATTTTTTATTGACAGTGATTTGTGGTCATATATCACGTTTATTCAAACAGTGTTTAAATAAAAAAAATTTCAAGTCTTTCAAAAATTAACTAAGTGCTGCCATTTTATATATACTAAGCAATTCGTTTGCCAGACAGCTACAGACCAATAAACTCTCAAAAGTTTTTAATCAAGATTTTAAAAGAAACATCTCCAAAAAACTTTTTTTTTTTTGTAAAACGGAAATTTACAGTTTCATACCAAGAAAATTGCAGTTATGCGCTAGACTTTAGGTAAGACAGACTTCACCGAAATCATTCATATAAAAAATCATATACGTTTTTTCGGGAAAAACTTTTTTAGAGAAGGCATTTGACACAATAAATCATAATTTGCTCAGTCTCAAAATGAGGAAAAAAAATCTTAAGGGGAAACATTAGGAATTTTCTCAAAATTATAGCAAGAAAAGTCAAACAGTTCGTGTCTCTTTTGCTAAAAAAAAACAACTCGGCGAAAAACAATGAATTTTTCGACAAGTTGTATTCGGCAAGGAGCAGCGTTTCATTCATGATATCCTCTTAATTTGTCAAGAAAAAAACAAACGAGTGTCATACGCGAATGATACGATTTTTTGTTTTTCAAGCAAATTCAGAACAACTCTATTCAAAAAATTCAGAGTAAAAACTGAACTGATTGTTACGTTTTAATAATCAGCATAAAAACAGAGATAGAAAAATTTTTTTGATTGAAGTATTGAAAACATGTTTTTAGTGGTATTTTTTGTTCGAGCAATCAGGCTTCCATTATGAACGTGAAAACAAAAACGTTATGAATGTCAAGTTCATAGCAGCTTGTTGACATAATTCAAAAAAAAAATTTGCGAAATTGTATTTAATGTAGTAGACATTGTACAAACTATAGGCACAATCCATAATACAGTAAAGCCTTCTTAATTACGAAAATACTTATAAATCACATCTTGATTCAGTAGCAGTAAATAGAGTT
Source organism: Symsagittifera roscoffensis (assembly GCF_963678635.1). Classification (NCBI taxonomy): domain Eukaryota; kingdom Metazoa; phylum Xenacoelomorpha; order Acoela; family Convolutidae; genus Symsagittifera; species Symsagittifera roscoffensis. The sequence continues at coordinate 48,199,224 of NC_087065.1, forward strand.
TAAAGTACCCGAATGAGATATATTTTTTTAATTTTAGCGAGTCTTTAAAGACTTCCTAAAGCCCAAAAAAGTCAGAAGACTAAATTACAAAATAAAAAAATAACTTACTCCTTTAAAAAACTTTTTTTGAAAAGAAAAAAAAGACTTTGCTGGAAATTTTTTTTTCGATAATGAATCTTTTTCAAACTACTTTTTATCTGAGCTGATGTACATTCTACGTCTCAACAGTTCTGCTCTTTTAGATCTCGTGTTGACCCACTCGATGAGATGAAGTTCTCTTTGTGCCATCCTGTAAGCATTTATAAGAGAATATATTTGCTGTTGTAATGTAGCTGGTAATTTTAAACTTTGAAAATTACCAAAGGGTTATGCCATAAAGAAAAGAAGATACGACATGAAATCTTTTGCTTTTCGATGAAAATTTCCTTCTCAAACATTGACTTTAAATCTAAAATGTCAGTTTTGAGCCCAATTATATTATCTGACAATAGCTAGATGAAACTTGAGTTACTTCCGAGCTTGGCTTCATACGTATAGAGATCAAATCAGGTTGCAAAAAATTGCCCAGGTCGCGGTTTTGTTTTTACTTTCAGACTTAGTATGTTCAGTCAGACAGCTTGAACTAAATTTGAAATGTTCAGTGTTAGGACTTAAATTTGTTTACATTCAGACCGCGTAGACAGAAGCAAGCAAGAATCAAAACGTGAGTAATGATGAAAATTCAGTTTCTTACATTGGGGACCAATAAAATCTGGTTTCAGTCTGCGGGGACTAAAAAAATCTGTTCTGATCACGCCAAACAAGAAAAAACCCAGATTCGGACAATGCATACTAGAACATCAAAGAGAAATTTTAGACCATGGGGACCAACAAAATGCAATGTCACACCGTGGGAACCAACACAAGTCTTAGAGATTTCGTATATTCGATTGAAAAAAGCAGATTTAGGTAATCGACTTTGATCATTTCGCTCATTGACCAAAAATTGTAGTTCAAAATTATTTTTTTAATTAAGTTCCAATTTCATGCTTTTTTTAAATCACTGACTGTGTTAAAATGATATCTACAATACTCATTGAAACTATCCATCTTCGTCTCGTCACGGATCTTTTCTAAGGTCATGAGTGGCTTTCCTCTGGTCACCGATCATTTGACTGACAGACACGCAAACTGAATTCTTCATTTTGAACTATCGTGAGACTTTGTTTGTGCATGTTGTTTATTATCGATATATCATGAGCGTGACCATTGTTGAAAAATGATATTTCGATACTTGAATTCCATCCTTGAATAACAACTTTTAATAAGTAGCAAAAAGTTGGGACAGACAGAATTAATTGAAATGAGCATTCAGTGCTTTTCGACGCTTTTTTGCATGCAAAATCTGAAGCCAAACAACCTTCAGTTTTTGTCTGACCAAATTCAAAGTGCGAGATCGTCGATTATCGGATGATTATGCTAGCCTAATTTTTAAATACTGCGATGAATATCCAGATTTTACTATAGAACAATTCGAAGCTTTGAATGCAATTGCCCGCCGTGGTTATAGGTTTTGAGCGAAACTTGGATCTACTTACCGATCCCCCCTATTGTAGTTACTGAATAATATCCAACCCCTGTAAAAAAAAACAGTAAATTCGCACTAGAGCATTGTATGTAAATTCGAATTTTTCTGCAATCTGATAGGTCGAAAGTTCGCTGCAGTTAATCTTATTAACAATCTCCTCCCCTTTCTTGAATGGGGAGATTGTTAAGTAGATCCCGAAACCCTGCTTTATGAACTTTCGACGTTATGTTTATTTCAGTTTTTATCTCCGTTGATGTCCAGACAATTGCTCTTTATAATTAATTCTGTCTGTCCGAACGTTTTGCAACTCTCTATAACAGTATCCCAGACCATAAAGACAATGTTTTAGTGATCAACCGACGGTGTCAGACAGTCCGAAGGTCAATACCTGTCAATGAGGTCTAGCTCTAGATAGAAACAAACATTTATGACAGAGGAAAAGAAACATGAACTAAATAACACTCAAATGACTGATTTAGCTCTTTGACATTGCATCTTGTGAAACGAAACGAAATTAAATGGATTTATAAAAGAGATGAATTTAAGAACTTGACTGAGAATTTTGAGACAACTAAGTGGATTTATTCATAGATCCGAACTGAAATGGCTGAACTAAGCTTGGTAATAAAAACACTTTTAAGTACTGGCTTTTTAGATTAAGTATGTTTCGAACAAGGTTTACAATGAGTTTGAAACAAGGTAGTTTGAGTTTTCAACCGTCGGTTGGCTCTTTTCCTGGGCTATGATAGTTTAGATCCCACTCACTTTCCCTCCTTTGCATAAGCTTCGCCCGCGCCTCGTCTTATATGGTCGATCATGACGGCCCTCACCTTATTCACCGCCGTGCGTTTTCGGCCGCTACGTCTTGACCCTGTTTCGTCCTGGCTACTTCCCGAATCATGACTTGCGTAGGAAACGAGTCTTTGCTTCCTAGTTCTCTTCTTTGTTTCGATTTGCGCCGGAGCCGTATCGGGAGTATCCTTCGGGTCTTTTGCTCCCTAATCTTCCACTTCGTCTTCATACATTTTCTTGCGGTTTTTTCTTGAGTCTCGTGTGCTTTGTTGCTCTGATTGCCCGCCGTATCTTTATCTTTGATTCTAATCGGGGAATGCCCCTCCGGTAATGTTGCCATCGGTAATTTTCCCATGATCCGCTTTGACGCAATCGTTGCGTCGCCTTTTCCTGTCAGTAATTGTCGTGTTTACACTCGGAACACTTTTTGAGGCTAGCTTCTTCTTTGGTACCGCAGAAGTTGATGCCTTTGATAGTACCGCTGGAAATCAGTTTTTCGGGGTACTCTTTTTTCTGGTCGCAACTCCGAATTTCCTAAACAAGCTATCATCTTTTTTGTGAGCCAGATTTCAGCTACTATTTTACTATTTAACAGTTTATACCAGTTTAGGTTTTGTTAGCAGTGTGCTGCAATACCAGTCGCGAGGGTCCGGCTGTGGAACTTGCCCCTTGAAATGAGGTTGCTGCCGATTCATCGGCTCGTCGGGTCGCTTGCTCATCAGTCAGCCTCAAGGGGTGGTTTCTTGCCTTCCAACACATGATCAGAGTTCAATCTCACGCCCCAGTTGGTAACCGCTGGGTTTGGCATTCTTTTTACTTACAGGTATATCTCATCTAAGCAAGCATGCTTGGGCTTTAGTACATTGGACCAGTTTAAACTACTGAGTGACGGTTTTTTGGTTAAGTTTCAGAGGGTTGTGTTGGGTTTTCTTCCATGATGGGCCTCAAACGGCGTTAGTCTTAGGCTAGCATTTGGTGAAAACCGAAGTGAGCCGAGGGCTCTTCTACTATCTTCTCTAAGGGCTCCGGGTGTTCTTCTTGTGCATACGTGAGTATTGAACTCTTCACACTTCCAATCGTTTTTTCAACGCAATCGGTGGCTCTGTGTTTGTTAACCGGCGACTGTATAATTTCAATTCCCTCACTATAACACAAAAAAATTTCACATCCTTTGACATTAAATTCGTCCCCTGATCTACGTGAAATTTTCCAGGCACGCCATGATTGCTGAGGTAGGATTTAAGGATTTTGAGAATTTTGTCCACGCGATTTGTGTTGCATACCATTGCCGATGGCCATCTAGAAAAACGCTCCACCGCTACTATTAGGACTTTTAGGACTCAATCAGGTATTTTATAGGTCCCCAAAAAACCAACTGTACTGCCTCATTGGGCTCCCTTTGTTCGGTTATTTTACCCAAGTCCCCCTTGGTACACATCGTTTTTAGGTTCTAACCGCCACTCCCGACGATTTCCGTGTTACTCTGGCCGTGGTGATAATGATGCAGTCGGTTGTTGTAATGTGTTTGGAATTGTCATCCATCCACAAACAGTTATCTCGTATATGAAAATCGTTAACGAACTGCTCATAGTAACGGTTCATTGCATAAATTTTTGAAGCAGTATCGGAATTTTTAGTTATAATCATCTCGAGGATTGCTTCTAGCTAGGGGTCCAATGAGTATTGCGACTCAATAAACCGGAGGAAAAAAGTTTCGGGTAACGCCGTGGTTTTTGAAATGACTTTACAGCTACGAGGGACTACTGACATAATAAGGTTGGACGGGTCAATTGGGTGAAATGTTTTACCTTTGATCGCTGAGCTGAGTGGTTGACAATGCGGTGTTGCTCTTCGTTCTGTTTGTCTTCGTGGTAATTGCATTTAAAAGTACTTCTCCGACTAACTCTTCTACTTCTTTTTGTCACTACTGGCTATACTTGGTTGGCGTTCTTAAGTTTTTGTGATTTCCGAAAACAATTTTTGATGATAAATGCTTGGTTGTTGGTAGAACTAGATTCTGTATGACTGTGTTAACAATAAGTAATTGCTCCAACTGATCTATTTATATTGATGGTTGACCGTCGGCGGGTTTTGTCTTGTGACCATCGGCATATGCAAATTTATGTTCTCTGATTGGTTGACTGGTCTTTGCATGATACATTGCCCTCTATCGGCCATATTTATTTACAAATTTTGCATACTGCAGTTTTACTCGTTGATTTCCGTTCACATAATTTACGAGGGCTCTTTAGACTGAAGTTATTTTTGCGATCAAGACATACTATCGTAGACCGATACTGATTTTGCCTCATTTTTTAGATATCTAGAAAGGTAGTCTACCAGACCAATTTTTCCCCTGGCTTGTGTTCGACTTCAAAGTCGAATGGAATAAGTCTATCTAGCCATCTTGTTAAACGGTTACAAATTGTTTTGTTCTTTTTGTTATTTCAGTTTAGGAGCGATATCAGAGCTTTATGATCGGTAACAACTTAAAAATCTCTCTCTAAGACATAATTTTGAAAAAATGAGCCCCCCAGATTACGGCGAGAATCTCCAGTTCGCTCGTGGATTCGTGGACTACCTTTTTTCAGCGTCGCTTAGATAGCGGATGCGAACGATATCGGCCGCCAGCCTTCGGTACCAAGTTGTTCTAATTTCTGCTGAGATAGTGTGCGGGGCGGTTTTAGTGCCTCGTTTGGCTCCGTTTTTCAGATTAGGTGTGTCGAAGAAATTTTAAACCTAACATGTCACATTTTTTTTGGGCGAAGTTACATCTAGGGTCGAAATAAGCTCTATTTCGAAGACTTTAGTTACAAATAACATATGGTCGATAAATGCTTATGCTTGTGGATATTCAGTTAGTATCGAGTCCATTACTCTTTGAAAACCCACCGGCATTGTTGTATGGCCGTAAAACCGCTGACTAGCAGTAAATTACAATGTAGACCAGCCAGTTTCTTGAGTCAGTGGCAGTTAGCCGTACACGTACGTTAGATCCATAGTGGAGAAGTATGTGACGCCCAAATTCTTTTCGCTTATCGTTGAGTACCTCGATGTTTGGTATTTGGTACTTGTTTTTATGTACCTGCTTATTTAATTCGCGTGCCTCGAGCGCGAGTTTAGCCGAGTCGTCCTTCCTGACCGTATTTATAATCGGAGATACAAAAGACTTATCCGAGCAGTCTTCCAATTTTTCTATATGCCCTTATTTGATTATTTTGTCAACTTCCCCGTCGACTTTTTCCTACAATCTTATCGGCACCCTTCTTCCTTTTTGTAGATTGGGCATCAGGTTTGCAAAAAATTCGGCCTGTACCTTATAGTTACGTGTTTTCTCCACCCATTCAAAGAGAATAAAAAATAGCTTTTTAAAGTACTCATGCCTTTTCTCTTGCTTGTTATCGTCTTGAACGTTCTCATCCTGGATCGACATCATTTGTTGGCCTGGCGCCTTCTGTATTAGTTGCAGCCCCAGTTCAGCCAACAGATACGTCCTATGATTGATCGTAGGTTTCCGCTGATGACCTTGATCGACGCAGACGTCGCCAAGCCGTTGGATACGAGCTCCACCTTCATGGTTCCCAGTAACTGAATAGGGTTAATACCGTAATCGCGGAACTCTTGATCCTTCAGCTCTACTTTTGGTAACTTAATGCCTGTGGCGCCAAGTGTTTTCGGTTTTCCCTAATAGTCAATATTGAGATAGGTGGCCCACTATCAATCCATACATTTGTTTCACGTCCGTTGATTTCAATAGGTAGTTTTGCGCGCGCCACTTTTAACTCAGCGTCTTTCTTTGACCGTATCACCATCACCAGGTATTCCCGCGAGCAGTCGGAGTCCGACGACCGGATACGTCCTTGGGGTTTGTTTAGCCATCCCACTGAGCTCTCATGTTGAGATGCGTCATCCTCCATGCCTTCAGACTCGAATAAAGTCTGGCCGTCCTGGCCTTGAACCATCCCGACCGATTATCGTCCTCTGATATTTTTCTTTGCCCTACACGTTCGTTCGAAGTGGCCGACTCTTTTGCAAAAAATACACGTGACACTTTTAGCTGCACTTTTATTCATTTGCTCCCTCATTAATCCTGGCTCATCACAGTTGTATCATCTTCGATCTCCAATTTTCGTTCCCTTTCGGTATTGTCCTCGCCCCTGGATTTGACAGCGTCCTTTCCCCGGTTGTAGCGATATCCGCCCTGACTATTCCCACGTCTTGATTTGCAGACTGCCTCCCGTGGTAGATAATAATTTAGCGGTCAACCGACGGTTTCAGACACTCCGAAGGCCAATACCTGTCAATAATGTCTAGCACCAGATAGCACCAGATAAAAACAGAAATTATTGACACAAGAAAAGAAACATGAACTAAATAAAACTCAAATGACTAATTTAGCACTATGAGACCATAAAAAACAATGGTAACCGCGTTGCAACTCTTATAGCATCTGCATTTTGCCTATTATAGCATCCCGCAGTAAAATTTCATGACTTCGGTCCCCCTTTGTGCTATTTTGAGATATCTTTTTGTAGCTGATTGGTCCCAAAACCTCTATAAAAGCAATTTCGGCGCCACAATACTAGTATTGAGGGGGGGGGCACCAAAAAAGGGCAAATTTCTGGTCAAATTTTCCAAAAACTGCCCAAAAACGTCTTTTTCAATTTTGGCATGTTCTTTAAAAATTTTAACGGCGGCGCAGAAAAATTGATCATAACAAGGTCTTTTCAATACTTTGAGAGAGCTCGAAAAATTAACTTGGTTGACCTAAGCAAAAAGCTCGAGAAGTTTTTGAAAAGTTTTTGAAAATCCGCCCCACCCCCTCTATAATATCCCGGATCTGCCCCCTGATTATATTGGATTTTTGACTCCTCTCTCTATTTCTCTCTCTCTCTCTCTCTCTCTCTCTCTGAAGTTCGAAAACGATCAATTATGAGTTAGAAATGGATTGTATAGCTAATGTTTTTCGAAAAAAAAAGAAAAAAATTACAAAAATTTTGAATTCTTTCTAAATGATCCCCCACACAATATATAGAGTACAAAGTGATTTATTTCGGTCCTGGTTACTTAAAAATTATGACAATAGCCATAATATAATTGTGTCAAAATGTAAAGCAATTTCGGCGCCACAATACTAGTATTGAGGGGGGGGCACCAAAAAAGGGCAAATTTCTGGTCAAATTTTCCAAAAACTGCCCAAAAACGTCTTTTTCAATTTTGGCATGTTCTTTAAAAATTTTAACGGCGGCGCAGAAAAATTGATCATAACAAGGTCTTTTCAATACTTTGAGAGAGCTCGAAAAATTAACTTGGTTGACCTAAGCAAAAAGCTCGAGAAGTTTTTGAAAAGTTTTTGAAAATCCGCCCCACCCCCTCTATAATATCCCGGATCTGCCCCCTGATTATATTGGATTTTTGACTCCTCTCTCTATTTCTCTCTCTCTCTCTCTCTCTCTCTCTCTCTCTCTTAGAAATGGATTGTATAGCTAATGTTTTTCGAAAAAAAAGAAAAAAATTACAAAAATTTTGAATTCTTTCTAAATGATCCCCCACACAATATATAGAGTACAAAGTGATTTATTTCGGTCCTGGTTACTTAAAAATTATGACAATTAGTCTGATTCAATCAATTTGGAATGATTTCTATGAGGGATTAAATCTCCCCCTACGCGGTAACAGCGCGAAATACCACGCGTTAATTGTCCCAATCTTTAAACCCCCATAATTTTACAAAAAATGATCCCAGGTGAAAAAATCTTTTCAATTTCAAGCTCAGGATTTTAATACTTTTTGAAAGATATTTTAAAAACTTCCGTCAAAAATGGCTAGTTAACCATTCAAAATTTGTCTGAAGAAAAAAAACCTACTACGAGCACAATTATTCCGTTACTTTTGTTATAAAAGTCGGAAGAATACACTGGTCTCCAGAATTTTGCGACAACGATGAGACAAGGTTTGCCATTAGTTTCAGAAATTTAAACAAGTTTGCCATTAGTTTCAGAAATTTAAAACTAGTCAAAACTTAAGCAGAACTCCCGGATTGACCTCCTCCTCACAATAAAAATACTTTTCATACAGTTCCATGCATAGTTTTTATAGAAAAAAAAATAAAAATGTCTGTCATACATTTTCTATTTTGGAAATTGTATGATAAGCGTTTTTTTTAAATGTCCAAAAGGGTTTTAATTAAGTTTTAATGAGCTTACATTGCTTTTTAAATGATTGAGAACATACATACTGGTCATCAAAATTCAGTTTTTTTTTTGGCCAAAAAAGCCTGTCATACAAAGTTCCTTTTTAAATTTTGAAATCTTTGCAAATAATGTAGACCACTCGCAGTATTGTTTTATAAAAGTATCAAATCTTGCATTGAAGATTTTCTGTGATGGTGGAATTTTTATTACTCACTTGTTCAAAATGTTAACATTTAAAATTTTGTGGAATCCATGAAAAAAGTAATAATACGTATTTAGTGAACTTAAGTTGTCGCGGAATCCGTAATTGTAAGTGGAATCCGCAAATTGTAAGCGGAATCCGCATCAACTTGATAAATCCACTTTTTTGCAGAATCCGTTTACAATTGCGGAATCCGGATTAACTACCTATATTCGCTCGTTGCGGAATCCGTAACAAAATCAATATGCCGACAAAATTTACGTTACAAGTAGTTGTACGTGGAATCGACTGAATTGTTGTAAATGGAATCCACTTACATTTTGGAACATGTTCAAAGACTTGTCTCTGGAATCCAGGAACATACCGACACAAAGTTGTGCACCTATCTAATGCACAGTTTGGCCTCGTAATGTTTGTTAGTGATAGTTAGAGCTCTCCTAGTTTCAGAACCTGAACTAACAAACGACAGCGCCTTGACCTAGATTGGCCCATGATGTTACGCTCCAGAAAAAAAAAACACCCACATCACCCAACAAATGATCCCCTTTGTTCAGCTCTAAGGATTTTCTATTTTGACAGGTCAACATTAAACTTCACTAAAATCAATTTCGGCGCAAAAGTAACTTGTGATTTGGAAGAAATAACAAATCAACTGTTTTGCATGGTGCGTTTTCAGTCAGTTTTCGGCGGTTTGGTTCTTTTTCTTGTCGTAACAAAGAATAGAAGGTTTAATTCAAATTGTGTTTCCCACTTTCTTTTCATTTTTAGTTCCATTTTCTAAATTAACTTTTCAAGTTTTCAAATTGTTTGAAAAGCATTTTTTCTGTCGAGGCATAAAACAAATGATTTGCAATTTTAATCAAATAAGTTACCCCAGCTGAGCGCTTTTTGAACAAATCTTTTGAATTAAATATAAACACAGTTTTCAGATTTTTTTCTTCGACTGTTGTTACATGAGACAAAGACTTTTCAACTTAAATCAACTAAGTCATTCAAGCTGAGCGCTTTTTCACTGCATTTTTTTATATGATTGTCTCTTTTTTAAGATGATTGGTTTGAGTTTCACTTCGAGTATTTTTGGTTTAATTACTCCTCCTGTTTGTCACGCGTACTATTTTTTATCGGATAGGTTCATTCAACTTCTTAGTCTGATACTTATCTTAGTCAAACTCATATTTTTGTCTCGATAGATTTATGGAAAAAGTGGCAAACTGAGAGATCTATGAGATCAAATTTTTTGTTCCGACTTTCGTAACAAATTTAACGGGATATTTTTACTCGGGTGGCTTTTTTGTTCAGAAAAAAATCGACTTTTTATCTAGCCATTATCGGCGGATTTGTTTTAAATATCATTCAAAAGAATTTTTGTCGAAAGGAATTCTTGTCCTGAGCTTATATTTGAAAGTTTATTTCTACTGTGATCACTTTTCGTAAAGTTATAGGGGCTTAAAAATTTTGGCAATTTAGGGACAATTAACGCGCGATATAATTTGCGCTTTTAACGCGTAAGCGGAGGTTAAACCCGTCCTAAAAATTGTTTCAAATTGGTTGAAGGAAGCTTATTTTCCATAATTAATTTGTTACTAGGAGCGAAATTTATCACTTGGTAATTTATATGCCGTGTTGGGGGATGACTTTCACAAAAAAATGTCAAACTCAAAACAATCTTTTTACATTTAACTTTTTCAAGTCATTGCTGCTCCATAGACCTTAAAAGGCAGATGAAACATTCAGGATTTCGCCCTGATACGAGCAGTCTTATCTTTTGAAGAAAGTGACGGAATATTTGTGCTTGTGGTCATGTTTTCTCTTGACCAATTCTGCTCTTTTAATTAGCCATTTTCGACCAGATTCTTTTTAAAACATCCAAAAAGTGTTATTGTCCTGGGCTCAATTTTAAAAAGATACTTTATCTGTGATCATTTTACTTAAAATTGTTTAAAAAATTTTCGTAAAGGGGTCGCCCTAATACGAGCATTTTTATTCTATCTAAATCAATATTGGTGTGACTAGTAAAATCAGTCAGCTTTTCAATAAATAATATAAAGCTTTTTGACAATATAAAGGTTACAACTTTTCTTTTCAGTTTTTCAGTATATCCAAGATTTTTTCTACGCGGAACATAAGTTAAGCTTCAAGTAACATTTCAAAAGTAGCTTTGCTTTGATCAAATTGAGGCCAAATTTACGCTAGCTAAAGCTTCAAGTAACATTTTAAAAGCAGCTTTGCTTTGACCAAATTTACGCAAGAGTTTTAATGGTTATAATCAGAGGTTTTTAAGATAGTTGTAAAGCGTTCACTTTGAAATCGTCAGATCGTATATTCGATCGTATGCCATGGCCATGATAGTGTGAGGACGAGCTCTCACTTGACCTCTAGCTTCAAATCGGCTGGTGATGGAGATATTTTTTTGCGTTGTTACAAATATGCCTGCAAATCAGCTTGCTGTGACTAGGAATAGTTTGAGCTGCATGAACCCGTTCTTTACTCATTGTACAGTTCAGTGACCAGTTCAGGAAAGCGAGTATTACTGGTCACCTGAATTAGACTGAAAACAAGTAAGTAACATATCCTAGTTCAATCACGGGATCTATTTAACAATCCCCCCCCCCCCCCCTATGGTGCCTACTTAAGAATCTCCTCCCCTATAAATATATACAGTAAAATAGCACTGAGCTTTCTATTGAGATTTCTAATTTTGCTGCATTCTGATTGGTCGAAAAATCGACCAGTTTGATCTAATTAACAATCTCCCCCCCCCCCCTTCTTGAAAGGGGTGGAGATTGTTAAGTAGATCCCAATCTCGAATTTACGAGGTCGATTCACAATTTTATGAGAGCTGTTTAACCGCCATACTTTTACCGAATTTTTGCGGGTAAAATTTTTTGCCAGGGGCGGGGGAGGATGTTGACTTGGTTCTAAGTGGGAGGATGTTAACTTGATCCTGTTTTTTAGAGGACTGACCATTTTTAAAAGCAGTCAATCAATTTTCACAGAAACTGATTTCCCAGAAAATTAATTTCAAAAACTCTTCAATTATGTTTGAAATCGTTTTTTATCAAATGTCTCCGCCTCTCAATCGAAAGGTCGGATGTTCGAGGCCCACCATGATCCGTGCTCGTTGCTTGAGGGTGAGGCAACATTACCCAGCCCAGAAAAATAACCAAAAAAATTGCATGTAGTTCTTAAGCAGGGGCACAACAGCGGTTCGCCGTGATGAGCTGTACAGCTCGTATGTTGGTCCTATCCCTCGTGGATAAATGATCTTAAAATCTTAAAATCGGTTATCGGCAATTGAGTCGGCTCAATGTAATTCAAGTTTGATTGAGACCAGCCAATTAGTCTAAATTGGGTTTGGATGCAACATCCCTAGTATATGAAGGAGAGTCCGAAAATTGGAAGGCTACTATTAGCCAATCACAACCGACTGCTTAATCTAAAATCACAAACACATCGTGAAAAGTATGAGACGCAATTAAATTTTGAGTTTTCAAGTTACATTTGATCGAAAACAAAATTAGCAGATGAGGCAATCGTGGTGCTCCGAGTTTGTCAGAATGGAGATTCTAACTGTTTGTGTAAGAGCCTGGCAGTTATCGGCGCGCGCCTGGAATTGACTTTTTTCAACAGTCTGTCAACATTGCTTTCAATTTTTGCAATTTTAATCAGAAAAAAAGACTTTGTTACGGTTTTCTACGATTCTTAATTGGATGAAAATTTTCCTTTATCTGGTCTCTCCATCACACTCAAAAAAACTGTTGAGGTAAAATTACCCTAAATGAGTTAAGGTAAATAAAAAATAAGGAAAAAATTTACCTAAACATTACATTAACGTCACCTTAAAAAATGTTAAGCTAAATTTTAGCCTAACTGAATGAAAGTAATTCACCTTAACTTAACCTTACCTTTTGTGTTTTTAGGGAAAAATTTAAAGTAAAAATACCTTAATGTTAAGGTAAATATAGGTAAATTAACTACTATTTTAAGGTGAATTTTCCAGGTAAATTCACTTAGAAAAATTAATTTTAGGTTATTTCTTAAGGCTGATTTGCATCTTAACTTTTAAAGTGATTTAAGGCAAAATTTCTAGGTTTTTGTAGGTAAGTTAAGGTGTACTTAAGGTAGTGCAAGTTCACCTGGATCATGTTAACTATCCCCCCTCCCCCTATGGTACCTTGTAAAGAAGGTTGATTCAATTCGTTATTTCAATTCGCATTCCTATTGGTTGATGTTATTTCAATCAATTTCATCCAACTTGTTAACTACCCCCCTCCCCTCCCTATTGCAGTTTGGGGGGGGGGGGGGGGGGGGAATAGTTAACATGATCCTTTTGCATTAATTTTTAGGGGTTTTAAGGTTAAGGTTTTTTGTAAGATAAATTTACTCTAACTTTTTTGAGTGCATAAAAATAGATCATTCAGGGGACCACTGGTGGGGTTAATTTTTGGGCAATCAACGGTGTCGAAGTACAAGGTCGCTGAAAACGAAAAGAAAAAAACGTTCAATAGTGTAAGAATCTAACAATTTCTGCAGCCCTACATTTTCAAATTTGGTTTATTAACAACGAAAGTTTTTATAAAAATTTGCTGGAGTTAAGTCTTCACCAGACTACAAAACATATCTCATTCAAGATAAACCAAAACTAAAGTTTCGAACTGACAGCGGCTAAAACAAACAAAATTTAGCGAGAAACTGTGAAAAAGTTGTCTTATTCAGACTAATTAGCTTCACTACATCCGTCTATCAAATCTTTGATCTAATCTGGTAAGAAACGTCTGTTCATTTTTTTCTGGTAAAAGTTCGTCCCCCCGTACTTAGTAAGTGTTCTAATTCAAACCTAAAATAATCTTCTTCTCATCTAAATTTCAGACCTGAAATGGGTTGGGAAATGTTAAAATAACGCTTGGATACTTTAGGAATGGGTTATTTCAGATCTAATTTCAGATCTGAATTTTTTTCTTGGTCATTTCAGATCTGAAAAAATCTATTTCAGATCTAATTTCAGATCTGAAATTAGTTTTTGTTTGGTAATTTAAGATCTGAAAAATTAATGATTCTGACGCAATTTTTGCTTTTTTTGATACTTTTGTATTTGATAGCTTCTGCTAGCTACTATCAGATACTCAGCAAATCCTGTATCCAATGGGAGACTGCCCAAATATGTTTCCCCAAGCATGAGATAAGTATTGGAAACCCATAAGTAGCGCATGAAAATAAAAAAAAATGATGTCTTCTAACAGTTTTTAAAAATTTTTATCACAGTTGAACGAAAAATTTAGTTCGAAAAAAACTGTTTGTGAAATTATTCGGAATGTTTTTCTACCGCTAGTTAATTTAAACATAATGGTGTACTGTTGAAACATTAAAAAATAAAAACTCAATTGTTTGCTCGAAATGCATGACCTAAAATTTAACAAAAAATTTTCCCAGATTTTATTTCAGAAAGTTTATTTTAGACCTGAATTTTTCAAATTTTTATCCAAATATGAAATAAAGAATTTCAGGTCTGAGAATCAACCAATGTCAGAAATATTTTTTGCCTTCATTTTAGGAGATATTGCAGTTTCCTCTACTTTGGAACACATTATTTTGAAAAAACAAATTGCACAATCGGGGGCATTTTGCTAGACACCCTTTTTTGAGGCACTCTTTTACGGCCCCTTTTCGAAAAATTTCAAAATATACTGAATTCTACTGATTAGGCGTAACAATTTTTGAAAAATTTGCAAAAATTGATCAGAGGTAAAATATATATTTTTTTAAATTTGATTTCAGGGAGCCAGTATTTTTAATAGAACATAAAATGCTGCTTTTTAAATTATTATTTCGATCGCCAAAAATTGACTCAATAAAAAACCACACCAAGCATAAATATTCCGTTTTCTTCGAAAGTCGAAACAACTAATAAAAATCATTTGCAGTTGTTTTAGTTTTGCGCAAAATCTGAATCTGATTGGCGGTAGGATAAAAACAATGCTTTGCGGAAAATTTTCGAACATTTTGTCCTTCTAATATGACTTATTATGAACTTGCTTCTTTCAAATGAAGAAAATTGCAACTGTAAAATCATAACCCGCACTCACTAAATAGAGAAAGTGATAGATTAAAATGGTTTTTTATTGTCAGTCTCCATAAATTTCAAAAAAAGAGTGAATAGTTGATTTAAAATGGATTATAATGTTGCTAATTTTCGAAACAAAAACCCATAATAATCGATTATAATCAATTATAAGCAATTAGTTTTTGAAAAAAATATATTTCTGAAATTTTTTTTTGTTATAATCCATTTCAATCTATTATAATCCATTTTTATTCAAAAAACGCCTTTTTTTCAGGTATTCGACCCCCTGCCTACCCAATAGGTTCCCCCTTTGTTATGTTTTGAGATATCCATGTTTGGTGACCGGAACCTTTGGCCTTTGGCGCTAATAAAACTAATTTTGAGGGGGAGCGCGCTCAAAAAAGAACGCGATTTTTTGGTAAAAATTTTCCAAAAAATGCCTAAAAAGCCGTTTTTGGCCTGTTTCTTCAAAAGTTTGCCTGCTTGACCAAAACAGGTTCTTCTAAGTGCTTTGGGAGAGCCCGGAAAATCAATTTGTTCGATTTGAAAGAAGGTCGTTAAAATTTTTGGAAATTTTTTGAAAGTCCGCCTCAACACTTCGAGAAAATCTCATATCCGCCCTTGGTTTACCGATTTCTTACTTCTTACTAATTTTTACTGTGTTTTCATGCAGAATAGCTAAACTATAATCCATTATATTTAGTTTTTCTTGTAAAATAAGATTTTGATAGAAAAAGCGATTATAATCTATTATAATAGATTATAACAGATTATAAGAAATTAAAAGAGATTTTCGGAAAACTTATAATCAATTATAACTGGTTATAATTTATTAAATTTTCACCAAAAAAGTTATCATTATAATGGATTATAAATCGTTTAAATATCTAAAATTAGCGCTAATAATTAATTATAATTTTGCTAAAAGTACGATTATAATTATAAAATAATAGATTATTTTCTCTTTTTACTGAGTGCGGGAAGTCATTGGTGGTAAAAAAAACTAGTTGGGAATCTATAAACTTCGGAGAAAATTAAATATCATATGCAGCAAGACTGCTCGTATATCAGGGCAAAGCCCTGATTACTCCGACTGCCCCTTAATTCATAGCGAATAGTTTTTCGGGAAAATAAAATATTGAAAAACTACAAATTTTAGACAAAATCAAAGATCCAGTGCAGAAATTTCATGCGGTCGATATCTCCAATGAGGCATAAGAAACCAAAAAAAAATTTTGTTGAAAATTTATTTTTAATACCGATAAAACAAAAAAGTTTGAAAACTAGTAAATGTTCTAATTTCAGGTCTGATTTATTTACTAAGTACGGGGGGACGAACTTGTACCAGAAAAAAATAAAGCAGACGTTTCTTACCAGATTAGATCAAAGATTTGATAGACGGATGTTTGGACGGACAAAGTCATTTTGTTAAAAACTATTAAGAACTAATAAATTAAATTGTCTGAATTAAAAAAAAAAACCACACCAAGCTTAAATATTCCGTTTTTTTTTGTGGAAATTTGAAGAAAAATTTGAGTAGACGAAAATAGTACGACCTATTAACTTCTTTCAATTCATTTTAGAATGCTTTGCTAGTCATGTTGCTCGAAATTGCCTATTAAATCTTTGATGGGGAGAAAAATTCTATACAATTTTTGTAATGCTGGCCGTATTAAACAATGTGCTTACAGTTTCTTGTTTCCTACAAAATATATCGTTATTACGTCCTGAACTTGTCGGAAAAAAAAACGATCATTTTCCGACTTCGTGTAAAAAACAATGTCATAAACTTTGGATCCCCCCAATTAATTCTCAATTTGGGTTAAAGTTGCTTTGCGCTGGGATTCTGATTGGATGAAAATTCCAGAACCAAGTTAACAACCCCTCTAAATTAGCAGGGAGGGTGTTAACTTGGTCAAACTAATTGTTTTGGAGAGGCATTTTTGAAAGCAAAACCTCGTAAAACGATGTTTTTACTAGTCAAGTAAAGTGTAACTGAGATCAGGCAGACAAGATTTCAAGCAATTTCAGACAACATTGTAAAAATAGGTACCTGGAACAAAATTTTTTTCTAAACTACTTTGAATTGAATAATTTTTTCCATTTCATGGATCATTTTTAACATATACTGGCTTTTTCACAAACTTTGAGCATTTCATTGAGGAACAACGATTAGTAAAGGCCAAACTTGTTTGGCCTTACCAAGTATTGTTTTTATGAACTAAATAATTTAACCTTTATTTAACCTTTAAAATATGTTTTTAACATAAAAAAATAACCATCGAGCCAAAGAGACTTCCAGCAATTCAAAGACTTATATTGTTATGATGATTTATTATGATGCTTGAGTTTGAAATACTGGAAAAAGTTTGGAATTGTGCATGAAAAGTGTTTCGTTTGATGTTTCTTCGGCCTGATGTCCTAGACCCCAAGTATATTACAGAAAATTTCTGTTGAGTTCCCAAAATGCTTTGTGCAAAAACTAGCAAATTTTTAGGTATAAAAACTACCAAATTGCATAGTCGCGCCGAGAGTTTGAGTCTCGAAAGTCTGGACATGAGTCGCGCCGTGGATCGCGAAAGTCTGGACATACCAAAATTTGGTCGCATAAGTCTGGACATGGGTCGCGAAAGTCTGGACATACCAAAATTTGTTCGCGAAAGTCTGGACATGGGTCGCGAAAGTTTGGACTTACTAAAATTTGGTTGCGAAAGTCTGGAAATGGCAACTCTTGGTCGCGAGAGTCTGGACATACCAAATATGAGTCGCGATGTTTTGGTCGCGCCATCTCCGCTTTGGTCGCGATAGTCGCGACGGATCATCATGGTCGCAAAAGTCTGGAAATGCCATGTTTTGGTCGCCAAAGTCTGGACATGCCTAATTTTGGTCTGGAAAGTCTGGACATGCCTAATTTTGGTCTGGAAAGTCTGGACATGCCAAAATTTTGTCGCGAAAGTCTGGACATGAGTCTGGGACCTCGACCCGGGCGCCATTTAGAAAAGGTAGTATTTTGACGAGATGAAAACATACTACTGGCCAAATACTTTGATCATGCGATAATGGACGATGCGACGTTTTTCGCCTGGTAAATTAATAATGCGCTATGTTCCTCTAAATGAAAAGCCACTAACTGAATACTTTTTGGCCGACAATTGAACAAAACTCTAACAATTTTTTGGAATTTTAGATTTTTTTTGGAATTAAGAGAGCTTAATTTCAGGAAAAGAGGAGAAGCACGTCCACCAGCATTAAACAATTTTTTTCCTTTTTTGTTGCGTTTACTAAGCAGAAAACACGTGATTAGCCGCTTATTGAGATTAAAACAATGCTGACGAGACTGCAATTTCAAGTTCAGTCTTAAATAATTCATTAGCTCAAGAGCATCACTAAACGGAACTTAGCAATGGCTGAAAGAAAACACTCTCACCCTCAATACCGATAAAACAAAACAAAAAATTTCAAAAAATCAGAACAAAAAAGTTGTTAACGAAGCGCGAATGATTTAGGTGATACTTAATTCTACTGAATACAGGAAGTTTGTTAATCGCAATTCAAGTGTGTTAATCACGTTGATATTCTGAGAAAAAAATTAAACATATTTTGCGGTTTAACTATCAAATAAGAAAAATCTTAAACACCTACTTTTTCATACGTGTATAAAAAGCGTTCGTGCAACCTATTAATCAATAAAAAGTTTAATATATGGTACTTCAAACAAAAGTGTTATGAAACAGCTGGATAATGATTCCAAGAGACTATACAAAACAATTTTCTTCAAGAGTAAATTCGACACAATAAGATTAACGCGAGAAACATGCAAAAAGTTTATACTACTGTACTTCAATTTTATGAAGATTTTAAAATTTTAAGAAAAACAATCCAAAAAATTGCCCAGTAGATATTTTACGCAACGTTGTAACTGATGAAAAGCTGGGTAAAATATCAAAACAAAGAAGAAACTCGAAAAATGTAACGACTGGTGGAAATTTTAAAACAAAAAACTCACTGCTTATAAGACTACTCAATTGTATCCTTAACTATTAAATTAATGAGGAAGAGTTTACCCAGAAAATGCATAAAACAGCCACAGTCAGAAAAAAAAACAGCTTTTCTTAGATAACTTCATTTTGAACAATGAAGATCTGTTGAATACAATATACAGCTAGGAAATTTAAAATAACATCTCAACAGATTTTTTTGAGAAATTTTCTCCTTTTTATTTTTTAGAATGCTCGTACTTGCTTAAGTTTTTGCGTTCTGGTCGATACCGATGAAAATAGAATGTTATTAAGAAAACAATTTAGTTTTTCCGCTCACAGAAGTCTGAAAACGGACCAGAAGGTCTCATGCTAAATACTCAAGCTAATGTTTAATGGTATTAACTGCGGTTGGTTTCATAACAAGCACTACTAGTATAGTACCCTGAAAACAATTTATAATTATTTTTAAAACCAAAAATTTTAAAGGAAATTGATGTCATAAATTTTGAGCGATGAAATTGTTTGAATTTTCCTTTTAACTTTTATATTACAATCTACTTGATTTCTCTGAAACAATGATAAATATTTATATATCTTTAAAGAGATGCAAAATAAGGTTGACTGAAGGAGAGATGCAAAATAAGGCAAATCATGAGGTGAAAACATTTAAGTTGAACAAAATTTCCAAGCGAAAAAAAAATATCAAAGAAAAACCGAAATTATACCAATCAGGGTTCATAAATTTACAAATTACGGGAAATAATCAACCACACTTGAAACTTCGATGAAAACTGCTTAAAGTGCGTAAAAATTCTCATCGTAACTAAGCCGACGAAACATACACCGACAAACTATAGTCGGACTACTCATTTTTTCCCGGAAAAAAATTTCAAATTCAGACACTGAAAAAAAAACAAGATCCGACAGCAAATCGAAACCCATACCCCAGTGAACAAGGGTAACCACAAATCTTCCAGACCTGGATTCGGTAAAAAAAATAACATCAATTTCTTAAAAATTATTTAGAAAAATTCTTCACGTGAAAAAATCTAGTTCCCGATTACAAAGCAGTTGCTCTGGCTAGTGTAATAAATGGGTTTGAACGCTTCAATTGAGACATATAATATTTCATTATTTTATATAACTTGAAAAAATATATAGGACTTTTCAAGGGGAATGCTTCTGGGGTTTTTACAATTTTTTGGCAATATATGGCAACTTTTGGTGTTGAGTGCTCTTATTATTTTCCCATGTTCCCAGAGATGTAAAGGAACTATGCCATATGGCGGCTATATTTTTAACGCAAAGTCAGGAGCCACAAATGAGGGTCAGATTATGTTGAGTGTTATGTCCTTTTGAAGTCATTTTAGTCCTGTCTTGGAATCCAAATAGAAACTCATCGTAACATATGAAAACAAATAGAAATAGAAAAAACCTCGTTCTCAGTAGCTTCAGAAGGGGATTGGGAATCAGTTCAGATAAATCCCTCTTTCGATCTATTTTTACTAAGATTTTAACCATATTTCAAACCTCATATAATTCAGTTTGGACCTATATCTATGTTTTCATTACTAAAGATGGTTAAAAAATTGAAATAAAAAGAATTTAATATAATTTAGTTTTTGTTTAAATTTTTTTTGTTTTGAATTTTTTTTTAAAGTTTTGTCGCGTAGCTGGAGCTCTAATTTGTGCTATTTGTTTGGCCACCAGCTACTCCTGTGAGCCACATTGGTTCGTTTTGTTCAACAAATATTAAAATCAGCAGCTAAAATGAAGGCGAAAAAAGCAAACTATGGTACAGTTCCAGCTATGACGTCGTCTATGGATTGCACGACAGCTATGGCCACCAGAATTACACGAGGAGTTTCTGTCGGGGTCATCTTGAGAGCCCCAAAAGCTGTCAAAGCGTTGAAAAGTAGTCCCAGAAGTGCTACCACCGGTAAGATGAATTGGGCGCTAATTAGCACATCCAGAAACAAAATCGGGTAATCAATTTCAGTACTGGCGTTTGATCTGTTAGAATAAAAAACTTCCATTTTTATTCCTAAATTCAGGTCAGCGAGGAGCCAATGTAAGCTGTAAACTCGAGTTTGTATATAAGTAATGGAAAATGCTTCGGGGTAGCATCATTAGTTAAAAAGCATGACGCCTAGAAGCCCAATAGCCCAATGTCAGTTGTAAATACTCCTGTTGTCTTCCTGCTTTTTATTTCCAATACAGACAGAAGGAAGCTTTCAGCCAATAGACAGCAAGCCTGTACTAGCGATTTATGCAGCTGAGAATTATGACTTTCTATTTAGTTAAAACAGTAAAAAAAGGCAACTGATTTGATGACAGTTCGCTCCCAAACTTGCGACAAATGATGTCGCCTGTAACAACATTTCTGTAGAAGCTAAATGAACTGTTTGAAGCGATGAAGAAGAAACAATGTAAGCAAAGAAGGAATAATGGTGCATTGGGCTCTACAACTTTTCAACCTTTTTCTACACTATCAAAATGTTCACAATTATAATAAATTAGCTACATGTAGAAAGCAAATTATGCCAAGAAAAAAACGTACCAGAGAAAAACATTTCAGAAAAATTTGGAATAATTAAATATATTAAATTTAATCTAAGTTTTGTCCGGAGTAAACCCGGCATACATGCTGATTAGTTTTGATTTTGGATTGCATTTTTTTCGATATTTTGACATTGATGACCACCCATTTTGCATAAAAGAGTAACAATTCCTGTGTAATGCCATATTCAACGGTGATAAATTTAATTAGGGTTTTTTGTGGATAGTTTCAGCATTTCAATCGAAAAATTGCATGTTCCTGTTAATTACCAAGAACAGCAAAACATTCAAAGTTGGGTAATCTTTGAAAAATGAACAAATAATAATCTGAAGTACAATTTTTTTGATTTTTTAAGTTTTACGGATCTACCTAACGATCTCCACCCTTTCCAGAAAGAAGGGGTAGGAAGGGGGGTTATTAAGAAGATTAAGTTAGTCGAGTTTTTTTCAATCAATCAGAACGCAGTAAATTTAGAGTTTTCTACTACAATGTTCTAGTGCTATTTTTTTTGTAATTTATAATAGGGGTGGTGATTTTTTAGTAAATATCGTTGGGAGGGAAATAGTTAAGTAGATCCCATTTTAAAATTTTATAATTGTTTTTTGACTCAATGGGAGTTTTGAGAGGCAATTAATCAAGTTGAGCAATAATAACAATCACAGCAAAAAAGTTAATTTGAAAAATCGCCTTGTTTTTATGAGAACAACCTGTGATTGTTTTGTAGTTATTGACAAAAAACAATACCGGACCAGGTTAAGAAGTTTTTTTGGATTTCTGAAAAAACTTTTTACTGCCTGCGCCACGTCGTTTTTTTTCGGTTTTGCTTATTTCTAAAATCATTTAAGCATCAAAACTGTTTGAACAGTTCAAACTGATACGGATCTGCCAAAACTGTTATAGTAGCTCAAAACCAAAACCCAAACGAGGATAGCCGGTTGCTGTGCAAGTAACACAGAATGTTCCGACCACAGTCTTAAAAAATACAAAAAAGTTTTCTCAAATTGATGTCATTCTTTCTTCATGTTGTGATAACAAATCTAACAAAAGAATAGAATTTACGCATATTTGAGATTAATAGTGAAATTGTTCAATTGGAAAACAGTTAGAAAAAAGAACAAAAAAAAATTGAAAACAATTTCAAGAGTTTTTTCAAATTTTTTTTCGCGGAAAATTTTTGAAATTTTCAATTTTTTGATTCCCAAAACTGCAGAAAGAAACTCCAAACCTACCCTCATTTGCGTAAAATCAAGTTTTCTTGGCTTAAATTAAGTTTGTATAAGCTATTGCAATAACTAACTACCTTACTAATTAGCTCGAAATTAGACTAAAAATCAAAAATTTCAAACCGGTTTTTCTCGACACTGTGAAAAAATCTTCTGAAATTTTAAAGTTTTGTTCGAATCACGAACAAAAAGGCTTTTTTATGGTATATCACTCACACTTGCCTGATGATTATTTATGGTAGCTGATTTTGCATGGAAAACAAAAGATTGAAAAAAAACTAAAACACACCCGTTACAAAGTTCCTCCCTATTTTCAATGGTCGGATTAAAAACAAAAGCTGAAAGGAACTCTTCCCTTCAACTGATAGAAATTTTAAGACAACAATTTGCAAAACTTTTTTCATTGCCCTTAGGTTTCAGATAACATGAACACTACCAAAAATTATATAGTGTCAGCTTAACCCACACCAAGGGGTAGAAGGTTAAGTAAATGGGTATCAACGCAGCATCATTGAGGAACCCAAACTTGATGTCAACTAATACAAAACTTTCATTACCCCATCATGTTCAATATCAGAACTAAATTTCTTACAGTTCAAAACTGAGAAACACAGGAAGAAAGATATTTCTTCAATTCATTTCAAGAGAAAAGTTCAAACAAAAATAACGGCAAATAAAATAGTATAATAGAACCATACTTTCAAAAAGAGACCGGGAGGGTACAGACAACGAGATTTATGAACAACTTACAATCTTCGCTATGATACTCCACTATGTGCTTTCAACATGAGGCACGCGAGTAAAAATATGTTCAATCATACTGTTTTAGCATTGCGTAAAGACTCAAGATAATCATAATTTAATAGGAGCGCATCGAAGCTAGCCTGTTTTGATTTCTCAACACCTACAAAGACTCAACCCACGTTGAAGAGAAACTCAAAACAATTTTCTTCAAGAGTAGCTTCGACACAATAAGATTAACGCGAGAAACATGCAAAAAGCTTACACTACTGTACTTCAATTTTATGAAAATTTTAAGACTTTAAGAAAACAATCCAAAAAACTGCCCAGTAGATATTTTACGCAACGTTGTAACTGATGAAAAGCTGGGTAAAATATCAAAACAAAGAAGAAACTCGAAAAATGTAACGACTGGTGGAAATTTTAAAACAAAAAACTCACTGCTTATAAGACTACTCAATTGTATCTTTAACTATTAAATTAATGAGGAAGAGTTTACCCAGAAAATGCATAAAACAGCCACAGTCAGAAAAAAAACAGCTTTTCTTAGATAACTTCATTTTGAACAATGAAGATCTGTTGAATACAATATACAGCTCGGAAATTTAAAATAACATCTCAACAGATTTTTCAAAGAAATTTTCTCCTTTTTTTTAGAATGCTCGTACTTGCTTAAGTTTTTGCGTTCTGGTCGATACCGATGAAGATCGAATGTTATTAAGAAAATAATTTAGTTTTTCCGCTCACAGAAGTCTGAAAACGGACCAGAAGGTCTCATGCAAAAATACTTAAGCTAATGTTTAATGGTATTAAATGCGGTTGGTTTCATAACAAGCACTACTAGTATAGTACCCTGAAAACAATTTATAATTATTTTTAAAACCAACAATTTTAAGGGAAATTGTTGTCATAAATTTTGAGCGATGAATTTGTTTGAATTTTCATTTTTAACTTTTATACTACAATCTACTTGATTTCTCTGAAACAATGATAAATATTTATATATCTTTAAAGAGATGCAAAATAAGGTTGATTGAAGGAGAGATGCAAAATAAGGCAAATCATGAGGTGAAAACATTTAGGTTGAACAAAATTTCCAAGCGAAAAAAAAATCAAAGAAAAACCGAAATTATACCAATCAGGGTTCATAAATTTACAAATTACGGGAAATAATCAACGACACTTGAAACTTCGATGAAAACTGCTTAAAGTGCGTAAAAAATCTCATCGTAACTAAGCCGACGAAACATACACCGACAAACTATAGTCGGACTACTCATTTTTTCCCGGAAAAAAATTTCAAATTCAGACACTGAAAAAAAAAACAAGATCCGACAGCAAATCGAAACCCATACCCCAGTGAACAAGGGTAACCACAAATCTTCCAGACCTGGAATCGGTAAAAAAAAATAACATCAATTTCTTAAAAATTATTTAGAAAAATTCTTCACGTGAAAAAATCTAGTTCCCGATTACAAAGCAGTTGCTCTGGCTAGTGTAATAAATGGGTTTGAACGCTTCAATTGAGACATATAATATTTCATTATTTTATATAACTTGAAAAAATATATAGTACTTTTCAAGGGGAATGCTTCTGGGGTTTTTACAATTTTTTGGCAATAGATGGCAACCTTTGGTGTTGAGTGCTCTTATTATTTTCCTATGTTCCCAGAGATGTAAAGGAACTATGCCATATGGCGGCTACATTTTTAACGCAAAGTCAGGTGCCACAAATGAGGGTCAGATTAGGTTGAGTGTTATGTCCTTTTGAAGTCATTTTAGTCCTGTCTTGGAATCCAAATAGAAACTCATCGTAACATATGAAAACAAATAGAAATAGAAAAAACCTCGTTCTCAGTAGCTTCAGAAGGGGATTGGGAATCAGTTCAGATAAATCCCTCTTTCGATCTATTTTTACTAAGATTTTAACCATATTTCAAACCTCATATAATTCAGTTTGGACCTATATCTATGTTTTCATTACTAAGAAGGTTAAAAAATTGAAATAAAAAGAATTTAATATAATTTAGTTTTTGTTTAAATTTTTTTGCTTTGAAATTTTTTTAAAGTTTTGCCGCGTAGCTGGAGCCCTAATTTGTGCTATTTAATTGGCCACCAGCTACTCCTGTGAGCCACATTGGTTCGTTTTGTTCAACAAATATTAAAATCAGCAGCTAAAATGAAGGCGAAAAAAGCAAACCATGGTACAGTTCCAGCTATGACGTCGTCTATGGAATGCACGACAGCTATGGCCACCAGAATTACATGAGGAGTTTCTGTTGGGGTCATCTTGAGAGCCACAAAAGCTGTCAAAGCGTTGAAAAGTAGTCCCAGAAGTGCTACCACCGGTAAGATGAATCGGGCGCTAATTAGCACATCCAGAAACAAAATCGCGTAATCAATTTCAGAACTGGCGTTTGATTTGTTAGAATAAAAAACTTCCATTTTTATTCCTAAATTCAGGTCAGCGAGGAGCCAATATAAGCTGTAAACTCGAGTTTGTATATAAGTAATGGAAAATGCTTCGGGGTAGCATCATTAGTTAAAAAGCATGACGCCTAGAAGCCCAATAGCCCAATGTCAGTTGTAAATACTCCTGTTGGTTTCCTGCTTTTTATTTCCAATCCAGACAGAAGGAAGCTTTCAGCCAATAGACAGCAAGCCTGCACTAGCGATTTATGCAGCTGAGAATTATGACTTTCTATTTAGTTAAAACAGTAAAAATAGGCAACTGATTTGATGACAGTTCGCTACCAAACTTGCGCCAAATGATGTCGCCTGTAACAACATTTCTGTAGAAGCTAAATGAACTGTTTGAAGTGATGAAGAAGAAACAAGGTAAACAATGAAGGAATAATGGTGCATTGGGCTCTACAACTTTTTCAACCTTTTTCTACACTATCAAAATGTTCACAATTATAATAAACTAGCTAGATGTAGAAAGCAAATTATGCCAAGAAAAAAACGTACCAGAGAGTAACATTTCAGAAAAATTTGGATTAATTAAATATATTAAATTAATCTAAGTTTTCTCCGGAATAAACTCGGCATACATGCTGATTAGTTTTGATTTTGGATTGCATTCTTCCGATATTTCGACATTGATGACCACCCATTTTGCATAAAAGAGTAACAATTCCTGTGCAATGCCATATTCAACGGTGATAAATTTAATTGGGGTTTTTTTGTGGATAATTTTAGCATTTCAATCGAAAAATCGCATGTTCCTGTTAATAACCAACAACAGCAAAGCATTCAAAGTTGGTTATTCTTTGAAAAATGAACAAATAATAATCTGAAGTACAATTTTTTTGATTTCTTACGTTTTACGGATCTACCTAACGATCTCCACCCTTTCCAGAAAGAAGGGGTAGGAAGGGGGGTTATTAAGAACATTAAGTTAGTCGAGTTTTTTTCAACCAATCAGAACGCAGTAAATTTAGAGTTTTCTACTTCAATGCTCTAGTGCTAATTTACTGTATTTATTAATAGGGTTGGAGAATTTTTAGTAAATACCATAGGGGGAATAGTTAAGTAGATCCCATTTTAAAATTTTATAATTGTTTTTTGATTCAATGGGAGTTTTGAGAGACAATTAATCAAGTTGAGCAATAATAACAATCACAGCAAAAAAAAGCAATTTGAAAAATCGGTTTGTTTTTATGAGAACAACCTGTGATTGTTTTGTAGTTATTGACAAAAAACAATACCGGACCAGGTTAAGAACTTTTTTTGGATTTCTTAAAAAACTTTTTACTGCCTGCGCCACGTCGTTTTTTTTTCAATAAACGTTTAAGCATCAAAACTGTTTAAACTGTTGAAACCGATATGGATCTGCCAAAATTGTAATGGTCGCTCAAAACCAAAACCAAAACGAGGATAGCCGGTTGCTGTGCAAGTAACACAGAATGTTCCGACCACAGTCTTAAAAAATACAAAACTGTTTTCTCAAATTGATGTCATTTTTTCTTCATGTTGTGATAACAAATCTAACAAAAGAATAAAATTTACGCATATTTGAGATTAATAGTGAAATTAGTCAATTAGAAAACAGTTAGAAAAAAGAATGAAAAAAAAATTGAAAACAATTTCAAAAGTTTTTTCAAATATTTTTTGCGGAAAATTTTTGAACTTTCAACATTTTGATTCCCAAAATTGCACTAGGAAACTCCAAAACTACCCTCAATTGAATAAAACTAAGTTTTCTCGGCTTAAATTAAGTTTAACTTAGCTATTGCAGTTACTAAATACCTTACTAATTAGCTCGAAATTAGACAAAAAATCAAAAAAATTTCAAACCGGTTTTTCTCGACACTCTGAAAGTTTTTTCTTAAATTTTAAAAAGTTATTCGAATCACGAATGAATGGGCTTTTTTATGATATATCACTCACACTTGCCCTATGTTGTTTATGGTAGCTGATTTTGCATGGAAAACAAAAAGTTGAAAAAAAACTAAAACACCCAAATACAAAGTTCCTCCCCATTTTCAATGGTCGGAACAAAAACAAAAGCTGAAAGGAACTCTTCCCTTCAACTGATAGAAATTATAAAAACAATTTGCAAAACTTTTTTCACTACCCTAAGATTTCAGATAACATGAACATTATCAAAAATTATATAATGTCAGCTTAACCCCACACCAAGGGGTAGAAAATTAAGTAAAAGGGTATCAACGCAGCATCCATTGAGGAACCCAAACTTGATATCAATTAATACAACATTTTCAATACCCCATCATGTTCAATATCAGAACTAAATTTCTTACTGTTCAAAACTGAGAAACAAAGGAAGAAAGATATTTCTCCAAGTCATTTCAAGTGAAAAGTTCAATTAAAATTAACGGCAAATAAAATAACATAATAGAACCAAACTTTCAAAAAGAGACCGAAAGGGTACAGACAACGAGATTTATGAACAACTTACAATCTTCGCTATGATACTCCATTATGTATTTTCAACATAAGGCACGCGAGTAAAAATTGTTCAATCATACTGTTTTAGCATTGGGTAAAGACTCAATGGATAAAAAAATCATCATTTAATAGGAGCGCATCGAATATAACCTGTTTTGATTTAAACGTTTTATGCGCCTTTCGCATTTTTTTATTGCGCGATTTGTTGCTATGAGACTAATAAAGGCAGCACAAGTCAAAAATTGAGCGAGAAAAAAAACAGGGCAAAAATTGAGCGAGACAATTTCGGACCCTCCATGCCTTCAAAATTTTTAGCTTAAATTGATTGGTAAAAAGAAATCCATTTCAAAGAAAAAATGTTTTCGAAATACTTCATTGCTGTTGCGTATGTAACTTCTTTTGGTATTTTGATAGCATTCCTTAACTGGTTCTTATGTCATAAAATCTAAATCTTGAGATAGAAGTTCGATTTGAGGCGACCGCTCCTCAAAGTCACAATTTTTTTTTCAATATCGCAATTATGAAAAAAAAAATCCCAACATTTTGTTATTAGACTGCTTTGTCATCTGCTCAGAACTTGCAAAAAAAACATTCAATAACTCACTTTCACAAAAATTATATGCACTTAGAAATCATTTTTCCTCAAAAAAGTGCTCAAAGATAGCGCTTCGCCTTCTCAAGGGCATGAAATTAGGAGTATTTTTGAAGCAATTAAAATGACTTCGATGTAGATATCACAAAACATGCATAGCTGAAGACTTCATTCTGCATGATAAGTTTCACTTTGCTACTGTTGTTTATGAGAAATTGTGATCTTGGGACAAAATTTCTTTGCTTACCAAAAATTCCACTTTGTCTTTCGAGACTCTGTACTTAATTGACTGCAAGAATTTTGAACAATCAAAAACAATCATTTTTCTTAATTACTTGCTAACAAGAACTGTCCACAGATACAATTTTTGTTTTAAGAAACGGATAACTGAGCAGTGCGTCGGAAGCCCTAGATTCTAGAGTCATCTTAACAGTTTTACAATTCAGCTGAGATTGTTGACCTTTAACCAACAAAAAATTTGATTTAACTCTCCCTGATTTTTGTTGCGTGGCAAATAGCCAATATCTGTTATGCTAGTGTCGTCAGCAAACTCATTAAAAAAGTGTCCTAAAATAGACCCTTGATGTACACCACACTTAAGCTCAGCCTTGAAGATGTGCGGCCAGCTAACATAAAACACTACAATCAATTCGAGAAATAGCTTCTGAGCCAATTAGGTATATTGACAACTATAACAGAATATTCGCGTTTCTTAAACATCACCTCCGAGTCAATAATTTCAAAAAAATTAAGATAAAACTTTCTAAACCATGTTGCTAATTGGCCTTAAAATTTTAATTAGTTCGGTAATTGCCTCTATTGGTTGGAATCTTTGCGGATGACAAAATGTTTGCAATGGAGAAAAAAAAGGCACTCGGAGTACGTATACATCTGATTAAAAACAACCCTTTCCTATATTTTACACCATAATTTTAGACTAAAAAAGTATCACGAAGGCTTTCACGATTTCACGAAAAACTCTTTGTTCAACTCACAATGATATTGACTCCAGATGATAAATTAATCACTAGTCTCAATATAATACCATATAATTTCTTGTTGCCGTTTGAACTATTTGTGTGCGATACTTTATCGTTTGTTTCGAGTTTCCACCTCAATATGAACAAATAACTAATTGGTAAATAAGAAAGTAGGGTTAGAATCAATATGGGAATTCAGCTTTGGATTTCTCCTTCTGATAATTATTTTTTTCCATTGAATTGATTCAGTAATTCAAAGATTCGACGTGAAACCCCAAAACAACAAAAGCTTCGGTTTGTAAAAGTTTTTTTTTCAACTTTTCTTTGTTCAATTGGGTTTCAACCGTAGAATTCTGAAGTGTTGAATAGTTTGTTTTTTGTTTGCTGCTTTTGAACACCAAAATTTTGAATTTGTTGAACTGTTGAAAGTAATATGAAACTGCCAAGAAGTGCTGTGGTTGCTCAAAAACCAAAATTCAAAAAACAATGAGCTGAAAAAAGTTTTTCACATCAACTTATTAAAAAAAAATGTTTCAGATCTAACAACAGTTGTATCAATATCTATTACTGTCAGCTTAAACCTACACCAAATAGAAACTAGAAAGAAAAGTGATTTGTTTCCAACGCAGCATACATTAAAGAAGACAAACTTGATATCAAATGATACAACACTTTCACTACCCCCGACCCAATAATGTTCAGTATCAAAATTGAACTTCCTACTGTTTCGAAAATTAAATCTAATTCAATAAAAGCACTTGTCTTTGTTAAAAGAGACCAAAAGAGGAGAGAATACGGGACTAATGATCAATTTACAGTCTTCACAATTATACTTTATCACGTAATTTCAATTTAGTGCAGCAAAGTAAATTTTTTTTTGAAAAACACATTTTTAGCATTGAGAAAGGACTGAAGAAAACTACCCTTTGATGTGAGCACAGCCGAGCAAATTTGTATTGAGCTGTTAACACCTGCAAAGAGTAAACCCAAAAAAGGAAATTCAACACAAAAGCCGGATTGAATACAAAAAGAGCAAATCATTTTTTAATTAAATAACAAAAAAATGAACTGGTTTATTCTTTTTTTAAAAAAGAAATTGAAAAGATGATTTCACTCCAGATAATAAAAAAATTCGCGCTATACAGAGCCATATATTTCCTTATTTCACAGCTTTTGAAGAACAAAGAGAACATTTGTTCGAACTGCTAAACCAAAACTAACAAATTACAAACCAATTTGTCAGTACTATTGCTAAATATGGAAGCAGGGCTGCAATTAGCACGAGAATTGAGCTTTGGATGGTCTTTTCTGATAAATTTGTTTACCACTCGGTTTATTCAGTATATTATAGATTCAATGTGAGTCTTCAAAACAACCAAGATACTTTGATTTGGAAAATTTCTTCATGGACATTTTTCGATTCGACTTTCAATCGTAAGCCTAAAAATTGCTTGAACCCACTTTTGGTATGCCTTGCTTTGAGGCGAAGTCAAATTTTAAACTTTATTTTACTTTTTACGTTCTTGTTGTACTTAATTTCTGCAAAAATGTCGGCTACTTGCTTAATACAAGAGTTAGAATGATCAAAAGAGTGATCTCTGATTGAAGTTCTTTTTCAAATGCTGGTAATCTAAAGCACTTTTTCTGGGAGAGTTTCTTCACTTTAACTGGATGATTCAGAAAAAAAATCTACAAGTTTCTGCAATTTTGTGAGCTTTTTTGTTTTGTCATATAAGAACCACAGGAAAAATTTCTTTTATTTGGTATTTAGGAATCTTTTGGACAAAAAATGAGACGAGCAAGTTTTTGATTAATCCGCTATTCTAGTAGCTTCTAAACTGCCAATTTTAAAAAACTATTCGATTCCACTGCTGTACATCAAATTACAGTTAAAAATGTCACGAAAGTTTCAAGTGTTCTAGTTATTGCATATAACAGTCAGAGTGTTTTGGGAAAGGAGTTTCTGGAAACAATTGTCTAGTATTTCAACAAAGCACGTTTTATCATTTTTCGGTTTGTTGCAGAGGCAGATCAACTAAATGGAATCCTTCGGCATAAATAAAAGCTGCTATTTACTTTTTAAGTGAGATTTCCAATTTTTTCACAATTTCTATGAATTTTCGTAACTGAAACATTTCACCTAACTAAACAAACCCTTGCAGAAAAAATTATATATCCTTGCTTTAGTAAAGCTTAGCCTTCATTTATATTACTTAATCAGGTTTCTGATAAACAAACAATTAGGGGTATACATTCTTGGTTGCAAACTAAAGCTTCAAAAATTGTTCAAAAATTAAAGCTTCAAAACTTTTTCCCAGAGCATTTGCTCACGTCATAGAAATTGGTTGCCATTTCTAAACTTCTTTCAAAACTTGTACAATTTCCATCAAAAAGACTCCTGAGTGGGGCAAACCTTCGAATGTTTGTACATTACTCAAATTCTTGCTTGTGGTTAAAAACTTATTTCTTCCACATTTGAATTTTTCTTTTCTTCGAGGAAAACAGCGTTCAAAGAATAACACTGTTTTACTGGATAATCAACGAGATCTTCTCTTTGGCAAGCGCAAGGTGATGTTTCCTTTCTTTTAGGCTCTGATCTCTCGATTGAGCTATATTTTACTGAGATATTGTGTGATTGAGGCTTTCATTTTTTGTCATAAAGTTTCAAGATATATGAAATAATCTTTTTCATTGAACTTCGATTAAATTCCATGACTGTTTTACATAGTATGATCTTCTTCTTTTGACACAATTGTAATGGACTCAAGAGCTTGCATGGTCAATAAGTAATTCTTTGCTATTGGTCTTTCGGCGTTCGGCAGAAAAAACTAGGCAGTTGGCTGTCTGGCGGTGGCTGTCGATCCAAATAATCATCCAAAAAAATGAGAGCCGACCAGCTTCAATCATCAAACAAAGCATCCTTTAATATAAGTCGACCTCTACTAATGATTCAACAAATAATACATCATATATTCCAGCTATCAATCTCCTTTCTAGCACCACAAAACGAAAGCTTTTATAGTGTAGTCGTAGTGCAATTGCTATTAAAGCTAACGGAAATTTACTTCGACATTCATGGGACAAAAAAAATGCAACTTGATTTCCAAGAGGAAACGAACAAATTTTTCTCACAATTCACAATTCAAGTGTGTTAATCACGTTTATATTCTGAGAAAAAAATTAAACATTTTTTGCGGTTTAACTATCAAATAAGAAAAATCTTAAACACCTACTTTTTCATACGTGTATAAAAAGCGTTCGTGCAACCTATTAATCAATAAAAAGTTTAATATATGGTACTTCAAACAAAAGTGTTAAGAAACAGCTGGATAATGATTCCAAGAGACTATACAAAACAATTTTCTTCAAGAGTAAATTCGACACAATAAGATTAACGCGAGAAACATGCAAAAAGTTTATACTACTGTACTTCAATTTTATGAAGATTTTAAAATTTTAAGAAAACAATCCAAAAAATTGCCCAGTAGATATTTTACGCAACGTTGTAACTGATGAAAAGCTGGGTAAAATATCAAAACAAAGAAGAAACTCGAAAAATGTAACGACTGGTGGAAATTTTAAAACAAAAAACTCACTGCTTATAAGACTACTCAATTGTAACTTTAACTATTAAATTAATGAGGAAAAGTTTACCCAGAAAATGCATAAAACAGCCACAGTCAGAAAAAAAAACAGCTTTTCTTAGATAACTTCATTTTGAACAATGAAGATCTGTTGAATACAATATACAGCTAGGAAATTTAAAATAACATCTCAACAGATTTTTTTGAGAAATTTTCTCCTTTTTCTTTTTTTAGAATGCTCGTACTTGCTTAAGTTTTTGCGTTCTGGTCGATACCGATGAAAATAGAATGTTATTAAGAAAACAATTTAGTTTTTCCGCTCACAGATGTCTGAAAACGGACCAGAAGGTCTCATGCTAAATACTCAAGCTAATGTTTAATGGTATTAACTGCGGTTGGTTTCATAACAAGCACTACTAGTATAGTACCCTGAAAACAATTTATAATTATTTTTAAAACCAAAAACTTTAAAGGAAATTGATGTCATAAATTTTGAGCGATGAATTTGTTTGAATTTTCCTTTTAACTTTTATATTACAATCTACTTGATTTCTCTGAAACAATGATAAATATTTATATATCTTTAAAGAGATGCAAAATAAGGTTGACTGAAGGAGAGATGCAAAATAAGGCAAATCATGAGGTGAAAACATTTAAGTTGAACAAAATTTCCAAGCGAAAAAAAAATATCAAAGAAAAACCGAAATTATACCAATCAGGGTTCATAAATTTACAAATTACGGGAAATAATCAACGACACTTGAAACTTTGATGAAAACTGCTTAAAGTGCGTTAAAAATCTCATCGTAACAAAGCCAACGAAACATACACGGACAAACTATAGTCGGACTACTCATTTTTTCCCGGAAAAAAATTTCAAATTCAGACACTGAAAAAAAAAACAAGATTCGACAGCAAATCGAAACTCATACCTCAGTGAACAAGGGTAACCACAAATCTTCCAGACCTGGAATCGGTAAAAAAAAATAACATCAATTTCTTAAAAATTATTTCGAAAAATTCTTCACGTGAAAAAATCTAGTTCTCGATTACAAAGCAGTTGCTCTGGCTAGTGTAATAAATGGGTTTGAACGCTTCAATTGAGACATATAATATTTCATTATTTTATATAACTTGAAAAAATATATAGGACTTTTCAAGGGGAATGCTTCTGGGGTTTTTACAATTTTTTGGCAATAGATGGCAACTTTTGGTGTTGAGTGCTCTTATTATTTTCCTATGTTCCCAGAGATGTAAAGGAACTATGCCATATGGCGGCTACATTTTTAACGCAAAGTCAGGTGCCACAAATGAGGGTCAGATTAGGTTGAGTGTTATGTCCTTTTGAAGTCATTTTAGTCCTGTCTTGGAATCCAAATAGAAACTCATCATAACATATGAAAACAAATAGAAATAGAAAAAACCTCGTTCTCAGTAGCTTCAGAAGGGGATTGGGTACGAGTTCAGATAAATCCCTCTTTCGATCTATTTTTACTAAGATTTTAACCATATTTCAAACCTCATATAATTCAGTTTGGACCTATATCTATGTTTTCATTACTAAGAAGGTTAAAAAATTGAAATAAAAAGAATTTAATATAATTTAGTTTTTGTTTAAATTTTTTTGCTTTGAAATTTTTTTAAAGTTTTGCCGCGTAGCTGGAGCCCTAATTTGTGCTATTTAATTGGCCACCAGCTTCTCCTGTGAGCCACATTGGTTCGTTTTGTTCAACAAATATTAAAATCAGCAGCTAAAATGAAGGCGAAAAAAGCAAACCATGGTACAGTTCCAGCTATGACGTCGTCTATGGAATGCACGACAGCTATGGCCACCAGAATTACATGAGGAGTTTCTGTTGGGGTCATCTTGAGAGCCACAAAAGCTGTCAAAGCGTTGAAAAGTAGTCCCAGAAGTGCTACCACCGGTAAGATGAATCGGGCGCTAATTAGCACATCCAGAAACAAAATCGCGTAATCAATTTCAGAACTGGCGTTTGATTTGTTAGAATAAAAAACTTCCATTTTTATTCCTAAATTCAGGTCAGCGAGGAGCCAATATAAGCTGTAAACTCGAGTTTGTATATAAGTAATGGAAAATGCTTCGGGGTAGCATCATTAGTTAAAAAGCATGACGCCTAGAAGCCCAATAGCCCAATGTCAGTTGTAAATACTCCTGTTGGTTTCCTGCTTTTTATTTCCAATCCAGACAGAAGGAAGCTTTCAGCCAATAGACAGCAAGCCTGCACTAGCGATTTATGCAGCTGAGAATTATGACTTTCTATTTAGTTAAAACAGTAAAAATAGGCAACTGATTTGATGACAGTTCGCTACCAAACTTGCGCCAAATGATGTCGCCTGTAACAACATTTCTGTAGAAGCTAAATGAACTGTTTGAAGTGATGAAGAAGAAACAAGGTAAACAATGAAGGAATAATGGTGCATTGGGCTCTACAACTTTTTCAACCTTTTTCTACACTATCAAAATGTTCACAATTATAATAAACTAGCTAGATGTAGAAAGCAAATTATGCCAAGAAAAAAACGTACCAGAGAGTAACATTTCAGAAAAATTTGGATTAATTAAATATATTAAATTAATCTAAGTTTTCTCCGGAATAAACTCGGCATACATGCTGATTAGTTTTGATTTTGGATTGCATTCTTCCGATATTTCGACATTGATGACCACCCATTTTGCATAAAAGAGTAACAATTCCTGTGCAATGCCATATTCAACGGTGATAAATTTAATTGGGGTTTTTTTGTGGATAATTTTAGCATTTCAATCGAAAAATCGCATGTTCCTGTTAATAACCAACAACAGCAAAGCATTCAAAGTTGGTTATTCTTTGAAAAATGAACAAATAATAATCTGAAGTACAATTTTTTTGATTTCTTACGTTTTACGGATCTACCTAACGATCTCCACCCTTTCCAGAAAGAAGGGGTAGGAAGGGGGGTTATTAAGAACATTAAGTTAGTCGAGTTTTTTTCAACCAATCAGAACGCAGTAAATTTAGAGTTTTCTACTTCAATGCTCTAGTGCTAATTTACTGTATTTATTAATAGGGTTGGAGAATTTTTAGTAAATACCATAGGGGGAATAGTTAAGTAGATCCCATTTTAAAATTTTATAATTGTTTTTTGATTCAATGGGAGTTTTGAGAGACAATTAATCAAGTTGAGCAATAATAACAATCACAGCAAAAAAAAGCAATTTGAAAAATCGGTTTGTTTTTATGAGAACAACCTGTGATTGTTTTGTAGTTATTGACAAAAAACAATACCGGACCAGGTTAAGAACTTTTTTTGGATTTCTTAAAAAACTTTTTACTGCCTGCGCCACGTCGTTTTTTTTTCAATAAACGTTTAAGCATCAAAACTGTTTAAACTGTTGAAACCGATATGGATCTGCCAAAATTGTAATGGTCGCTCAAAACCAAAACCAAAACGAGGATAGCCGGTTGCTGTGCAAGTAACACAGAATGTTCCGACCACAGTCTTAAAAAATACAAAACTGTTTTCTCAAATTGATGTCATTTTTTCTTCATGTTGTGATAACAAATCTAACAAAAGAATAAAATTTACGCATATTTGAGATTAATAGTGAAATTAGTCAATTAGAAAACAGTTAGAAAAAAGAATGAAAAAAAAATTGAAAACAATTTCAAAAGTTTTTTCAAATATTTTTTGCGGAAAATTTTTGAACTTTCAACATTTTGATTCCCAAAATTGCACTAGGAAACTCCAAAACTACCCTCAATTGAATAAAACTAAGTTTTCTCGGCTTAAATTAAGTTTAACTTAGCTATTGCAGTTACTAAATACCTTACTAATTAGCTCGAAATTAGACAAAAAATCAAAAAAATTTCAAACCGGTTTTTCTCGACACTCTGAAAGTTTTTTCTTAAATTTTAAAAAGTTATTCGAATCACGAATGAATGGGCTTTTTTATGATATATCACTCACACTTGCCCTATGTTGTTTATGGTAGCTGATTTTGCATGGAAAACAAAAAGTTGAAAAAAAACTAAAACACCCAAATACAAAGTTCCTCCCCATTTTCAATGGTCGGAACAAAAACAAAAGCTGAAAGGAACTCTTCCCTTCAACTGATAGAAATTATAAAACAATTTGCAAAACTTTTTTCACTACCCTAAGATTTCAGATAACATGAACATTATCAAAAATTATATAATGTCAGCTTAACCCCACACCAAGGGGTAGAAAATTAAGTAAAAGGGTATCAACGCAGCATCCATTGAGGAACCCAAACTTGATATCAATTAATACAACATTTTCAATACCCCATCATGTTCAATATCAGAACTAAATTTCTTACTGTTCAAAACTGAGAAACAAAGGAAGAAAGATATTTCTCCAAGTCATTTCAAGTGAAAAGTTCAATTAAAATTAACGGCAAATAAAATAACATAATAGAACCAAACTTTCAAAAAGAGACCGAAAGGGTACAGACAACGAGATTTATGAACAACTTACAATCTTCGCTATGATACTCCATTATGTATTTTCAACATAAGGCACGCGAGTAAAAATTGTTCAATCATACTGTTTTAGCATTGGGTAAAGACTCAATGGATAAAA
Organism: Symsagittifera roscoffensis; assembly: GCF_963678635.1. Taxonomy (NCBI): domain Eukaryota; kingdom Metazoa; phylum Xenacoelomorpha; order Acoela; family Convolutidae; genus Symsagittifera; species Symsagittifera roscoffensis. The sequence continues at coordinate 48,237,219 of NC_087065.1, forward strand.
AAATCATCATTTAATAGGAGCGCATCGAATATAACCTGTTTTGATTTAAACGTTTTATGCGCCTTTCGCATTTTTTTATTGCGCGATTTGTTGCTATGAGACTAATAAAGGCAGCACAAGTCAAAAATTGAGCGAGAAAAAAAAACAGGGCAAAAATTGAGCGAGACAATTTCGGACCCTCCATGCCTTCAAAATTTTTAGCTTAAATTGATTGGTAAAAAGAAATCCATTTCAAAGAAAAAATGTTTTCGAAATACTTCATTGCTGTTGCGTATGTAACTTCTTTTGGTATTTTGATAGCATTCCTTAACTGGTTCTTATGTCATAAAATCTAAATCTTGAGATAGAAGTTCGATTTGAGGCGACCGCTCCTCAAAGTCACAATTTTTTTTTCAATATCGCAATTATGAAAAAAAAAAATCCCAACATTTTGTTATTAGACTGCTTTGTCATCTGCTCAGAACTTGCAAAAAAAACATTCAATAACTCACTTTCACAAAAATTATATGCACTTAGAAATCATTTTTCCTCAAAAAAGTGCTCAAAGATAGCGCTTCGCCTTCTCAAGGGCATGAAATTAGGAGTATTTTTGAAGCAATTAAAATGACTTCGATGTAGATATCACAAAACATGCATAGCTGAAGACTTCATTCTGCATGATAAGTTTCACTTTGCTACTGTTGTTTATGAGAAATTGTGATCTTGGGACAAAATTTCTTTGCTTACCAAAAATTCCACTTTGTCTTTCGAGACTCTGTACTTAATTGACTGCAAGAATTTTGAACAATCAAAAACAATCATTTTTCTTAATTACTTGCTAACAAGAACTGTCCACAGATACAATTTTTGTTTTAAGAAACGGATAACTGAGCAGTGCGTCGGAAGCCCTAGATTCTAGAGTCATCTTAACAGTTTTACAATTCAGCTGAGATTGTTGACCTTTAACCAACAAAAAATTTGATTTAACTCTCCCTGATTTTTGTTGCGTGGCAAATAGCCAATATCTGTTATGCTAGTGTCGTCAGCAAACTCATTAAAAAAGTGCCCTAAAATAGACCCTTGATGTACACCACACTTAAGCTCAGCCTTGAAGATGTGCGGCCAGCTAACATAAAACACTACAATCAATTCGAGAAATAGCTTCTGAGCCAATTAGGTATATTGACAACTATAACAGAATATTCGCGTTTCTTAAACATCACCTCCGAGTCAATAATTTCAAAAAAATTAAGATAAAACTTTCTAAACCATGTTGCTAATTGGCCTTAAAATTTTAATTAGTTCGGTAATTGCCTCTATTGGTTGGAATCTTTGCGGATGACAAAATGTTTGCAATGGAGAAAAAATAGGCACTCGGAGTACGTATACATCTGATTAAAAACAACCCTTTCCTATATTTTACACCATAATTTTAGACTAAAAAAGTATCACGAAGGCTTTCACGATTTCACGAAAAACTCTTTGTTCAACTCACAATGATATTGACTCCAGATGATAAATTAATCACTAGTCTCAATATAATACCATATAATTTCTTGTTGCCGTTTGAACTATTTGTGTGCGATACTTTATCGTTTGTTTCGAGTTTCCACCTCAATATGAACAAATAACTAATTGGTAAATAAGAAAGTAGGGTTAGAATCAATATGGGAATTCAGCTTTGGATTTCTCCTTCTGATAATTATTTTTTTCCATTGAATTGATTCAGTAATTCAAAGATTCGACGTGAAACCCCAAAACAACAAAAGCTTCGGTTTGTAAAAGTTTTTTTTTCAACTTTTCTTTGTTCAATTGGGTTTCAACCGTAGAATTCTGAAGTGTTGAATAGTTTGTTTTTTGTTTGCTGCTTTTGAACACCAAAATTTTGAATTTGTTGAACTGTTGAAAGTAATATGAAACTGCCAAGAAGTGCTGTGGTTGCTCAAAAACCAAAATTCAAAAAACAATGAGCTGAAAAAAGTTTTTCACATCAACTGATTAAAAAAAAATGTTTCAGATCTAACAACAGTTGTATCAATATCTATTACTGTCAGCTTAAACCTACACCAAATAGAAACTAGAAAGAAAAGTGATTTGTTTCCAACGCAGCATACATTAAAGAAGACAAACTTGATATCAAATGATACAACACTTTCACTACCCCCGACCCAATAATGTTCAGTATCAAAATTGAACTTCCTACTGTTTCGAAAATTAAATCTAATTCAATAAAAGCACTTGTCTTTGTTAAAAGAGACCAAAAGAGGAGAGAATACGGGACTAATGATCAATTTACAGTCTTCACAATTATACTTTATCACGTAATTTCAATTTAGTGCAGCAAAGTAAATTTTTTTTTGAAAAACACATTTTTAGCATTGAGAAAGGACTGAAGAAAACTACCCTTTGATGTGAGCACAGCCGAGCAAATTTGTATTGAGCTGTTAACACCTGCAAAGAGTAAACCCAAAAAAGGAAATTCAACACAAAAGCCGGATTGAATACAAAAAGAGCAAATCATTTTTTAATTAAATAACAAAAAAATGAACTGGTTTATTCTTTTTTTAAAAAAGAAATTGAAAAGATGATTTCACTCCAGATAATAAAAAAATTCGCGCTATACAGAGCCATATATTTCCTTATTTCACACCTTTTGAAGAACAAAGAGAACATTTGTTCGAACTGCTAAACCAAAACTAACAAATTACAAACCAATTTGTCAGTACTATTGCTAAATATGGAAGCAGGGCTGCAATTAGCACGAGAATTGAGCTTTGGATGGTCTTTTCTGATAAATTTGTTTACCACTCGGTTTATTCAGTATATTATAGATTCAATGTGAGTCTTCAAAACAACCAAGATACTTTGATTTGGAAAATTTCTTCATGGACATTTTTCGATTCGACTTTCAATCGTAAGCCTAAAAATTGCTTGAACCCACTTTTGGTATGCCTTGCTTTGAGGCGAAGTCAAATTTTAAACTTTATTTTACTTTTTACGTTCTTGTTGTACTTAATTTCTGCAAAAATGTCGGCTACTTGCTTAATACAAGAGTTAGAATGATCAAAAGAGTGATCTCTGATTGAAGTTCTTTTTCAAATGCTGGTAATCTAAAGCACTTTTTCTGGGAGAGTTTCTTCACTTTAACTGGATGATTCAGAAAAAAAATCTACAAGTTTCTGCAATTTCGTGAGCTTTTTTGTTTTGTCATATAAGAACCACAGGAAAAATTTCTTTTATTTGGTATTTAGGAATCTTTTGGACAAAAAATGAGACGAGCAAGTTTTTGATTAATCCGCTATTCTAGTAGCTTCTAAACTGCCAATTTTAAAAAACTATTCGATTCCACTGCTGTACATCAAATTACAGTTAAAAAATGTCACGAAAGTTTCAAGTGTTCTAGTTATTGCATATAACAGTCAGAGTGTTTTGGGAAAGGAGTTTCTGGAAACAATTGTCTAGTATTTCAACAAAGCACGTTTTATCATTTTTCGGTTTGTTGCAGAGGCAGATCAACTAAATGGAATCCTTCGGCATAAATAAAAGCTGCTATTTACTTTTTAAGTGAGATTTCCAATTTTTTCACAATTTCTATGAATTTTCGTAACTGAAACATTTCACCTAACTAAACAAACCCTTGCAGAAAAAATTATATATCCTTGCTTTAGTAAAGCTTAGCCTTCATTTATATTACTTAATCAGGTTTCTGATAAACAAACAATTAGGGGTATACATTCTTGGTTGCAAACTAAAGCTTCAAAAATTGTTCAAAAATTAAAGCTTCAAAACTTTTTCCCAGAGCATTTGCTCACGTCATAGAAATTGGTTGCCATTTCTAAACTTCTTTCAAAACTTGTACAATTTCCATCAAAAAGACTCCTGAGTGGGGCAAACCTTCGAATGTTTGTACATTACTCAAATTCTTGCTTGTGGTTAAAAACTTATTTCTTCCACATTTGAATTTTTCTTTTCTTCGAGGAAAACAGCGTTCAAAGAATAACACTGTTTTACTGGATAATCAACGAGATCTTCTCTTTGGCAAGCGCAAGGTGATGTTTCCTTTCTTTTAGGCTCTGATCTCTCGATTGAGCTATATTTTACTGAGATATTGTGTGATTGAGGCTTTCATTTTTTGTCATAAAGTTTCAAGATATATGAAATAATCTTTTTCATTGAACTTCGATTAAATTCCATGACTGTTTTACATAGTATGATCTTCTTCTTTTGACACAATTGTAATGGACTCAAGAGCTTGCATGGTCAATAAGTAATTCTTTGCTATTGGTCTTTCGGCGTTCGGCAGAAAAAACTAGGCAGTTGGCTGTCTGGCGGTGGCTGTCGATCCAAATAATCATCCAAAAAAATGAGAGCCGACCAGCTTCAATCATCAAACAAAGCATCCTTTAATATAAGTCGACCTCTACTAATGATTCAACAAATAATACATCATATATTCCAGCTATCAATCTCCTTTCTAGCACCACAAAACGAAAGCTTTTATAGTGTAGTCGTAGTGCAATTGCTATTAAAGCTAACGGAAATTTACTTCGACATTCATGGGACAAAAAAAATGCAACTTGATTTCCAAGAGGAAACGAACAAATTTTTCTTCGTTTAGTTTTAGAAAAAAAATCCAACACTTTCAAAAGATGGCACATAAACCAATTATTGACTTTTCAGAGTACTATAATTTTTTGTACATTAAATTGGGCGTAGCCGCACAGGCAGGCAAGCTTGTCATAACACGTTCAATCCAATGAACCCAAAATCTCAAATTTGTGAGAATAACTTTTGAGAAACCGAAAAAAAATCCAAAATTATGGGTCAAAAATTCAACCAACAGATTTTTTCGAAGGATGTAGATAGTAGGGTAAAATACAAAGAGACAAATGGGGTATGCAAGCACACAGAGGAGTAGACGCTCTTTTTATTAAAACATCTTTTTTTGATTATTGGTAGAGTAGTTTTCTAATGAACTAAAACTTTTGTTCAAATGTGAAAAATATTTCGAAAGCGTCTCATAAAAGTAAAAATAAAAACCCAACCCCATACATTTTCATATCACCCAATTTTATCGAGCAGAAGTTTTTGTCGTCAAAATTACAAAAAAAGTTTGACTAAGCCGAATCAACATCAGCCGAAACTATTAAGTCGCAAAAAAGAAAGCAGTTCAAAATGAGATATGGTAAAATGACAAACCACAGAACTTTCAATTATGGTAGAAAGTTTCAATCAAAATAAAATGCAGGCTTTGAAATTTAGCTTGATAAAAATTGGTAACATATAAAATAGAAGATATTTTGCACAAAACCGACGAAAATTAGACCAAAAATCATAAATAAAAAAACAACGTTTTTTCGATAAAATTATTTGAAAACTTAATTACTGCCACAAACGTACTCCACCTAATAACTTCTACCTATATGAGGTACTTTTAATTATTTTTTCAAGAAATTGAGCATGACTTCAAATTTAGTTTTCCTAAATTGACCATTTTGTGACAAAAAGTTATTACCGGGAAAAAGGTCTAGTACCCGGTTGCAATGCCCTTGTTCATCGCTAGGGTAAAGAACACAAAGACAGAAAACTTTTTCGAATTTTTTGAAAACTTCCTTTCTTTTAGGTTCTGATCTCTCGATTTAGCTATGTTTTACTGAGATATTGTGTGATTGAGGCTTTCATTTTTTGTCATAAAATTTCAAGATATATGAAATAACCTTTTTCATTGAACTTTGAGTAAATTCCATGACTGTTTTACATGGTATGAATTTCTTCTTTTGACACAATTGTAATGGCCTCAAGGGCTTGCATGGTCAATATCAGTCATTCTTTGCCATTGGTCTTTCAGGCGTTCGGCAGAAAAACTAGGCAGTTGGCTGTCTGGCGGTGGCTGTCGATCCAAATAATCATCCAAAAAAATGAGAGCCGACCAGCTTCAATCATCAAACAAAGCATCCTTTAATATAAGTCGACCTCTACTAATGATTCAACAAATAATACATCATATATTCCAGCTATCAATCTCCTTTCTAGCACCAAAAAACGAAAGCTTTTATAGTCTAACCGTAGTGCAATTGCTATTGAAGCTAACGGAAGAAACTTACTTCGACATTCATGGGACCAAAAAAATGCAACTCGATTTCCAAGAGGAAATGAACAAATTTTTCTTCGTTTAGTTTTAGAAAAAAAATCCAACACTTTCAAAAGATGGCACATAAACCAATTATTGACTTTTCAGAGTACTATAATTTTTTGTACATAAAAATGGGCGTAGCCGCACAGGCAGGCGAGCTTGTCATAACACGTTCCATCCAATGAACCCAAAATCTCGAATTTGTGAGAATAAAGTTTGAGAAACCGAAAAAAAAATCCAAAATTATGGGTCAAATATTCAACCAACAGACTTTTTCGAAGGATTTAGATGGTAGGGTAAAATACAAAGAGGCAAATGGGGTATGCAAGCACACAGAGGAGTAGACGCTCTTTTTATTAAAACATCTTTTTTGATTATTGGTAGAGTAGTTTTCTAATGAACTATAACTTTTGTTCAAACGTGAAAAATATTTCAAAGCGTCTCATAAAAGTAAAAATAAAAACCCAACCCCATACATTTTCATATTACCCAATTTTATCGATCAGAAGTTTTTGTCGTCAAAATTACAAAAAAGTTTGACTAAGCCGAATCAACATGAGCCGAAACTATTAAGTCGTAAAAAAGAAAGCAGTTCAAAATGAGATATAGTAAAATGACAAACCACAGAACTTTCAATTATGGTAGAAAGTTTCAATCAAAATAAAATCAATGGCTTTGAAAATTAGCTTGATAAAAGTTGGTAACATAAAAAATAGAAGATATTTTGCACAAAACCGACGAAAATTAGACCAAAAAATATAAATAAAAAAAACTACGTTTTTTCGATAAAATTATTTGAAAATTTAATTACTGCCACAAACGTACTCAACCTATTAACTACTAACTATATGAGGTACTTTTAACTAATTTTTCAAAAAATTTAGCATGTCTTGAAATTTATTTTTCCTAAATTGACCATTTTGTGACGAAATTTATTACCGGGAAAAAGGTCTAATACCCGGTTGCAATGCCCTTGTTCATCGCAAGTGTAAAGAACACAAAGACAGAAAACTTTTTCAAATTTTTTGAAATTTTCCTTTCTTTTAGGCTCTGAATTTTTCTTTTTTTTTAGGCTCTGATCTCTCGATTTAGCTATATTTTACTGAGATATTGTGTGATTGAGGCTTTCATTTTTTGTCATAAAATTTCAAGATATATGAAATAATCTTTTTCATTGAACTTTGAGTAAATTCCATGACTGTTTTTTATGGTATGATCTTCTTCTTTTGACACAATTGTAATGGACTCAAGGGCTTGCATGGTCAATATCAGTCATTATATGCTATTGGTCTTTCGGCGTTCGGCAGAAAAAACTAGGCAGTTGGCTGTCTGGCGGTGGCTGTCGATCCAAATAATCATCCAAAAAAATGAGAGCCGACCAGCTTCAATCATCAAACAAAGCATCCTTTAATATAAGTCGACCTCTACTAATGATTCAACAAATAATACATCATATATTCCAGCTATCAATCTCCTTTCTAGCCCCACAAAACGAAAGCTTTTATAGTGTAATCGTAATGCAATTGCTATTAAAGCTAACGGAAATTTACTTCAACATTCATGGGACCAAAAAAATGCAACTTGATTTCCAAGAGGAAATGAACAAATTTTTCTTCGTTTAGTTTTAGAAAACAAGTCCAACACTTTCAAAAGATGGCGTATAAACCAATTATTGACTTTTCAGAGTACTATAATTTTTTGTACATAAAATTGGGCGTAGCCGCACAAGCAGGCGAGCTTGTCATAACACGTTCCATCGAATGAACCCAAAATCTCAAATTTGTGAGAATAACTTTTGAGAAACCAAAAAAAATCCAAAATTATGGGTCAAATATTCAACCAACAGAATTTTTCGAAGGATTTAGATAGTAGGGTAAAATACAAAGAGACAAATTGGGTATGCAAGCACACAGAAGAGTAGACGCTCTTTTTATTAAAACATCTTTTTTGATTATTGGTAGAGTAGTTTTCTAATGAACTATAACTTTTGTTCAAATGTGAAAAATATTTCGGAAGCGTCTCATAAAAGTAAAAATGAAAACCCAACCCCATACATTTTCATTTTACCCAATTTTATCGAGCAGAAGTTTTTGTCGTCAAAATTACAAAAAAAGTTTGACTAAGCGGAATCAACATCCGCCGAAACTATTAAATCGCAAAAAAGAAAGCAGTTCAAAATGAGATATAGTAAAATGACAAACCACAGAATTTTCAATTATGGTAGAAAGTTTCAATCAAAATAAAATCCAGGCTTCGAAAATTAGCTTGATAAAAATTGGTAACATATAAAATAGAAGATATTTTGCACAAAACCGACGAAAATTAGACCAAAAAACATAAATTAAAAAAAGGTTTTTTCGATAAAATTATTTGAAAACTTAATTACTGCCACAAACGTACTCCAACTATTAACTACTACCTATATGAGGTACTTTTATTTAATTTTTCAAGAAAAAGAGCATGTCTTGAAATGTAGTTTTTCTAAATTGACCATTTTGTGACGAAACTTATTACCGGGAAAAAGGTCTAATACCCGGTTGCAATGCCCTTGTTCATCGCAAGGGTAAAGAACACAAAGACAGAAAACTTTTTCGAATTTTTTTGAAAACTTCCTTTCTTATAGGCTCTGAATGTTTCTTTTTTTTAGCCTATTATCTCTCGATTTAGCTATATTTTACTGAGATACTGTGTGATTGAGGCTTTCATTTTTTGTCATAAAGTTTCAAGATATATGAAATAATCTTTTTAATTGAACTTCGATTAAATTCCATGACTGTTTTACATAGTATGGTCTTCTTCTTTTGACACAACTGTAATGGACTCAAGAGCTTGCATGGTCAATATCAGTAATTCTTTGCTATTGGTCTTTCAGGCGTTCGGCAGAAAAAACTAGGCAGTTGGCTGTCTGGCGGTGGCTGTCGATCCAAATAATCATCTAAAAAAATGAGAGCCGACCAGCTTCAATCATCAAACAAAGCATCCTTTAATATGAGTCGACCTCTACTAATGATTCAACAAATAATACATCATATATTCCAGCTATCAATCTCTTTTCTAGCCAAAACGAAAGCTTTTATAGTGTAATCGTAGTGCAATTGCTATTAAAGCTAACGAAAATTTACTTCAACATTCATGGGACCAAAAAAGTGCAACATGATTTCCAAGAGGAAATAAACAAATTTTTCTTCGTTTAGTTTTAGAAAACAAGTCCAACACTTTCAAAAGATGGCACATAAACCAATTATTGACTTTTCAGAGAGATATAATTTTTTGTACATTAAATTGGGCGTAGCCGCACAGGCATGCGAGCTTGTCTAACACGTTCCATCCAATGAACCCAAAATCTCAAATTTGTGAGAATAACTTTTGAGAAACCGAAAAAAATCTAAAATTATGGGTCGAAGATTCAACCAACAGACTTTTTTGAAGGGTGTAGACAGTAGGGTAAAATACAAAGAGACATATGGGGTATGCAAGCACACAGAGGAGTAGACGCTTTTTTTATTAAAACATCTTTTTTTGATTATTGGTAGAGTAGTTTTCTAATGAACTAAAACTTTTGTTCAAATGTGAAAAATATTTCGAAAGCGTCTCATAAAAGTAAAAATAAAAACCCAACCCCATACATTTTCATATTATCCAATTTTATCGAGCAGAAGTTTTTGTCGTCAAAATTACAAAAAAGTTTGACTAAGCCGAATCAACATCAGCCGAAACTAATAAGTCGCAAAAAAGAAAGCAGTTCAAAATGAGATATGGTAAAATGACAAACCACAGAACTTTCAATTAAGGTAGAAAGTTTTAATCAAAATAAAATCCAGGCTTTGAAAATTAGCTTGATAAAAATTGGTAACATATAAAGTAGAAGATATTTTGCACAAAACCGACGAAAATTAGACCAAAAAACATAAATAAAAAAAACAACGTTTTTGCGATAAAATTATTTGAAAACTTAATTACTGCCACAAACGTACTCCACCTATTAAATACTACCTATATGAGGTTTTATTAATATAATTTTTCAAGAAATTGAGCATGACTTGAAATTTAGTTTTCCTAAATTGACCATTTTGTGACAAAAGTTATTACCGGGAGAAAGGTCTAGTACCCGGTTGCAATGCCCTTGTTCATCGCAAGGGTAAAGAACACAAAAACAGAAAACTTTTTCGAATTTTTTGAAAACTTCCTTTCTTCTAGGCTCTGAATGTTTCCTTTTTTTTAGGCTCTGATCTCTCGATTTAGCTATATTTTTCTGAGATATTGTGTGATTGAGGCTTTCGTTTTTTGTCATAAAATTTCAAGATATATGAAATAATCTTTTTCATTGAACTTTGAGTAAATTCCATGACTGTTTTACATGGTATGATCTTCTTCTTTTGAAACAATTGTAATGGACTTGCATGGTCAATATCAGTCATTCTTTGCTATTGGTCTTTCGGCGTTCAGCAGAAAAAACTAGGCAGTTGGCTATCTGGCGGTGGCTGTCGATCCAAATAATCATCCAAAAAAATGAGAGCCGACCAGTTTCAATCATCAAACAAAGCATCTTTTAATATAAGTCGACCTCTACTAATGATTCACCAAATAATACATCATATATTCCAGCTATCAATCTCCTTTCTTCTTTCTAGCACCACAAAACGAAAGCCTTAACAGTGTAGTCGTAGTGCAATTGCTATTAAAGCTAACGGAAATTTACTTCGACCTTCATGGGACCAAAAAATTGCAACTTGATTTCCAAGAGGAAATAAACAAATTTTTCTTCGTTTAGTTTTAGAAAAAAAGTCCAACACTTTCAAAAGATGGCACATAAACCAATTATTGACTTTTCAGAGTACTATAAATTTTCGTACATTAAATTGGGCGTAGCCGCACAGGCAGGCAATCTTGTCATAACACGTTCCATCCAATGAACCCAAAATCTCAAATTTGTGAGAATAACTTTTGAGAATAACTTTCGGTCATAGTATGGTCTTCTTCTTTTGACACAATTGTAATGGACTCAAGAGCTTGCATGGTCAATATCAGTAATTCTTTGCTATTGGTCTTTCAGGCGTTCGGCAGAAAAAACTAGGCAGTTGGCTGTCTGGCGGTGGCTGTCGATCCAAATAATTATCCAAAAAAATGAGAGCCGACCAGCTTCAATCATCCAACAAAGCATCCTTTATTATATGTCGACCTCTACTAATGATTCAACAAATAATACATCATATATTTCAGCTATCAATCTCCTTTCTAGCACCACAAAACGAAAGCTTTTATAGTGTAGTCGTAGTGCAATTGCTATTAAAGCTAACGGAAATTTACTTCGACATTCATGGGACCAAAAAAATGCAAATTGATTTCCAAGAGGAAATGAACAAATTTTTCTTCGTTTAGTTTTAGAAAAAAGTCCAACTTTTTCAAAAGATTGCACATAAACCAATTATTGACTTTTCAGAGTACTATTATTTTTTTTACATTAAATTGGGCGTAGCCGCACAGGCAGGCGAGCTTGTCATAACACGTTCCATCCAATGAACCCAAAATCTCAATTTGTGAGAATAACGTTTGAGAAACCGAAAAAAAATCCAAACTTATGGGTCAAATATTCAACCAACAGACTCTTTCGAAGGATGTAGATAGTAGGGTAAAATACAAAGAGACAAATGGGGTATGCAAGCACACAGAGGAGTAGACGCTCTTTTTATTAATACATCTTTTTATGATTATTGGTAGAGTAGTTTTCTAATGAACTAAAACTTTTGTTCAAATGAGAAAAAAATATCGAAAGCGTCTCATAAAAGTAAAAATAAAAACCCAACCCCATACGTTTTCATATTACCCAATTTTATCGAGCAGAAACTTTTTGTCGTCAAAATTATAAAAAAAAGTTGGTTAAGCCGAATCAACATCAGCCGAAACTATTAAGTCGCAAAAAAGAAAGCAGTTCAAAATGAGATATGGTAAAATGACAAACCACAGAACTTTCAATTATGGTAGAAAGTTTCAATCAAAATAAAATCCAGGCTATGAAAATTAGCTTGATAAAAATCGGTAACATATAAAATAGAAGATATTTTGCACAAAACCGACGAAAATTAGACCAAAAAATATAAATAAAAAAACAACGTTTTTTCTATAAAATTATTTGAAATTTTAATTACTGCCACAAACGTACTCGACCTATTAACTACTACCTAAATGAGGTACTTTCATTTAAATTTTCAAGAAATTGAGCATGTCTTGAAATTTAGTTTTTCTAAATCGACCATTTTGTGACGAAAGTTATTACCGGGAAAAATGTCTACTACCCGGTTGCAATGCCCTTGTTCATCGCAAGGGTAAAGAACACAAAGACAGAAAATTTTTTCGAATTTTTTGAAAACTTCAAAAATTTTTGATGGAAGTCAGTTTAAAAGCAAGTTCGGGCAATCTGTCAAAAAAGTTGCGGGCCGACCGGTTTAGGAAGTATGAAGAATACATCAAATTATTATCATAATGTTACAATTGGTTGCCCAAAATTGCTTGTTGCCAAAGTTATTGTTTTAGCTTTAAAAATCAAGTAAACTATCTAATTTTTAACGCCTGAAATTACTGCCCTATTTTATTTTGAAAAATTAACTATTAACTTTGTACTGATGATTTTTTTGTTAATTCATTGACACAGTGCTTCCTTTTATTGCGCATGCCATTAGGTTCAATTGATTTTTACCTCTTCAAACTATTTAATTAATTGGCTTTGGAACTGAAAATCATCAAAAAATTTGAACAATTTTGAGCACAAAATGATTTTGTACTGATGATTTCTAGTTAATTCAGGGTCGCAAGTCTTCAATATGCTGCTCATTGCTTTTTATTCAATTGCTTCGCTAATGTATCAACTTTTTTGACACTGAAAATTAACAGCAACTTTTATAAAAAACTTTGAGTCAAAATTTGAAATTAGTCCAAATGATTTTCAGTTAGATCAAGATCGCAATGCTTCGTTTTATAGCTCATGCTCATCTGTTCGTAAAGCTTTGCATCTTTTATAACTTGCTTATGAAGCTTTCGCAGCCCAGAAATAATTTTAAAAATTTTTAAGTAAAACCTGTAAGATTCTTTGCAATTTTTGTTTTTTGTCTTCAAGACTCGAATAGTTTTCTAAAGATTTTTACCGATTTTCAAGATTCTTGACACGATCTTACCAGGTTTTCAAAGGTTTTCTTCAATTTTTAAAAAAGATTCTTCAAGATTTGCTGAGGCTTGGGTGAACTAAAACTTCTTCGCCATTTCTTTACAATTCATAAAAATTAGTGTTCACCATTGCATCGCACACTTCGAAAACATGACATGACTAATTTAAAAATGTTTAGTTTCAGCCCTTAACATGAACGAAAACTTTCGTCATAATCCTATATGATATTGTGCAGCCTATAGGTGTAGGGCGACAATTCGTAACAGGTGGAAATCCGTAACATGCGACCATTCGTAACAAGCGACATTTCGTAACAAGACAGTGGCAAGAGGAATACGCTTGCTCCGGTTCACTCCGCTGCATTTACATCCGGCACGATAGGATAAAACTGCGCGTGAATCAGTGTTCTCCGCTTAGTCTACTGTTGTAAATTGTGGCTTGTTGCGAATTGTCGCCTCACGGCCTATAAGAACCGCACTGATATACGCACGACGCTTATAGAGGAGCAAAAAATTTATTACATGAAAACAAATGCTCAAATAATAAAGGCAAGCGTGCCAATTACGTTACAGCGCGGAGTACAAAATTTAGCCTCAGTTGAAAATAGCAAAAATGTCAAACGTTTAGCTTTCTTGCTAGCAACTTATCCCATTACATGTTTAAATGGCTTTCAGCAGTATAACGGATCCTAAGTTTTTGCGATAGATCGTTTTCAAACTTTTAAAAATCTATTTACGGTTGCTAAAATGTGCAAATTAAAACAATTTAGGCTGAACAAAAACTGTTTGAAAAATTCTTTAAATTAATTCACAAATAGTCTAAACTGATAAAAGGATAGCGCAACTTTTTTTCAGACCATCAAAACATAATTAGTTGATTTTAACAAATTAAAACTATCGGTGTAACCTAAAAACATTAGCAAAGCACACGAGTTTCCGGTACAGTCATAAATTCGTCTTCATCCAATGCGCTGTAAAAATTTACCCAAGTAGAGCTAAAATTTATACGAAAAGAAAAGTTTTTGAAAACTTTTGTAAAAATTAATATTATAATAGTCAACAATTAACCGGAATTCTGCAGTTTAACGTTTACCATTGTTTTTGACCAGTGCCAATCCAGGCAAAATAAAACTTTTTGTGCAGAAAATCTCAAGTTGTGGCTGAAACTGTGATAATACCATCAAAAATCATTAAACCCAACTAATGATGCGGATCTATGAACTCACCAGCGGATTTAGAGGGGAGGCGGACGCCCTCCCCTCCCCACTTTTTTCAGGGATTTGACCCTCTGCCGACTCAGAGGGTCCCATTTTTGTATTATTTTGAGATATACACTTTTGACTGACGGACCCCAAAATTTTTCAAAAAAGCGCCTTTGGTGCAAAAATATGCTATTTTTGATGGGGGAGCCTGCGCCGAAGAAACGCTATTTTTTGGTCGAAACCTTGCAAAAGTCAGTAAAAAGCCTTTTTTGGCCTGTTTTTTTCTCAAAAATTTGTGCGGAAAATTTTGTCAAAATTGGGTCTTTATAGTGATTTGGGAGAATTCACAAAATAAATTTGTTCGACCTAAAAATAAGTTTTTGAATTTGTTTTTAAATCTGCCCCCCCCCCCGAGAAAATCCTAGATCTGACCTTGTCTACACTTCTTATGTAAAAGTAAAAGTTCAATATAACTCAAAATAGACGTTTAGTTGCCTTGATTGACTCAGTTTTGACTATCTGAACTACACATGACTTATACGAGAAAACAACCAATGAAAGCTGACAAATGATGCCATGAGTTCAAAATGAATGTTTAAAAGAATTTGTCCTGCGTAATTTGTTTCGCTGGTCAAAAGACGCAAATTGGCCAGTAAAGCGATATAATATAGGCCAAAACAAAACAAAAAAAAGCCAAAAGGAAAACAGAAAAGCTGAAAAAAAATTATTTTGAAAAAGTTGAAAAAGAACTTTTATTAGGGTTTTTGGCATTTTGTGCGATCCAAAGGTAAGCATAAAAAATTTTCTTTCAAGGAAACGAATCAGAATTAGGTCAGTCAGCTGATCAAAACATATGCCGAAATCATTTGGGCAGAATAAAGATTTTAAGCGAAAAAAAGCATAAAAAGTCAAGGTAGTAAAGTTACAAACATCAAAGTTAAATCAGAACACTAAAAGATTTATTATGTTTGGAAAGCTAGAAAAAACAGCAACCCTGCTTTATGAAAAATAAGCAGACAAATAATAAGACGACACTTTTTTTGTGAACGGAATTTTTTCCGTTTGATAAGAAAAACAGATCCTGTCAGATTCGAACCCAGGACCTTTGCCGTCCCGGGCGTATTTGTTGCTACCAGACCAAGTGTTCCGGAGAAAAAATTTATTGGCGGGAAAAAAGTCTATCGCAAGAGTAAACTTTAATTGAGCATGATCCATAACTATACATTTACCATTTTTGTATAAGTAGTTAATTTACTGATCAAAAACACCAATTGGCAAGACCGAAACCAAATTTTACAAATGAGCTGCGTTAAATACCCATGACAAAAACAAAAGAGTCAACATATCTCATATTAGACTTTTAGTTGCCTTGATTGGCTCAGTTTTGACCATCTGAACTACGCATGACTTAAACGAGAAAACAATCAAGGAAGTCTGACAAATGATGCCATGAGTTCAAAATGAATGTTTAAAAAAAACTCCAATTGGCAAGACCGAAACCAAATTTTACAGTTGAGCTGCTTAAATACCCATGACAAAAACAAAAGAGTCATAGCAAAACCATTAAAATGAAAAAAAAATCAATTAAATAAAGTGATTTGTTTTGACGATCATCATTCTGATCTAAGGCTAAATATGTTACCAGTATAGCTTTTTCATCAATAATTTTCAAGTAGACAAAATGATTTTATCACAAGAAACAAAGACACAAAACTACCTAACATTGCTTTTACCAGCGTTTCCAAGATCTATTGAGACTAGGGAAACTAATAGTGAGACTAGTTTTGGACTAAGGAGATTCACAAATCTATCCAGCCGAGAGAAACATATGGTAAGTTAAGGCAATAGTTACTCAATGAGGTAACTCGGTCTAATCTCATGAGTTCAATGAACAGTTTAGCGACCCTTTTGGAACCAGATATAAACTTTATTTATTATTTGGTTATAAATTGGATATTTTATCTCTATAAAATATTTAATATTAACCAATCACGATCCATCTAACTAACAACCCACTTATTTGTAAGTGCTGAAATTACTTGTAATTTCAGCACCAGAGAGATTTGAATTTAACTTAGGAATTAGTTACCTCTCCAAGAGAACTTTAGCAATCGCAATAAGCCAGTATACTCTAGATCTATTGAGACTAGCAGAGACTACTTAAACACCCTGAGACTAGTAGATATAAGAGTAAGATTAGGATCGGTATTAGACTAAGAAGTTGCACGAAACTATCCGGCCGAAAATAAGATAGCGTGACGAGCAGACGGTTACCCTATCCGAAATTACTCTATGAGTGAAACCTAGAACCTAACTCACCTGGTGCGACCATAAGTCTCGATCGAGACCTTAAAAAACAAATTCGCTTAGAACTACCAGATAGATTAGAATTAGACAAAAATATTATCAAAACTGTTTCATGATAATAATCTAATTGAAATGTCTCTACGACTCAATAGATCAGAACCGCTACTCCGCGCAATACTAGAACTACCAGGCGTTGGAAGAAGACCTCGGACAAGAGACGATCTACGACTACGAAGGAACTTACCATTAAGTTTCATGGTCGTACGGCAAAAGCCAGACCAAATTTTTATATTTAGAATATTATTAACAAAGAATTTAGATTTTCATTTACAAACATAGAAACCTTGAAGAAAAATCTTCAATGAGTCCTGAAGGCGCTAAATCCTATTTACTATTGTACAATAACGATTTATAAAAACATCTTAAATCGTTCCCTCTAAGTCTGCAGTAAAATTTAAAAAGATATCTGAAAAATATATTTATTGAAAGAAAAAATAAAAATTAGTTGACATGATTATTAATTATTAGTATATACAAATCATCCTGGCATCCCCAGCGTCATCACCTAAACATAATAGCAATAATTTAAACCACTAATATCATCAAACACTAAAATTTTTTATCAAATACATTCAAATTATCTTTAAAGGCTAATCCAAATTTTTACCTTTCTTTCATCCCAACTTGTTCAATCTTAAACTAGATCATCAAGGCCTATCCTTGGATCAAACAGAACATCTTTTGTGCCATTCTGCCAGATGGCACAGCGCAACCTTCCGGCGACACGAGAAAAAACGAATAAAGGCCTTATTAACGAAAAAGTATTGCGAAGGAGGGTAGGAATATTCTAGAATTTTTATTTTCAAAATTTCGATTGAAAAGTGAATATTTCTGAGAAATACAAAAAGACGGCCATTTTGACGAAAAACGACGAAAAAGCAGAACAACGCCAAATAGTGTGAAAAACGGTCGCGCAAGAGACGAGAAATACGAAGCCTCTTATCGTGGCAACAAAGCACGATAAGACCCTTATCAGCAGATATTAGTGGAGAAGGAAGCTTCAGTGGGGAAGGAATATACCACGGAACCCTCCCGGGACACAAATTGGAAGAGATAAGAGCGTTATTGCAGGAATATCACGTGAGCGGAGGCTTGGTCCCCCAGAGACTGTTTTATGTGAAGGGACTGTATAAAACTGACTGTATAGGTACTTGGATATCGTGAAACTTTAAATTAACACCGGTATAGTTTGATATTTTAGAATATGAGTAGCTAGAAAGAGGAAAGGGTCAATCCATCTCCAATGGATTTAATATAGAACTGTCACACAAAAACATATTAAATTAGGTTGTTCGAGCCGTGTTTTTAATGGCAATCACGTAGTCTGAGAATCCGAGACTCAGCTATGTGGTTGTGTTCGCATGTAAACGAAAGCTGATCAAAAGTCGTTAAAAATAGTAACTTTTTACTTAGCCCTAAACAGACCAGAAAATCAACTGGCAAGGTCGAGACGTTGAAAAACGAGTAGGATTAAGGTAATTGACGCCTGCCAGTCGTTAATAGGTACTTTTTCTACGCTTCGTCGCTGTGTAGTATTTGGGCGAATGTTACATAGACGTTTTTATGGCGCTCCTGGGTGGGCCTGTCAAATCATGATCAGCAAGCGTTTCAGCGACGAACCCTCCGCTCTGGGCGCATGCCCGAGTTAGAGGCCTTAATGACCGTTATTGTACTAGGGGGAAGGTGCGTACCCTCCGTCCAGTACTATTTAGCTTTTTAACTTAGTTAACACCGAAAATTCCGGGGGCCGGAGGGTTAGAGGTGGGAAGTCATGAGCCCGCTTGTCCCAAGGTCCCGGGACCAAAAACAATTAAAGAAAAAGCGTAAAACCAAACAAAAACAGTGTATAACCAACAAAAAGCCAAAAACAAATTCATTTGAAAACAAAAAAGTACAAAAAACAGTAAAAAATCCAAAAAAGACCAAAAACAGTAAAAAACGTAAAGTGACAGTTTATATGTTATTTCCGGACGAGATGTGATCTGACCTTCCTATTTGTTGTTGTTTCAGATTGATTTATATCGTTTCTGATAGAAAGATTGTGTGTTTTGGTGAAGGGTTGGATACCCTCCCTCGAGTGTAATTTGAGTGTTTAAGCACGTTAATGGTGATTTTGCCGGTGACCGGAGGGTAGGGTGGCAAGCTGACCAACGTGTTCCATACTCAACAGGCACATCAGGGACAACATCTGCAATTACTGTTGGGTATCGTTGAAGCAATTTCAGTATCGTTCGGGTACTATTTCATTAAAACTTAAGTGGTGGGGGGCACGATTGGCGTGGTCCGATTGTACCCTCCATCGATTAGAAATTTCCGAGTTAATGGTCTTAATTCGGGTATTTTGGTGCAAAGGAGGGTATAGTACTATTCATTAACGACTACTAATAGGTCATTATCCTTATTACATATTACTTATCTCCTAATTAGACCCAAGAAACACCCAAATTTTGTCGAAAATTATCGATTTTCGACCAAACTGTAGACCCCAAATTTTTGGATATCCGAGCTTTTCCGAACAGCAAAAAGCTTTTATATAGGGAGTAGCTACGTAGTTCGATCCCCCTAACTAGAGAAACCGAGTGAGAAAAGACTCAGTGAAAGTTGGAGAAAACCAAAATTTTTCGGTCAAAATTTCGATAATTTTCGGAATTTTCTCAATCTGTTTTGGGGATCGAGTTTTTGAGTTTTTAGAGTTAGAGCAATAAAATTTTTTGTGTTAGGAGCGTGCTAGCATAACGTGCTCGGCTGTTAGAAAAATTCTTGAGTAACCCTCCGATTAGCTCCGTAGATAGAGCTAACGAATTAAGGATTGGGAAAGGAAGGAATCGGAGGAATCGGAGTTACTGGCCAAATTTTTGTCTCCAAACCAATTTTGATCTAGTTTTTTGCACTATTCCAGTGCCGTACAGGGCTACTACGCTCGTTTCAATTATTTTTAGGCACTTTCGATAGGAATTGCGGAAAAAGTTTCTCAGAACCTATATAGGTGAAAAAAGGCCGTTTGGACAAACACGTTTTTGGCAATTTCTCAAAGACTAGTCAACCGATCGGGATAATTTTGGTACCATAGGTCGACGTTTTGGACCATTTTTCTGGAACGCAACCGTTTTTGGGTTGATAATCTCGGAAAAGAAAAATTTTTTAGAATTTGTTGGTTCGGAGGGTCCAAATCACAGGTAACCCTCCGAGCGGCAGAAAATTTTATCAAAACACCTTTTTATCCAACTGGGAAGGTTTACCGTGTCAGCCAACCTAGTTTTAAGTCAGGTGGACCGCTTTTGGAGACTTTATCGCGGTAACATAACCTTTTTTCTTGATTTTTGGGGAACCCTCCGAAGTAACCCTCCGGAGTCAGCTAAACCCCTTAGCAACCCTCCTTAGTGGAAAATTTCCACGAGATCATCCAAAGCAGTTAAAACAGCCCCCCATAGAGAATTTAGCTTGTTTTGACGCTTCCTGAAGTTAATTGAAGGCCCTTCTAAGTGAGGTTCAGAAATTTGAAAATTTTGGAGGTACCCTCCGAAGTAACCCTCCGGAGCATATTCAGCATCTTATTGACCCTCCTTAGTAAATTTAAGGGGACCCTCCGAAGTAACTAGGGTGATCAAGGTACCCTCCGAAGTAGGCTAAGTGTCTTAACAACCCTCCGAAGTAACCCTCCGGAGTGTCTTAAACCTTCTAAACAACCTTCCTTGTTAGAAACTTGAGGGAACCTTTTGCGGCAATTTGGGAAACGGAAAATATCCATTTAATTAAAATCGTATTAGGATATTAGGCGTGCTTATTAGAATCATAAGAGCCCACTTTGACCCGGAAATTTGTGATCAACTTTGGATTCTAGATCGGGTGTATCAGTAGTACCCGAACAAAATTTTTTTTGATTGTGATTTTGGTTGTGCGGTTGCCTTGAGCTAATTAATAGGAAAGTTCGGGCAATCCGGGAACAAATAAAAGAAGACCTCGGTGAGTGTATTAGGCAAATACACACTCACTTGAGAAGAAAAGTTGTTCCCTACTCTCGTGCACTTGGAGTAGTCCGGGTGTGGGAGAGCTTTTTCATAGACTTTAGAAATTTTCGATCAGAGGTTGCCTTGAGCCACTTAATAGGACAGCTCGGGCAATCGCAGGGCACCTAAAAGAAGACCTCGGTGGGTGTATTAGGCAGATACACACCCACTTGAGAAGACTGTGTCCTGGGCTTTGTTCTTTCGGATCGTTCCGATTGGGGGAAGTCTTTTTCTTTAAGACTAAGTTTTATTGATCTGTTTCTGAATCATCACTGCTTTTTATCAAAGATTGTTTAATTTTAACAAAGCAGTGACTTGATAAATTGTGTGGCGATAAATTGATTCTGACAAAAGGTCGCTGTCACCTGTAGGCTATTCTTATCTGATTATCTATTGTGTTTTGTGTGTTGATTATATCTTGTGAAAATTTTGTGATACTGTTATACTATACGACAGGGTTGAGTTAGCATTATTTCAATACTGAGCAGGCCCTGTGTATGTGTAACTCTAACTGAGTCACTAAGATTGTCATTGAGAAACCTAAGGGACACTCTTGATACTTACGAGATCGAGGAGGCAGCGTTAAGTAATTTAACTTGAATTTGTTTGCGGTACGTGTGCGTCGCCATTAAATCATACGAATATTGTTTTTGTCACAAAGCATGCAACGCAGGGACTCGTTAGGGTTGACTACTAAGATTCCCAGGCTGAGCAAGGGCAGCACGCGAAAATTTAAAAATAGGCGTAGCCAGTCCTCGTTTAGCAGCGCCTCCGACGTG
The DNA here is from genome assembly GCF_963678635.1 of Symsagittifera roscoffensis. Lineage (NCBI taxonomy): Eukaryota > Metazoa > Xenacoelomorpha > Acoela > Convolutidae > Symsagittifera > Symsagittifera roscoffensis. The sequence goes on from NC_087065.1 coordinate 48,258,844, forward strand.
TTTGCCGAAACCGAATCGACTAAAGGTCAACCTGATCTTTCAGTGAGCGAAATGAAATTAAGGAGCGAGAAAAACCTCGATGGCGATCAAAGGCGGAGCGCCGAAGCCGGAACCGCGAGCGAAACGCTTGTGGACCCCTTTGACGAGGGAGAACAGACGCTCATTCGACCCGACTTTGAACCGAGCGAGGACCTCGAGCGGGAGGAAGTCGAGAGGACGGAGGAGACCTCGGAGCGTTCCGAGGTCGAGCCGCGAGAGAAAGTGTTATTATAGGGATTGTCGAGTATAGGGAATGTCCAAATCGGAGACCAAGAGTCATAGGTGGAGGGGAGAATATTCACATTCGGCTAGTACCCACTCATCTCTGGCCAAGCAGAGCAACAACGCGATGATGTCGAGTATAAGCCCGAGTGAAGAACAACCGGGTTCGAAGGCCAAGAAGAGTTGGAAGTGTTTGTACGACGAGCGCATGGCGTCACTACCAACTGTAGGTTTAACGTCCAGTTATGACTACCCGGAGATAGCCCATCCGGATGTGAACTTCACACCGTGCCCAAGGAACGATATGAGCAGGAAGGCGTCGTCAGCCTCACCGACCAGGCCCATGTCAGATGGGATAACGATCGGAGCGTCATCAACCTTCGACAGATTAATGACGTCGATGAGCAAGCAAAAAGGCGGTGCGTCATCAAGCACCAGGCTGCAGCCGCAGTTGACCTCATCTTCTCTGGGACTAATCCCGTCATTTGGGGCCACTGGCGACATAAGTGACATGTTCGCTGGCGTAATGAATGGTCTAGATGAACTGAGACGGGACATGACTAAAAGAATAGATCATGTTGATGAGAGAGCTCACAAAGGTCAAGAGAATCTGAGAGACGAACTAACGCACGTGAAGTCGCAGGCGAGGGTTGATCAGGCTCAGTTGATTCGCAACACCGATCAATGCCTGGCGGAGAGCCTGGCACAGGCAAACAAGGAGTCATACGAAAGAGAGGCTAGGATGACCAGGGAGATCGAACGATTGTTGAACGATCATGATAGTACCTACGCCCACACGATGACTAGCCTGGAGAAAAGGTTAGATGCAAAGTCTGACTTAATGATGCGGAAGCTTGACGCGATCCTGAATGGGAGCAATTGGCAGGAGTGTTCCAACCCAAGGGAGCGCTCACGCCATGCGAATGATGGAGATGGTACGGGCAGCAATGCCAGAGCCCAGCAAGGCTCGAGAACGAACTACGAACCTAGAAACAAGGAGCGGCCAAGGGCAGCCCCATCGAGGCCTGGCTGGACGAATCCAGTCCCGCCAGAGGCAGACGCCAGCACGGAGACAAGGTTGCCAACTGTGCCACAAGTCAGTTCAGTACCAGATCTGACTACAGTCTCACAGGACACAACGATGTATGCCTCGATGTTTGATAGATCTCTCGAAACATTCATCACCAAGCTCTCGAAGTCAACCGAGAGAGGAGAGAGGTCAAGAAGGACACTGAAAAAGCCGAAGTCATATAAAGACGAGTCAGACGGCTGCATTGATACTTGGATAGAGGTGATGAAATTACACTTTGAGGAAGATAATCTCTCCAAGAAACAAGAGTGCAGCGCGCTAACAAGCAACCTGGAGGGTACTGCACTAAGTTGTGTAATGGCGAAAAGAGCCAATGAGAGAGACAGCGCTCGCACGATATTCGACATCCTGCTGAATCGTTTCGGCTCTGGAGTACAAGGGCACCAGGCTATGGTGAAATTCGAAAAGAGGCGTCAAAGAGATGACGAGTCCATAGATAAATTTTTGGACGACCTTGAATTGCTTAGGAGGAGAAGCAACCCAGATGAGAGAATATCCTAGCGAAACTTGTCGATTGCTTCGAAGTTCATGGACGGAGTAAGGAGTGAGGAGTTGAAGACGATGTTGGCCACACACTTCACCCTGTCACTTGACCAGGTACCCACGCCCGACGATTTGCGTATGAAGTCACGCGAGTACTTACTCATAAAACCGAGGGCGCAAAACCGTTACAGCAATTATGGCAACTATAGCGGGACAAACACTGGTGCGAATTCCAGTTGGTACAAACCTCGCGATGACATGGATAAAAAGAGGTCGTGTGCGAATTGTGGTTCGATGGACCATCACGTTTCCGCGTGTTCTGCATACAAACAGAACATGAAGGCGATAGGCTACTTTCTCGAGGACGCCGACGCGACCGACGAGGATCATGAAGAGTACGTCAGAGGGCTCATCATGAAATATGGTCCGAGGTGTTTCTTCTGTAATTTGGAGGGACACTTCAAGTCGGATTGTACTCAATTTTGGGATGCAGTAGCGGACGCGAAACATCCCCGCCACGAAGAGGCGCTTTCGGGTGTCAAGGCCAGTCGAGCACGTCTGATGAACGAGGCTGAAAATCTCGGAGGAAGGAGACGACACCGAGCACCTTCACGACCAAAAAGGTAAAGACACTGCCTGACGAGGTGGTAGCCTCGAACCTCGAGGCAGAGTCGTCTAGCCCACTCAAGGTGGATTACGGCCTGGCGGCAAGGACAGCGCTGCAGAATGTCAAACAGGACCTAGCCACGAAAGAAGTGGAGCAATGGGTAAGGTCGGAGCTGGAGAGCACAGATCTTCGGGAAAGTTTTAATATTCTGGGTAAAACGACGAAAGTAGAAGACAAAGAGGAACCCAGGAAACAAGGACTAAAACTGAACGTTATATCTGGTAAGACTTTCGGCATGACGAAAGAGGGGACAAAAATAATGTCCATTATCTCAGTCGCAGGGCACCAGGTGGTCAAGAACTTGAGTGAACCATCAGAGATTACACTAGTCCACCTGGACATCTATGCCGACTACCTGAAGGAGAAAGATCCCAAACTGGACTCCAGGGCAGTGCGAGCGCTGCTCACAACGGGAGGTCCGAGGCTGATGAAAGTGGATGGACATTATATCGATGTCCATGGCCCTTACCCGATCCTAATGAATGTGGATGGCATCAATATCTACACGAAAGCTCACATAACTGATGCGAACGATCAGATTGGCCGGATATACATTGGTCAAGAGGAGCTGAAGGTCAGACGAATCGGACACAACGCGATGCTCGAGCAAGATGCGGTGCATATTGGTTGCGAGGCCGATCTGGCCGCACACGTTCTGGACGTGCAAGGCAGACAACTTTCAGTAAAGGGGCTGCTAGACACGGGAGCAGTGGTTAGTGTCATGCCAGTCAAAACTTGGACCGACATGGGTTTCGAAAGATCGGATCTCATACCGACAAACATCAGGTTGGCAGCTGCCAATCAGGGAGCGATCTATGTGACTGGACGAACCCCGATCATTTCACTGCAGCTCGGAGGAAGACATTTTTGGATGAGCTTCCTAGTAGTGGAGAATTTGGACGAATCCGATCAGTTCATCTTAGGAAGGGATTTCGTGCGCAACTTTGATGTCACGATCGATCTCAATGACGGGTTGATTAGGATCAAGGATCCTGAGAGAAAGTATGAAAAGAGACCCCTTAATAAGATCTTAATTAACCAGGCCAAGGTGCCGATTTTTCTGGATCGAAAAGTTAGATTAAAACCAAACCAAGCCGTAGTAGCGACGTTTAGGATGAGGAACTTGAATGAACTCAGCCATGACAGACAGGTGTGTCTGGTACCAAATCCAAACAGTAAAAGCTCGGCTATTTTAGGAAGAAGCTTCTCACTCACTCAGAGCGGACTGTGGGTGAGTGTGTTATTGAACACAGAAGCAACAACAGTGACAAAACAGAGGGAAAAGAAACTTGGCTACGCTTTGCCTCTGAACACAGACTTTCAGAGTGTGGAGGACTTGAAAAAGTTTGATGTAACTAAATGTCCATTGCATGCGAACCAAGAATGTATAATGAAGAGAGTGAATGAATTGAAATCTTCTAGGAAATTGTTTTCAATGAAGTCGGAAACAGATGATGGGCTGTCTAGTTGTTCCAACTTTCCTGAGAGGCCGACAGAAGCAGAGTTAGCAGCGAATAAACCTGTCCTACCTGAGATAGAACATTTGAAGGGTAAAATATCAGGCAAGGAACTAGATTCGCTCAGAGCGGTGCTAAATCGGAACGCAGACGTTTTTTCGAAACATAAGGCCGACATAGGTTGTTGTAATTTTGTAGAACACGAGATTGAGATAGAAGAGGGCTCGGTACCTCATAGGGAAGGGGCGAGAAGAATGACCCCAAACAAGTCAGAAGCGTGTAGGAAGGAAATCGAGATGTTAATGGAGTACGACATGATCGAGCCTTCGAAGTCCCCATGGGCTTGTGGCGTGGTCATGGCGAAAAAGAAAGGGGGACAACTCAGATTTTGTTGTGATTTCCGTTATCTGAACGCAGTGACTATAAAGGACGCATACTCGATTCCCCACATCGATGAGAGCCTATCCAAGCTGGGAGACGCGAAGTTCTTCACGACGTTAGATTTGGGCTCTGCGTTCTGGCAAGTGCCACTCAGAAAGCAAGATCGAGAGAAAACAGGCTTCGCGTGTGAGCTGGGATGGTTCCAGTGGAAGAGGATGCCATTCGGATTGTGCAACGCGACGGCCACATTCCAGCGACTGATGGCCCAGGCACTCACGAGCGTCACTAAGAAATACGGGAATCTCATCATGTGTTATGTCGATGATGTCGTGATTGCAACACCAACCTTAGAAGACCACATAGAGAGGTTGGAGGAGGTGTTTTCTTGCATGAAGCAGGCGGGTCTGAAATGTATACCCTCTAAGTGTGAAATCCTCAGGGATTCCATAAAGTATCTGGGCCGCCTGGTGGACAAACATGGAGTGAGACCAGATCCCGAAGCGGTTGAAGCGGTGCTGACCTGGAAGGCACCCAAAACAGATACACAGCTGATGAGTTTCTTGGGATTCGCTAATTATTATCGAGAGTTCATCAAGGGGTATGCTGACAAAATATACCCCATGCAGAGGTTGATGAGAAACAAGGGCAAAAAGTTCACTTAGACTGATGAGGCACAAGTTTCATTTGAAAACATCAAACGTGAACTTTGCGAGGCACCGGTCCTCGGCATGCCAACAGAGAAGGGGATGTTCGTGCTGGACACGGATGCATCAGTGGTTGCGATATCGGGCATACTTCACCAGGAGCAGGAGTGGAACGGGAGAACGGTTCTTCGTCCGATAGCCTACGGGAGTAAAGTCCTGAGTGATACTGAAATGAAGTACGGCGCACCAAAAGCGGAGATGTTTGCGGTGATCACTTTCGTGGAAAAATACAGGGCCTACTTGGGGAGTGCTCCCTTCAAGTTACGTGTGGATAATCGTGCCCTTGCCTGGCTGAAAACCTATTCGATGGACCAAAGTTATATTGGTCGTCGGATCGTGCGCCTGGATGGATACCACATGATCATAGAGCACCGTACCCGTGACAAGCACCAGAACGCAGATAGCCTCAGTAAAAAGACAGAATTTTACGAGCGCCTCGAGGAGAAACAGGCTAACCAATCAGAAATCAAAGACGGGTTTTCCTTTCTGGACAAAGAAACCTACGACAAACTGCCACTTACTAGGTGGTTAGACAAGTCAGGGCATCCTATACCCGGACACCCTGACCTTCCATTAGAGACGGCCGCGGAGATAAAATTTTTAGCCAGAGGCGAGCCCGTTCCGTTGGATCTGCTAGTCCGATCCAACTTGGTACAGCAAGAACTTACCAGACTAGGTATAAACAGCATGGCTCTATTGAACAGGACGGTGAACGTGGCGCCGGACGTCATGGGAAAACTCCGTGACTTGTTGGACAGGGAAGTGGATAGGCATGATCGTGAGTGGATGGAGACCATGCAGCGGTTGACTGTCACCAAGAGAAAAGATAAGAGGCCAGTGTCCATTCGCAGCCGAGGCGTTGAACGGGATTGCAGGTCGATAGTCAACCAGCTGGTGAGCTCGATGCCGAAGAAGGTTTTGTTCAGAACTTCGTTCACTGAATATGGAACACTGAATCAGAACCAAACCACTGAGGAAGTCAGGATCAAGTCGAAATCTAGCTTCACGAGGAGAGTGCATTTCACGGATGCAAAAGAAGAATACGAGCCGAGCCCAGATTGTTCGTCCGTGGACGAGACAATGTCCGGGGAGTCTGATACCTTCGAGCGAGTCAAGGACGACTCGTCTGAGGAGTCAGACACTTTTGAGCCCGTGCAGGACGACTTGTCCGGGGAGAGGTTGACGAGACCACCTAGGGACAGAATTTTGTCCGGGGAGTCGGGTTCGAAGCGACCGATGGACAGAGTTTTGTCCGGGGAGTCGAGAAACATCTCAGACAACTTGGAATATGATGTTGGGGAATCAGTCGACTCAAGTGTTGACTCGAGGCCCCAGTCCTGGGACAACACATCTGAAACAAATTCCAATTCCGATATATCAGAGATCGCAGTCCACTCCTTATTGGTAGACTGGAAGCAGCGTGGGCTGGACCGAGAAACACATCAGGATCCAGACAGGGACAGATACACCTCAGATGAAGAGGGCACTGTGGTAGATAATGCCGCAGACGAGCTTGAGCTGATAGCAGTTTCGAAACGCCCAACCAGATTGCTGCCACATGGTACGGTCGTCCGTACCAATCTGGAACCATCTGTGCAGGAAGCGACGCCTTTGAAAAAGATATGGTGTGTCAAGTTGATGGACGATGCTCATGCTCCGGAGATAATGAGTGGGCAAATGAACGTGGTAAAGACGTATCTGAAAGCCAGCTACAGGCTGTCGGATCTCCTAAGGGCTCAACGAAATGATAGGATGACGAGCAGTCTGAAGAGATGGATCGAGAATGGAGCACCTGACAAGGGAGACTTGGAAGAAGACAGCTACAAGATCTTGAAGCAATTCTATCTGAAGCGAAACGACTTGTTGTACCTGAACAAGGACGGAATCGTAGCCTGCAAACAAAAAGAGGAGGACAAGGTCCTCTACAAATACAATTCAATAGTGTTACCACAGTTGTACCAGACCGAATTGCTCTTTCGCTCACATGATCAGATGGGCCATCAAGGCGTGGAAAAAGTGTATAACAGGATACAGAAACGATTCGAATGGCCGGGATTGAAGAAGGCTTGTGAGAAGTGGCATGTCAGCAGGCGAAGGATCCCAGAAAACTAAGGTTCCCCCTACAGTCAATAGAGTCGTCGGGATTCAACGAAGTGGTGCAAATTGATCATCAGAAAATCTGCATGACAGCAACGGGCTACAATCAGGTGCTGGTAATGATTGATCATTTTACGAAATATGCAGAAGCAGCACCCTGCATGACAGCATCAGCGGAAGAAACGTGCGACCATTTGATAATTGTGTGGATAGCGAGGCACGGCTGCCCCATCACATTCCAATCGGACAATGGCAAAGCATTCGTGGGTGATCTCACGAAGGAGTTAATGAAAAGGTCGCAGGTAGCGCAGGCCCACTCGACCACTTATCACCCGCAAACGAATGGCCTAGTGGAGAGGCAAAATCGCACACTGGTATCCATGCTGAGAGTCTATTGCTCGCGTTACATGGATGACTGGGACAAGCACTTGCCGCAAGTGATGGGTGCTTACAACAGCACGGAGCATTCCACCACGGGAATAAGTCCGCACATGATGCTAACGCGTCATGAAAAAGCGCTCCCGTTGACGTTTTTCTACCCTGAATATGAGGGGAAGAGGACAGCACCGCAAACGTACGTGCGGGATGTTATTAGAAGACAGCAGGACCTCAATGACTTATGCAGGAGGAACACGCAACAGGCGCAAATTAGACAAAAAAGGAGACTTGACAAAAGGACAGCCAATGCGAAAGCCTACTCAGTTGGCGACTACGTCTGGGTGTTCCAGGAAGTGGTTCCACTAAGAGGAACCAAGAAATTATTAAAGAAATGGCGTGGTCCATTTCAGATAACAGAGGTGCACCAAGGGGGTCGTTTTTATCGACTGAGCACTGGAAGAGCAGCTCATTACAAAAATATCAAACCACACAACGCCTCGTCAGAGGACTGGTGTATCCCAGCAGACATGCAAGAGGGAGACTATTTGATAGTGGATCCTGCTTGTGAAGTGAATGAAAGGGGTACTCGCGACAAAAACGACGGGAATGAGGTGGTGGACGATTGCGACCTACCACTGGATCTGGAGTTGACCGAGCAAGTAGAGGTGGACGACGAAACTCTACCTTATGCCGAGGAAGACTGGGACTGCCCGGAACAAATCGAAATTGACAAAGGAATACAGCCTGACTTTCCTCTCACCATGGAAACACGCCAGAGCAAGAGAGGAAAAAACAAGAAGAAATACAATCCGTACGGCAAGGATTTCGTTGTAGACAGGATAGTTGTAAGTGACGTCATGGACTCGCTAGTGGGACTGGGCGAAGTGGCGATGCTAGAAGAAATCGACTTGGTGAATGATATGGATCAAGATTGGATCGACGATCGATCAGAACCGGAAGTGGAGTTCGAACCAGAAGCGGAACAGACTCATGAGCAAGAACTAACGAACTTGCGCGTGCTCGAATGGCTTCATGATCTGCCGACAGATCCAAAAGAGACGATTCTGACGATTCAGGACGTCGATAAAGACGGCATAAAATACATCAGTCATGACAATACTGAGTCCAACTGGGTCGCACCAGATGGTCCTCTACGTGTTCCACAATCCAACCTCGATCTCCTAGACTTTGGGCGATCGACGGGGACGTCGATGGATATTTTTGTCCGGGGAGTGGGGGTAGGACTCACCCACACCGAAAATCTGATAATAAAAAAATTGAAATCGGCAAGAGAAACCGGAGAACTAGAGACAGAGGGCGAGAATGCTAAAAAACCACCTTTTGGACAAATCTTTGAATCGTATTTTGATCTACCGAACCATTATTCAAACAATATCGTCATAACGGACAACGATTTCATACTCACGGAACGCACGTGCGCTATAGCGATAACCGCGGACGTAAGCTTCAAAACAGCACTAGCGGCTGATTTCAAAAGAGAGTATAAGAACATCGAGTTTTTATGGAAACAGAGGCCTGGTGTGGGAGGGATGATAGCGCTGCCCCCTGTTGCATCACAGATACCAGGGAAATATTTATATTTCCTGGTTACCAAGGCCACTGATAGGCAACACGTAGATCCAAAGAGCTTGGTATTGGCCTTGACTCGACTTAGGGATTTTTTGGTTGAGAGAGGAGTGACCTCTCTCTCGTTGCCAGTATATGATCCTAATAGGGGAAAACTACATCCGAGAGAGTTGTACGCACTTGTACATGTGATATTTTCAGAGACTGACATAGAGGTTTACTTACATAAAAAATACTATCTGAGCATATGCTAGGAATTGCGTTTGGCGATAAGTGATTTTTATTAAGTTACTCGATAAGAATTAGTATCAGGTTTTAGATTAGGTTAGGTTTTAGGTACAATATTAGGGATTATGTTTTTATGTGATAATATAGATGTGTGATGTTTATGTGTTTATGTGTTATGTTATTGTTATGATATGTTTTATGTTTCGTGTCATGAAAAACCTAGAGTACTCCAGGTCATCAAGGTGACAGCGCTCATTTGTGCCACCCTGACAAAGATACAGGTGGGAGATCCACCTTGGTGCTAAATTTTTAAATCAGAATTGAGAAGAGAATTTCAATGAAGAGTTTTAAAGAATTGAATGATGTTTAATCTAAAAATGATGGTTTTAAGTCGCGACTTGTTTTTTAGATCTTGATTGATCAGAAATTGTTTATTGAATTCATTGAATCAAACGAGACAGGAAGACATTACACGACAGCAAGAATCAACACGATAAGAAATGGGTGACACAAACGAACTTATGGAATTCCTCTCAGCGAGTTTAGGAGCGACTCTAGACGAGATCTATCAGCGGCTGATCGATTGTGATTTTACACGAGAAGACCCGGGGCTGGCGATGTTTGTGGTCGCGCTCCTTAATGCATTAGGACGAGAGGGTCGAGAGAATCGCCCTGCGGAAGTCGTGTTAATGTTGGCCTTCGGTGAGTCCGGGACCGCCGAGAGAGGTCGAAATCGACTGATGAGATGGCGGCGTGGAGAAATGTCTGGCCACGACCTGGCTCGTGAGCCAGGACTAGGCGAACAGAGGGACCACCGGCTAGGTGAGATACCCTTACCAGTCCAACCGGCGCAGCCACTCATCGGAGCGAAGAGACAACGTGATGGGCCAGGCCCCTCACATTCGGTCGACTCTCCAACAGCTGCTCCTGCTTCGAAGAGAGTGAGGGTGAGTGAAATAGAGATCCAGACGTCGGAGACGATCGAGACGCTGGAGAAGAAGGAGAGAGATCAGAGAGAGCTGTGTGCCAAACTCCAGGAGTATAGGGCAATAGCTCGAGAAAGAGACGAATGGAAGAAGAAATATGAAGATCTGCAGGTGGCTTATAAGGAGGATGAAATAAAGCACCCGAAGGAGCTGTATATGGCGAAGGTGAGCCAAGTGTCACCGGAAGTTCTGGCGAGCATGAAATCCTCGGAGGGATCCAGCGACACACGCCCCGGGACAACAGCACAGGAGCTGTGTGTATCGAGAGGGCCCGAGGTTCTGGATTTACGTGCATCGAGAGGGCCCGAGGCTCCTCAGCAGACACGACTGTCTGCTTCTAGTCAAAGGATCACGATACCAGACCCTTCTGACACTTAGCTCGCTCCTCAGTTCCAAGAATCGTTCAACCAAGTGGCCAGAGCAACAATGGATGAAATCAACCGAACCACTGGACGGACATTGGGTAGGATCGTTCCTTCCCAACGTCGTGATCATTCATCTAATAGCTCGGAGCGAGCACCCCACACGGTAGTGTCCTCGGGGACTGCGCATGGCAGAACCTATCAAAAGTCCCGCGTGGTAGACATTAGGAAGAATCTGATGACACGTCACCAGTTCACGCAAGTATCTGCGGAGCATCCTCGAGCCTGCCTGAATGACATGAGCTGGAACCCCGCTACAAGCGACCAGGTAATTCCCCCAGGGAGTCGCCACTTGATCATAGGAGACAGTTTGGTGAGGGATCTGAATGAGATCTTCGTCTATGGTCAGGCTACCACTCTGTCCTTTGGAGGAGCCTCAGTGGCTCAGGTCATCAAGATGATGGAATTCCAGAGCGAGGATCACCTGGATACGCTGGTGATAATGCTGGGAACCAACGACGTCTCGAGAGCCCCAGTGACTCCCGAAAGCAAGTGGGAGCCTCTGCTGGTATGCCTCCTGAATGAACTGAAGGAGAAGTTTAGGCCCAGGTTTGTGGTGCTGTGCACGATACCACAAAACCCGCTGGTGGGCACCACAGTGGCAGATTTCATGAATGGCAACGTGACGCGGTGGAACGAAATGATCCGTGATCTGGTGAGAAACAACCCTGGCGAGTTGCGACTTCTGGATCTTGAAAACACGCTGCGCATGATTGATCACATCGCGCTTACCAGAGATGGAATACATTTCAACACCCAACGAGGAAGACACTGGGTGAATGATGTATTTCAGACGCAGTTGAGGCAAGTGGAGCAGGAGTCGAGGGCGAACAGTTCTCTGGCTCGGACCAGCTCGACCGGAGGAAGTAGAATAAGGGCAAGCGTGCCCGAATCCCTCGTCAACCGCCTAGGGCCCTTGGCAATGGAGACGGACGTAGCCGCACCCATCGCTTCGAGCTCAAACGTGAGAGAGAGGCTAGGGACTGCTCCTCCTCCCAGAACACAACCGCTTGAAAGCCGACTCGGGAGATCAGTGGTTCAGAACAGGAATAACTCCCAGACCGTGTCTAGGAGGAACGATCCGCCCGCCACGGCAAACCCTGCTTCAGCAGTAGGACCGTCTGCGAGCGCCATGCCAGCGGAGGGAGTTGAACCAGGCAGCCTGCTGCTTTGGAACCAATCAGACCCGAGTCATTGGGGACAGTGCAAGACGGACATGTCCGCGAGGTTGAACATGAATACCCTGACGTGTCGGGAGGACGCAATGAAAATGATTGGCGGAGAAAGTCCCACAGTGTCGCGACTATATCGGATACCGGGCGTGGATTGGCTGCTAGCAGAGCAGGAGCAGTTCAGCTCTACAACTACACTCCGGCATGCAGACTTGAATGGGTTGCCTCAGGACAATAACAAGCATCACAAGATGTACAGGCAGTTTGCTAAACCACACGGTCAGACGCCTGGCGAGTATTCAAGGAACTACCCCCGAACGACCACGGTGGATGGAGATGACAGGAGATATGTGAAACTGGAGGCCCCAATAGGCGACGGCCTGTTCCCAGCTTACGATCCCTTAGAGATGAAAGCTGCAAAGTATCTGATCGTGGCCAGTTCCGATTATCTCTATACGCCCCGTTCTCTCTTTTGGCCCGACGTGATTTTCTTGACGGCGCCTAAATTGGACTGGGGACAGGCAATAGGCATGATGATAAGTGTACGAAGGGTGGTCAGCATGGAGCCGCAGGTGATAGTGGTTGCAGGCTCAAATGATCATCTGCAAAGCAGGGGCTTGTTGTCACGTCTGACGGATGGGTCGATCCCGAGCAACGAGGTCATAGGGGAGGCGATAATGACATTGCTCTCGGCGATGGCTGAGGTAGAAGCAGCAGCAAGTCAACGTTTCACCCAAAATGTGGTGAAGGTGGTCTTTGTGTTGTCACCAGGGTACGCTGCATTGTCAGAACCCCTTCAGTTTGTGTACACAATGGTCACAACGATAGCAGAGGGGAGATTCAACGTGATAATTCCTGCCCCGAACAGAGTAGTAGACCCAGACAACTACTACCCGTTCCGATCTGAGCTTCCCGCCGTTTGGGCTGACATTTCCAATGCCATACAGGGACTCAAAGATTGTAGCACAACTCGGTTGGTGGTAGATGAGGTTCTGGGGTTGGAGCTGTCCAACTTTGCCAGATTGCTGAAGCTAAGACCAGGGGTGGATGACGATCATCTGTTAGTACAACAGGTGGCTGATGATCTCTGGTTCAGACAGATGGATCATGCCGAGAATGAGCAGGGCAGGACAGTCAGGAAGAACATGACGTCAGCGGAAGAGGATCTCATGGCAATGGCTTTGCGCACGAAGCCGCATAATAACGTATGGTTGTACTTGTCACCAAGGCTGTGCACCTTGGGTGAGGACGCGTTCGAGCATGGGCCGGCAGTGATAAAAGAGATACACGTGTATCTGAAAAACTTGTTTGATGCCCGGGAGTTAGCTGGGGGCATGATGTTGAAATTGATGCAGGACGTAAACACGATGTCGCTGGACAAGTTCCAAGCTGACGTGCTAGCCACGAGGGCACAGTACGAACGATCGGATGCCATCTTGGGTGGAATGGGAGTGGGATGGACGCCATCCTACCTGTCGACGTGCTATCCTAGGGCATCCCGGAACCTGATCGCGAGTTTTGTCAAGGACATCAAGAAGTTGTCGATTGGCCTGATATTAGCCTTATACGTGACATTTGGTCATGAAAATTTCGTGAAGGGGTCGGCGAATCTCTTCACCCAAGCGTTGATAGATTTGAGATTGGATGGACTCCTGACTCTGATTGCCATGACCTACGGTCGACTGGGTGATTTGCTTGTGCTGTTGCGTTACCCTGAACAACACTACAGGGACCGAGTCGTGAGTTCAATGCACAGTTGGAAACCGCCTCGCTCAGGAAGATGAAAGACTGGAGGACTCTCCTGCTCCAATATCTCTTGCAACAAAATAGGAGCGTCACGGGAGAAGATAAGGTGGCGACGGATACGAGTGAGTGCAAGCAATATTGTGGCATGCCCTTGCTGACAGATTTGGCTGTCGTGATGCGGATCGATCCGTTGGCTCTGATTCACGGACTGCGGGAATTTGTCACGGTGGTGTATGGACCGGTGATGTCTTTCGCGTTCCCGGACGTGCAAGTCAAGGCATACAGGAATTCTGTGTTGTATGTCAACCTGGTCTCAGTCGTGGACTGTTCCGTGCTGAACTGGGTAGAGCAGAGGGAGTTGAGAGGGCTGGCCAGTGACGATAGGCTGTTCGGAAGAATAGCGGAGCCAGGTTGGGTGTTGATGGATTTCAACAACCACTTCAAGTGCCGAATGGGCCGTGAGGAACTTTCTCACATCCAGTTTAACCCGAAGCTTTGGAATTTGAGACCAGTAGTGAAGGATACAGGAGCGGCTATGGGAGTGCCACTCTTACCAGAGGCCTATGTACACGCTAAAGAGAACCAGCAAGCGTGGCTTTCTGGGTCCAGGCCGCTGCCGGACCAATGCCCTCGATATCCACCGATAAGGAGGATGTTGTTGGGAGTCACATCTCCCATCATTGCCCCTCGCATCGGAGCAGCTCGCGACGCAGAGAAGAGAATGTTGAAGTGGAGTGAAGGGATGGAGCCGCGCTTCATCGGCTGGAATGTTGCAGCCGCGCACACGTTTGACTTCTCATTTCCTGATTCTTGGAGTAGGAAAAAGATCAAGGCACTACCTTCCAGGAGACCAGAGGTCTCGGCCGAAATGTGGAAGGAAGTGTATTCTCCCACAGATGATTTGTCAAGACTGAAGTGGTCGGGAGAAGTGAAAGTAGTGATGCTGGAAGTGGCAAAGGAGAGCAGAGGAGGCTCATACATAACGATAGAGGATCTGGCACCACATGGCGAGGAGTCCGTAGAATTCCTGGTGAACGATGAATTGTTTTATCACGCAGGAGACATGACCGTACCGGCTCGGCCGGACTCGGGCATAGACTCACGACAAGGACCTTCAGGACCCAGGCCGAAACCTGATGCAGGTGATGATGAATTGATGGATCAGGACGATGACGATAAATACATCGAAGGAAAGACGGGAAAACCGGGTGAGACGGATCTAGGAGCGTTGGAGAGAGACTTGCTAGAATACCGCTTTAGTGAAGACAACGATGGGGAAGTCGATGGGAATCTGTTGCTAATGACGCCATCGTCTTTCATGTCCCCTACAACGGAGGCGTCGGCCGACTTATCCCCGATGGACCCAATAAGCCAGGCGAGAGAATGCCGAAGCAGGGATCCGCAGAGATTGCTCCATGAGTCACCGAGGAGGAGAAAAATTGAAGAATCAATGAGGGTATCCTTCCTGAGCACGCTGCCGGAAGAGGAATGGGAGAGATATCAAAGTGAGTTGGAAGGCAAGACAGGGGCAACCTGGAGCCGAGTGAATTTCATGGAAAGATCATGGGACGTGATAAGGCGATATGGGACGCAGTCCATAATGAAGGTGGGATTGAACCAACCCATCATGCGTGAGGTCCTGGAGAAAATAGTGAACTCCATGGAGTCGGATGTTCTGACCGAGTCAGTTACAGAAGACAGTGCCGATGATCAGCAAATCGCAAAGAAATTACCTGTCAGACGAGCCAGGAAGGGGCTGAAGCGACTAAAAGGGAAAACAGGAAGTCGAGCCATGAACCTGAGAGTGGTGAAGTCGAGAGCCAGCGCAGTGGTGACCTCTTTAACGAGCGCAGGTCGTTCAGGCGAGAGCGGGCAAGGAGATGGTGCAACACTGACGGGGGGAGAAAAAGAGAATCTGATACCCCCTATGCTCTTGGCAGGTCTGACCACGACTGCCGTAAGATCAAAGAAAACAGCACGAACCCTGGCAGACACTAAATTAGAGATGGAGATCATCAGTCAATGTGGATCTGGAGGACTTGAAGATTACAGGCCCTCGCGGACCAACATGGCCATGTTGAAACTGGAAGGACAACTCGACGTGGTCGATTACAGTCGAGTCACTGTGCCGGAATCGGTCCACATGGGAGATCCAGCAGGGGGTTATGTGGAGATGTTGAAAGCGAGAAACTCCGCGAGAGGGCACCTGATGGCTTGGAGCGAGAAGCGAGCCATGCAGGAATATCTGAAA
This sequence comes from Symsagittifera roscoffensis, assembly GCF_963678635.1. Classification (NCBI taxonomy): domain Eukaryota; kingdom Metazoa; phylum Xenacoelomorpha; order Acoela; family Convolutidae; genus Symsagittifera; species Symsagittifera roscoffensis. The sequence continues at coordinate 48,274,754 of NC_087065.1, forward strand.
GAGCTTATGGAGAATTCAAACTTAAATCGGAAAGAATACGGCACGGTAATGTCCTCTGAAGCGAACGAAATCGGATTAGAAAAACTACTAGAAATTTCTTGGAGGGCGGCCCTCCAGAGATACTTCGACGAGTCGATGCATGCACCTGCTACGGTGGCAGCATACCTGGTTCATCCTTGCATGAAAAATGATCTGCAAGTACGATGGGTTGGTGCTTGATGGGCATCAAGAGCGCGGAATATGAAGCCAGTAATGATTCGAAATCACGGGAACAGGAGCTGGAGTTGATGGAAGCTCTGCGAGCGTTGATTTCAAAAGACGATTCTGCGATAGCATGGGCTAAGCGTAAGGATGCCCTTTGCTTTGTCAGGTTCGTGGGGGATCGTATCCCCACTCCTGTTTTGGGAGAATGTATAAAGATCGTTCGGCAAAAGGGAGTTGATTGCGAAAGGAACTTCCTTAGGGCACTCCTGGAACTATATCAGGATATGCCGTTGACTATACCAAATAAGGAGTCGAATGACATGGAGAGCTATCGCAAGTTGGAAGAGGTGAGAAGATATTCCAACAAACAATTGAAAGTGAGCCGGGAGTTGATAGAAGCAGTCAAGGGACAAAAAGACTTTGCAACATTAGGGAGACTGAAGTCGTTCCAATATGTGTCTGGCATACCGGGGATGGCGTATAATCCCTTCGTGAATGAAGAAGCCAGGGAAGCGTACTTCGACTATGAGCAAGTCATAGTACTCAATTTCTGGGTTGAACGGATTAAAGAAACTGGAATGCTGATGGTGGAACAACCCAAGCTGGGAATTATCTTGGAAGAACGAGTGGTCGAACCCTCGGTTCCCGAGCTAAAGGGGCAAGTGAGTTTTGATTGTGGTTCTTGGGACGGTCCCTTGAAAACCAGTCTAGTAACGATGTGGGAACTCATGAAGCCTTCTTGGTGCCCTCATCCTAACGCCGGTTTAATCTGGGACATGACGGCGGATGTCACGTTAGACCTGGATGATGACGCGAGTCTACATGATCTGGCCATGATACACCATCTGCTGGCCATGAGGTTGACGAAGCAGAAGAGCAACCCATCCACGGAGCTGTCCGAGGAAGGTCCATCGAGCAACTGATTGAAGCAAGGCACATGCTTGGCTCAACATAGTGGGATGGAAGGACATGTTTGCAACTTGGGACACTGCCTGGTTACGCTGAGCGAGCAGCATCGGCAACTGGCACGATTGTACGGAAGATTGAGCATGTCGGATAAGAGTGGTATGGAGTTGGTCGCGGATTGTCATGGGGTGACGGATGTAAACTTGATCACAGCCTTGGGATTTTGTAGCATGACGAGTTCGATAGAATCGCTTGAGCGCCTGGAGCGTGCCCATGAGCTAGTGACGTCCCTCAGCGTGGAAGTATTCCCTGGAGCATTGCAGACGGAGCAGAAGATCGGAGGCTGGAGAGAAGCTCTGGAGAACGAGATGAATCTGAAAGATAGTGAGGCCTATCATAAACCTACTGGTTCAAAGTATCTGGTGGGTCCTTGCTCCGCACCATATTGCAGTAGTAGATATCCTACACACATGGTGGTGATGGATGCGAGGACACAGCAGGTGTTGATTGACCAACTTTTCTCTGTGCCAAAGTGCGTAAGGTTGGCCAGAATGTCGGAGAGGTCATATGATTTGTTGGCAAAGATCTTTCGGGCAGTCCCGAAGAGATCTGAAGGCGAGTTACAAGACGTAGTGGGTGAAGAGTTTCTGAGATTAAAAGAAGGCAATGTGAGTGAGTTCCAGAAACAGAAAGCGAGTGGAGCGTTACCCACTGAATTCCCCACCATAGAAGAGAAAGACGACTTACACAGAATTCTGATGGAGGTGGAACCGTTGCTGGGAGCCTCAGGGTATCGGACCCGAAGGAACATAGTGAGAACCCATGGGGAGTATCCTTGCCACTGCTTGGCGCAGACGTTGTGGTACCCCAAACGCGGGAATCTGATGCTAGTATGGGACGTGGAGGAGTTGTACTCTACGGGATTGGCCGATCAGAATCAACAGGTGTCAATCGTGGTGGTTAGTGCCATTCTGGCAGTGAGATGGCTGGAGGCTAACGCGGACACGAGTGAACAGGAGACGGCCGTGCCGACTCCTGAGCAGCTGAGCAACGTGAAGATGAGTCGTGAATTGGATCTTTTCAGAACCACCTGCAAGGTTCTGAGAATACCTAAAGCCATTGAAAGAATATGGTCAAGGCAAAGATTGATGCCTTGGTTCCGTGCAGTGATGACATCATGGATGTATGAACGTGCGAAGCGTCACATGTCGAGGAACACGGAAGCCTATCAATCTTTCCAGTTAGATATAGGACCAGGAGCCTATAAGAGAGCATTCCTGACGCACAGAAACGCGGTCACCACGGCGGTGAAGCGGGTAGCTGGAGCGCCTTGTGTAACTGAAGATGAGAAGAAAGAGGTCTTAAGAGCTGACCTAGAACGAAATGTGAGCCTATGTCTTCACAACAGCTTTTGCAGGAACCGGGAGCAAAAGGTTAATGTTAACAAACCGAGGCTGTTGGAACAGGAGAGTTGGGGCACGGCCCGCAACTCCATGGACATGTTGAAGAAAGTCCTGGAAGACAGCGAAGTTGAAGATCAGGATGGAGAAGCGATGGAGTGAAGATTATGAACGAAGAGAACAAGTGAAGACGTGAACAAAGAAGAGAAGAGAAAGAGAAAAAACTTGATTGTCTTTGTGTGTTAAAACTTGAACCAATCAACCAAGTTTTGATTATTGAACTTGTTAAACTTTTTGTTTTGATCTAGTTTGGTCAGACCAAACTACAGTGTTGCAATTGCTAAAATTGTTGAAATTGTTGATTTTAGTTATGACTATTTATGTATATATATAGAACATAGGTGAGTATTTTTACCTATTTAAACACGATTGAAGTTTTTAACCTGTGTAAGACACAATTTCACTGTGTGGCGACATGGTAAGTTTGAGTAAACTCGCTCGAGAAGGGTGGGTAACTCAATAACTTTCCTAGCCACAGAGTTTCTTAGTTTTAATATTGAAAGGACTGCATAAATAACTGATTATACTTGGTGAGTAATGTTAAGTTAATTTTAACGGGTGCGTGGCCGTGCCACGTCCCACTTTTTAATCACAAAGAGCAAAAAAAAGTTTTATGGCAAGACGACGTAAGTAGTCAGAAAATTTTATCTAGGACACTCCTCATGGTGCAAATTTTGTGAAAATGTTGAAAGGCAGTGAAATGTAGTACGATGCCATTTGTGAACCCGTAGTGAGTTGAGGTGGAGTAGATAAATTTCAGTTTCTTATGCAATTTGTAAGATTGATTACAGAGAAGCGGAACACTACTTGACGATAACCCGGTGTTATGCGATCAATAGGGACATTGATGGGGACTTGTCCGGGGAGTATGTGTCATTCTGCCAGATGGCACAGCGCAACCTTCCGGCGACACGAGAAAAAACGAATAAAGGCCTTACTAACGAAAAAGTATTGCGAAGGAGGGTAGGAATATTCTAGAATTTTTATTTTCAAAATTTCGATTGAAAAGTGAATATTTCTGAGAAATACAAAAAGACGGCCATTTTGACGAAAAACGACGAAAAAGCAGAACAACGCCAAATAGTGTGAAAAACGGTCGCGCAAGAGACGAGAAATACAAAGCCTCTTATCGTGGCAACAAAGCATAATAAGACCCATATCAGCGGATATTAGTGGAGAAGGAAGCTTCAGTGGGGAAGGAATATACCACGGAACCCTCCCGGGACACAAATTGGAAGAGATAAGAACGTTATCGCAGGAATATCACGGGAGCAAAGGCTTGGTCCCCCAGAGACTGTTTTATGTGAAGGGACTGTATAAAACTGACTGTATAGCTACTTGGATGTCGTGAAACTTTAAATTAACACCGGTATAGTTTGATATTTTAGAATATGAGTAGCTAGAAAGAGGAAAGGGTCAATCCATCTCCAATGGATTTAATATAGAACTGTCACACAAAAACATATTAAAATAGGTTGTTCGAGCCGTGTTTTTAATGGCAATCACGTAGTCTGAGGATCCGAGACTCAGCTATGTGGTTGTGTTCGCATGTAAACGAAAGCTGATCAAAAGTCGTTTGACTGATGGCCTAAAAATAGTAACTTTTTACTTAGCCCTAAACAGACCAGAAAATCAACTGGCAAGGTCAAGACGGTGAAAAACGAGTAGGAGTAAGGTAACTGACGCCTGCCAGTCTTTAATAGGTACTTTTTCTACGCTCCGTCGCTGTGTAGTATTTGAGCGAATGTTCCATTTGTTCTCCCCACCCTATAATAAAGTGTCTAACGACCTCAAACGTCGATTCACAACCCAACCCTTTTAAAGACCCAGGACTAATAGAAATTTTCAATCACACTAACCATTCAATTTAAGCTAAACAGTGAAGAACTTCGGTTATTCATCCTTCACTTAATCCCACCTCTTACCTGACCCACGCTAAACTTTAAATCTTAGTAGGTATTAAAATAGTATCTAATGAACTACCTGTGTTCTAATTATACCTGAACCTTGTGGATCAATTTACTATTCTCCAACCCTTGAACACAATCACTACCCCTAAGTAAGATTAAGTAAGTTAACACCTTAACTTAGAATAGCCACGAGAAAGTAAAAATCATTCTTCGGAATAGATGTATACTTCTCTCTCCAACCCTACATAAAAGACCCAAGTTAGGCTAACCAAAAAATCGTAAGGACTAACAATCTAGGATTTTAAAATCACTAATAACAACCTTACACCCTTCATCCTAAACCTTATGTCACTGAACAATTTGAGAAATAAACAAACAATCGTACTACACAATCGTAAAATAAATAACAAAACATACGATCTTGTAATTTCACCGCAAAATCAAACAATCGGATATACTCGCACAAAACGTCAAACAATAAAAAGAAAAATTTTTAAGTAAGCAAAGACAAATTACACGAAAAAATTTTCAAAGCGTAGAAATGCAGTCTCTGAATCAGAAGTCAGCAATTTAGATGCACTTAACAAACTAAAAGACACAGTAAATAAAAACCACCCAGTTCACCATCAATTATACTTTTCCGATTTAGAAGCTATATCACATTCATCAAAACAAGGAAAAAGAAGAATAAACAACATATACAAAAATAAACGAGTACGTCTATACAATTGGAATCAACCAATCAGACACATTGAACATTACGCACTAACAGTCAAAAAACGAAAAAATGAGTCAAAGCCCAAAGGATGAAAGTCCAGACGAAGACTCTGTTGTCCCACTTATCATCATTTCACTCACTGAAGACAGAGGACAAATACAATTTTGTCATAATCTAATCGCAAAAATATTTGAACAAGGAATTAGCCCATGTAAAGCAAAATTCCCAGAAATAAAAATCAAAAGACAAATTGTCGATCATTATTTAAAAGGAATATGTAAGTTAACACAACAATATGGAATTTACACCATAAAACTCAGTACAGCAAGTAAACTTCATGGCAAATATGTTATCCAAACAGATGATGTCGACATAGAATTTTCAAAAATTTCACAGAATACATTAAAAACATGCAACATCAAAATTCACAGAGAGCAAACTCAATTTTCCTTAAGGAGATTTTTGCAAAAAAATATAATTATTTATCTATACTAGAAAGAACAGAAACCAAAAGCACATCACGGGTTCAAACATCAAAATCTTAGCATAGTTTATAATTGACTATTTTACCCACAATATAGATTTAATTGCACAAGCAAGAAAAAATTTTAGACCCCAAAGTACAAATGATGACACTGTCATTGCCGAATAATCAGATTACATCTGGGACCCTGAATGGTCTCATCCATTATTTCTGAACATTACAATAGACATCTCAAGTCAAGCAATCAGTACAATAACTTTTCACAAAGATTATGTAAAAGTAATTCCACTTACATTAGATGCAACACCTTTGAACTATAATTCATTTTTACCTGATAGAAGACAAAATAATAGTTTAAATTCAAATTTTTTACAACAAGAAAACTTAAATGGAACTAGAAATCTTACACAACAAGATATTCAAACACCATCACATTTTATAAATGAAGAAATAGTTGAAACAATTGTAACAACTACACAACAAAGTATTTCTCCAATACATCCAAACTTTACAACGGCAAAACCAAAGACTTCAATATTACCAGTAGTATTGTATCGTGTCCCGGATCCTAAGGGGGGGGTCCTTCCTAAGGGGGGGGTCCTCACGTAAAGCAAAATCCTAGGAAAGGGGTCCTTAATTTTTTGGAGGACCCCTATCCTAGGATTTTGTAAATGATCGCAAGTTCCCACCCCTAAAGTAAAATACCCCCTCCTTAGGATCTTGTTAAGCTGAGCTCAACAACCGGGACGCGATACAATAATTCCTTCTAATTCCTTTGAAAGCGGTCCCTTTTCCCGCGATAATTAAAATTAATCGTCCTAATTCCTGAACTTTTCTTTTTTCGTCCTAGTTTCATGTGGATATCATTTCCTGGCTTTCTTTCTTTTCGTCAAAGATTTGTCATGCTATTAAAGTTTATTATTCAAAACAAGCCTAAGGATTTCACACATTTGTTTGAATTAACACTTGGTTTGTGTCTACTAGTTTATTTGCCTGAAGCTATTTATGTTAAAACAGTGATTGAGCTCAATACGAGTATTTTATTAGTTGTAAATTGGTAAAAACCAAAACATATACAAGTCGAAGTATAAAAAGGACGAAGAGTAAAAATCATCTGAAAATATATGTTTCAGACTTTAATGTTTATTGTTTTGGTTTTCTTTGCGGTGTTTTTTAGATGGTCGTTCTTCTGAAGCTTCAGATAAAATAAATGGGTTTTTTATAGGGGGACGTTCACGGACTCGGCTACTAGAAGCTTCTTCTTCTTCTTGCAGCTCTGCTTCTGAGTAGGGCCGCTGTAAAAATCCCCAATCCGGGAGTGTAAAATCGGGAGAACTGTTATCAGTTTCATTGTATGAGTTGGCCCACTCGGTGTCCATGTAAATGTCTTCTAGAAAAGCATTTTCTTCAGCGGCTTTATGGCCAAAGGGCACTGTCGAAATTCCGTCGAAAAGTAGAAAACGTTTTGAGTCGAATGGTGATAATGCAAGTTTGTTTTGTTTCACTGTCATATTGGTGTGACCTTTCGAAACTATATTATAGTTGTATACTCTCATTGTTTTTCCAGTGAATAATGTGTCCCTGAAGGTTTGGTGGACCAGTTCTCTCTGTGCACTCCGTTTAATTCCTTTGGCACTCAATTTTTGAGTGCCTTCTAAACAATAGCAAAATTATTATTCTTTTCTACAACGTTGGGGATAGCTTCATTTCACTTCAGCAACTCAATTTATACCGAACAAAATTTGATTCATTTTACCAAAAAAGAGCAGAAGACTCTAAATTATGATTAAAAAAGAGGAAACAAGAGGGAATATGTTGTCAGATAAATCAATGTTTAGGCAACATTGTATAATGTTGCCTAAATCAGCTAAATGCCCATAGTTTAATGCAACAAATTAAGGGGTGTAGGTAGGTTGGTGGTGGTATTTTTGTTCTGTAAAAGGTAGGAATGGGGGGTGGAAGGGTGGCTTAAATTTTATTTACCATTAAGGACGACCGAATATAGTTTCGGTTTTAGGGCGATGAATTCTCTGATCGGCTTCCCACCAGTCTCGTCTTTGAACTTCAGCACAACTTTCTTGTTGGTATCCTCGAACAAGAAATGGTCCTTATCGTAATTTGAAAAGTCGAAATCAGCTTTTATTTTCTCCAAGTCTCGGTAAACGTCATCAGTTTTTATGGCGTAAATAAAACTATCCGTGTCGGAGTAAAGGAGTTCCAAGTTTAGATTTGGTTTCATTTTTTGATAGTGAAACTGAAACATGAAACGCTTGGCGAGGTCTAGGATGGTCGCACCAACTATCATAGGTTTATCCCACAATATTTTTGTTACTGAAAAGCTAATTGTGGCTAATTGATCGTCAATGATTTGAAAGCTTTCCATTGTGCTCAGAGCTGTTTTTTGTAAAAGTTCTCTCTCATTCCTTACAATCTCCAGCTTCTTTCTTCCTAACTTAGACTCCATTGTCTTACCGAAAGCTGAATTAACAATTAGCTTGTAGAAGTTCTCCTGGAATTTATTTACCGCGGCTTTTCGTAGGCGGGTGTTGAGGTCGACAAAGGGTGCCATCCAGTGACTTTGGCGGAACTGAAGAACTTTTCCGAGGTGAGTTATTTTCATTCCTAGCTCATGGTACAATTTTAGGGTAAGGTAGTGCAAAACATAACCTTCTTTAGGATGCAAGGTCTGTAGAAGCTTTGGCACTTTTGGCAGTGTGGTGATTCCCAATTTTCCCAACATGTCGACTTGCTCGTTGCTCATTGCACCGATGTCCACTACTTCACGAGAGGGGGCAAGGGGGTAATCAGCAAAGAAGTCGTGAAGCTCTTCGGGTATGGTTAAATTGACTTCAACTATATAACCCCATTCTGATGTTTCGCTGGTGAGCAGTATGTCTGCCAGACTTTTTTCAACTATTGAAAAATCGTTTAAGGGCAAAGGGCAGTGTTTCATTATCCCCCCGTACAAATTGTTTGCATCAATATTGAGGATGTAGCTTGATGGTTCTGAGGGCGAAAAATCGTCGAGGTATTTATTGTTTGCTTTGTAAAATCGGCGCGCGTAAATCGACGACATGCCTCCTCGTATCATTCGCTGCACAAGGTCTAGATGTTCACGGTCCGTTAAGAGTTTCAGTTCGGGCTTACAAACTTTTAGAAAGGCGTCCCCGGAAAGGTTACTTGCCGTGAAGTAACAGGCGCAATCCAGCCCGTATGTTTGATAGCAAACTTCACGAAAAGCTTCGAAAACGGAAGCAAGCAATAGCACATCTGTAGTCAAGTACAAGTCGTGGTAATCACCAAGTGAGCCACACTTCAGTTCGGTGAAAACTTTAAGGGCATGATTGTACTCGCTTCTTGAAACACTCACATCCCCTCCTGTTAGACTATTTTTCCACATTGCTCGTGGGGGAAGGCGAGTTTCTCGGAATTTTTCGAATGAGTTGAAGTATGAGTAGGGGTAATGCCCTTTCTGTTTCAACAGACTGACTTTTTCACGTGAGTGGCCGAGTTTTTCAAAATAGTTCTCCAGCAGAAAAAACTTTTCGTTGGGCAAATTATCGACAAGTTTTGCCAACGATGCCAGCATGAACCTATACGAATCGATGAATCTCAGATTTTCGTAGAGTTTTTTGATTTTTCCGTTTTTGTCCGTGTACGTTTTTATGTAGACTGAGATTGTCAAGGATATATATTTTTCTTCAGATGCGGGTATTACGGAAAAAGTGTTTTCCGAATCGCTTTTTGCCAGCGCTTTGATTATAAAGTGTAAATCATAATTTGACAAATTATGAGCTACCACTGGAATGTAATTTGTTGTTTTTCTATTAACGTTACACTCATTGTGTGCCCAACCCAGAAACTTGTTGGTGTAATGGCAATGATCAAGTACCACTTGATCATTGTCGGAAAAATCATTCTCGCATATCCAACAAATTGTAGCATCTTCCCGTTCCTGGTCTGTTATACCAGTGAAAGTGTAATATTTCCTTTTTTCTACGTAAATTTGTCTCGCTAACGATTCAAGGGAGCTAATTAGCTCTTCCATCACATTCGGTCCTCTTTTAAGCTCAAACTTTAACAGGTCTTTTTTCCCAAATTCGATTACTGCTAACGCGTAGCCGCACGGTTGATGGATTTCAATTGTTTGCGTGCTAGATTTTCGCGGATCAGGTTGCGGTCCGTATACTGGTAAGAGCAGTGACTCCAAATCAAAGTAGATTACTCTGGGTACGTACCAACGAGCTGTTAAGTTTTTGAACTTGTGGTCATCTTTTCCCGGCTTGGGCATTGTTATGACGACATCTTCGTCTTGGTAGCACAGTTCTTGATGTCTTCTCAAAGTTTCGAATGAAGCGCATGTGTGGAAACATTTGCGACAAATCTCAGATTGAAATCGGTGCACTTTGTGCCGCACGTACTCGACCAGTTTCTGGAGATCACTTATCAACACATAGTGATATTTTGATCCATCTGTCAGCAGCAACAAGTCCACAATCAGGCTAGTAGTGAATCTGCTCGATACTCTTATGGGCAACAATTCGCCATCGTTGTACCTGAACAGAAAAATAATTTTTATACCTAGGTTTGAAATGAAATAAAAAGGGTGTTTGAATAGGTGAAGAACATTATTGAAGGAATTTTAAAATTTTTAGAAGGAAATTAGAATTTGCTTACCGGAAGACGTTGATTTGACAATTGTTCAACTTTTCAAATCTGTCCATATCCATCAGACCCATTGGCATTTCGTATTCCCCATTGATTTTCACAATTCCTTCTTTGTCGAGATTGTAGGTTGAGACTTTGTTTTTCTCCAGCCACCGTCTAGATGTGGGGTAGAGGGCCGGCTCATTCACATTGTGATATGCGGCAACAAAGGAGTAGAGAAAGCAACGGTCATCATCTTTAGTGTTGATATTTGTGAGCAGAGTAGATGCTGCGCTGAGTGCATCAGGTAGCTCCAGGTAGGATCCTGCTCTTATTGGTGAGAAGGCCGCGAAACTGATTTGCAATTTTTCAATTCTGTCAATAATCCATCCGCTACCATGAGAAGAGAACGAATTGACTTGGTGGACCATATGTTCAATCAGTTCCAAGAATTGAACCCCAGCTATTCCCTCGAAGTACACTGTCAATGTCTTAGTGTTCAGAAACAGCATGGTCCTTTCGAAGTTTCCACTGTCCCCGTCTTGCACAGTGGGAATTTTGATCATTCCCACTTCCACATGGAATTGCACCTTGTTCGGACCCTCTTTGACCCTTTCCAGTATAAGAGCATCTATTTCCTCCTTGTTTTGCATCATGACTTGAAGCAAATCCATTTCTTTTTCACCAACTTTGAGATCGTATCGACTCAATTTGCCTCTGAACGCGCTTTCCGTTGGGGCAGCGGAAGACGTCGTCTCAATGCCGTCCCAAACAGGCAATGCGTGCTTCTTCAGCAAGTGTTGTCCATAGCTTTCCGCGGTGAGAAATATTGTATGGCAATAGATACAATGACTATTCGAAGTCATGTCATGTACCAGCTCGACGTGCTCTCGGGCTTCCGACAAACTCTCGAATGACTCTAGACACTCATCGCAAACAGTTTGAGGAGGAGGGGGAGGAAGGATCTTGTGAACTTTTTGCTCATGTCTTCTCAAGTTCCTTTTAGAGCTCAGTATTTTTCCGCACTGCTGGCAAGGAACAGGTGTCGCGATAGAAGTAGAGTTCGGCATTGTTTGTTGAAGTTACTGAAGTAATTCAGGAAAATTTCAAGAAAATTTAGGAGAATTTCAAGTAGAACTGGTTATGGAAAAGCAAAAGCGAGAAGTGACTAGCACCAAAAAACTTTGCGGGTAAGGGCAAGTAGAAGCCATTAACGAGAGTTATACTTCGCCGTCTTGGCAATAAGTCTTTTCCTTTCCAAAAACAGGGTTTATTCTAGCTTTAAGCTCTATATGTCTCATCACTCTGCTCAAGTGGAGGGGTTTTGTATACTAAAAACTGATTCATTTACAGCCTCAAACTTTTGCTGTTAATTTTAAGGGTTAGCGATAAAATTTTGGCTTTTTTTAGGCGACTGGTTTAGACTTTCAATTAACATTTCAGCACTAAATTACAAAATTTGATGCTTAGAATGATTCAGATAGAGCCTAAAACTTTTTCTGACTAATTTTAACCGTGAAACAGTAATTTCCTAATGATTTCAAGCCCACTTCTTGGTTTGCGTAAATAGGTATAATAAAAAGTAGATTTATGAGATAAAAGTATTCAGAAAGTAAAGCCCTCAACTAACTAATTAAGTTGAAAAAATAGTAAACTTAAAAAATGAAAATTTTGCAAATTTGACACCTTGATAGTTACCGATGCATGATAAGCATAGATTGTCATTTGAATGTGTAAAAGATATCGGAATCAAAGTTTCCTTCATGTCATTCGGTGTCCCGTGAAACATTTCATATCATGTCCTTCGAAATATTAAGGCATGGCCGTTTGGTTTAAGGGGCAATAGCTAACCCGGCGTTGCTCGTCGCTACGCTCCTCGGGAACGCCTCCCGTTCTGTAATTTCAAGTGAAATTTTTTTTTTTCAAAATAAAGGAAAACCTCAAACTTTTTATGTTGTGAAAAAAGGAAAAGTAATGTTTAAAAAAGTGTCTTTTAAATCTATCAACAAAAAAACCAGTAAGTTTTGTGGGACCTCGAGCACAGTTCTACTGGTCAAGTTCGAAATTTAAAAAACATAATTTTTTAACTTCTTTTTTCCTTCATTTTTAGCTTGAATTATTCGTTCGTTTTAAATTCAAGTGAATGTGGTTTGAAATTTTTAGGAGCTATCTGATACGTAATTAGGACAAGCGTAGAAATTCAAAAAAAAAACAATTATAGCCCAATCAATGAGAGTAGACGCCTGAAAAGTTGTGATTTTTTGAGAAAATCTGATTTTTGTGAAAATATTGAAAAAAAAAATTGGGAAAAAATTTTTTTCTCTCCAAATCCATTGAAACTACCCTCAATCAATTTGCCATGAATTTCTGAGCAGGGTTAAGGGTCATGTTCATTTTTCGAAAAAAAAACATAATTTTTTTTTTTTTTCACATTTTTACCAAAAAATTGTCCGTTTTTCACCCAAAACATGTATATGAATGTAATATAATGCAGATTTATGGCTTAAAACACTCTCTGTTACTTTGCGTAAGACCTGGCTAACCCCACCGGGCACAAAGTATGATGAGAGAGAGAGGACAGAGAGTGTTTGATAAAAAAGCCAAATAAATATGGTTGGACTACCAACAAGAAAATGTTGGACCCTTCCATATTTATCTTTCTTTTGAAAAGAAAGCAATATCCCGAAAAGGATATTCCAAATGGGGTTCACTAGTGAGCAAGTGTATTTATCTCTCTCTCTCTCTCTCTCTCTCTCTCTCATTCTTTCTCAAACAACAATTTTAGCGTAAAATTATTCTCGATTTCTGATTTTTTTCTAGTTTTTCTCTAAGATTTTGCTGAAAACTTTACGGGGCAAACTTTAATTGATCTATTAAGCAAAATAAAAACTGAGACAAAAAATATACACACAGTAATGTTAAAACAGCTTAGAAGTCAAATCAAACAAAAATGAAAATATAAAACCTTGGAATAATATTTGAAACAAAAGAAGGAAAGTTTTTTGTTTAAGTTATTAGAAACCTCGAAACTGTAGTTTTCTCTTTTTTGGCGCATAGCAAGCTGCATTTGGAGGAGTGCCTTGAATGAGATCTGGGGTGACTAGATCAATTGTCTCCGCACTAGATGAAACCCGAGCATCCGAATAGGAAGTTGATTGTTCTGGAGTTGAAACTGGTCCCCTAACAAACGACTCGGGAGACATTGCTGTCGGAATATCCCAGTACGCTTCGCGCTCTGCATAGTCACGAATACATCCCTCCTGATTTTCATACAACGGCATTGACTCGCAGTCATACGCGAAGAGAATTTTTCTTGGAGACTGCTCGAGCGAGGTTGTGTCGTTTATCTCCGTCTTTTCTAATGCCGGATAGCTCTCGTGAATAGTGCAACTCTCGTACATTCGTTTTCGATTCTGTCTAAGTAGATCGATGTGATCAAGGAGGTAGTTTGGTAGCATGATATGACTTTTTGTAGTCCATTCCTCGTTTTGATTCTCGTCGTTTTTTCGGGGAGCCAAGTCATTGAACGGACTTGCTGTAGACGGAGAGACTCTCTCTTTCTGTTGATGGATGACTGCAATCGACTCTCTCGTGTATGTTTGGTAGATAATGGTTCTTTCTCGATCAGACACTGAGATTATTTGTAAAGGACTAGTCATGACTTGAAGAGGTTTAAAGTTTTGTTAAAATGAAATGACTGAACTACCGAAATGAAATTGAGAGAATGAAAAGTATGAAAAGTTTATTAATGAAAATGAGATCAGGAAAGGGGTGGCATAGTTCAATTAGGTCAAAGCTAATAACTTTTTAGGCGAGGCTATCAAATTTTATTCATTCTTTTAAGCATGACGCCTGAGGTCATGTTAGGAATGAATGTGAAAACCCGATTTTTTAGATTTATGTGACAGCTTTATTATAGTGGCTACGGGCGAAAGCACTCAAAATCAAGTTTTCATGATAGTTTGCCAGACATTCATTGTTATGCTGTTAGAAATTCATTACCATGATTCATAACAGTCATTAAAATAACCGTCACAATAAATAACACTAGAAGATTTTTAGAGTATAGCCGGGGGAAAAAGTAACTAAATACCCATATAAAAAGAGGTTTATCGTTAAAGAAATTATATCCTTGGTGATTAAGTCTTATCAATATGGCTTAGGGCGCTCGTAAACTTTATCACCTAAATTTTTACTTTGGGAGCGCATGATCTGTCTCGTATACTGTGATCAGTCATTCTTCAACGTTCCACACTAAAAACCAGTTGGTTGTTATTCATTTATAATGTACGCTTCTCTTGACACGGATGTAGACTATTTCGATGATTTTAGGGATATATCTTCGAATGATAAACGTTTAGTTAGAGTCGGTGCAAAAACATTCGCACAGACCGGTACTTACATAACTATCAAATTGTACAAAAAAGACGAAGAGGGAACTTTTAAGTATCGACAAGGAATAACTTTGTCAACTGGTGAATTCGAGTCCTTGGCGGACAATTACACAAAAATTAAAAGGTTGACGAAAGCAAAAAACTGCGACGTGACTGAAAAACTTAGAAAAAAGCGAAACAAATCTAAAAAATCTTCATGCTCTGAAAAGGAATGCGAAAGTGAAAACGATGATAACTGTCGGGTTGTGTAACATTATCAACTCGTTATTCGATTGAAACTTCAAAGCAATGGTTGAAGCAATGTATGAGCAATCCCCTGATTATTTCAAACAAT